>NW_028126443.1:1200000-1559855 GCF_965194825.1 Balaenoptera physalus | reverse complement strand
ATCACCCCAGCTCACCTTTCCCATTAAGCAACCATAGTGTGTTTTCTAAATGTGTGACTCTGTTCTGTTTTGTAATTCTGTTCAAGTGTAACGGTATTTACATTCCTTCTGTTAGTGATATCTTATGATAAGTGTCTTTTTCTGTGTGACTTATTTCACTTAGAATTGTCGTACCTAAATCCACTCATCATGCTGCTACTAGCCTTATGATATTTATTTCACGCCCGAGTGATATTGTATTGTACATAAGGACCACAAATTCTTTATCCATTTTTCTCTTTCCTGGGCTATTTAAGGTGGAATGAAGTGGAGGTTCTTGTCAACAGAGCAGCCCTAAACTTTGGGGTGCCTGTGTCTTGCTGATTTTTAGTTTTCCCAATTTATACCCCCATGAGTGGATGTGCCCCTTTCTCTCTAGCTGTGTTTTTTAGATGTTTTAGGAAACACCATACCCTTCTCCAGAGTTGTCATTGGCAATTTACATCTCACCCATCAGTGTAACAAGGCTCCCTTTCCTCCCTGGCCTCTCCTGCATTTCTTGTTTTTACACATTTTTAGGAAGGACCTTTTGACCTATGGGAAGTGAGACTTCTTTGTAGTGCTGAATTGCATTTCCAGCTTGCTTGGTTGGCCAAAAAGGGCCTATGGGTTTTTTCCTGAATTTATTCAGAAAAAAACGCATATTGTCTTTTTGGCCAAGTGCATCATTGTGGACGTTTGGCCGCTTTTCTTGTGCTTTAGGGGCGATTCGAATCTAACTCCTGAAATCTGTTTCCTGCAATTCTGCCTTGCTTTCAAATCCTCTTCGTTGCCTTCCCTCAATATATTTGTGGACGAGAGTTATTATTTATAACTCTGCAGGTTTGTGAATTGCAGGGCCCCTGAGCTCCATTTTTCAACTCGCTTTTTTTGGAGCTTTCCGCAGAACCGCTGGTTTGCTTTTGGCCCTACTCTGGTTCCCATTTGCAGGCTAAGCTTTTGCTTAATTCTTCTTCCTGACTGGAAAGTAGAGTGACATGTGCCTCTCTGAACATCTAGGGCTTGGCTCTCCTTGTTTCTCCTCCTTCCCCTTCTTCCTTTGGACAAATTCCAATTTCTGTGCAACTGGTTGTTGAAGGTGCTGACATCCTCAAGTGGGGAGATTTTAAGGAAAAAGGCTGGAGGGGTGAACCCAACACCCAGGAAATTAGGAGTTTTAGTGCCTTTTCCAAAATCTTCCTGATCCAACCGTGTTCCATCTTCTGGGTGTCACATGCATGTTGTAGCTGTAGGAAAGGTCCCGTGTATGTAAGGAGAACACAAGGGATTTTTCCAAATCAGTGTCTCCGCGAACTCCAATCTGGGGAATTTTTAAGCTGCTGGTACATGTGTGTTCATTAAGGGACTTGGGCCGTAGGCAGAGTCCGAACTTTAGATGATTGAAGACTTCAGGTTCAGAAACGCTCACCATCGGCCTCCTTTAGTTTCCATTTTATCTGTAGTTGATAGATGATGTCGATATAGATATCTATGGTTTTTCAGATTATTTCCCCTCAGGGGTCATTACAAAATATTGAGTATAGTTCCCTGTGCTATACAGTAGTTCCTTGTTCATGATATATTTTATACATAGCAGTGTGTATATGTTAATCTGAAACTGTTAATTTATCCCTCCTCCCACCTTTCCCCTTTGGTAATAAAAAATATAAGATTTTATACTTCTCAGAAATCTAGGAGCTGAAAGACAGGTATCATTTTCAATGGAAAATCATTCGAAACAAGGTTGAAACTTCAACCAAGATTATTAGATGTACATCCTTGGAAAGAAATCACTGCATTTCTCTACTGTTGACCTGACAAATAAGACAAACCCCTCCACTGAACTTGCTTATAATAAAGTGATGGAAATATCAAATGGAAGTGTTAGAAACATCTCATTTTACACGAGCCTTATACACTGCTCTATGTTAATTACAGTTTGGCTCACACATCTGTTCATTGAAGTTACAATGTTCTCAAATTCTGTTACTGATCCTGCAGAGTGGGCCCCAACAAGGGTCTCCCTGCCCAGTGTCATTGGAGCCAACAGATCGAGACTGACTTTGGTTCAGAAGCAAAGGAAATCTTTATATTTTGATCAGAGAATGGAGAGGTGATAGTGTGTGCTCCCCTGCGGGTTGTGGGCCGGGCTGCTGTGTAGGGATCCTGTCAGCATCAGCGGGAGGGAGGGGGCGGAGCTCTCGAGGGCTGGGTTGCCTGGAGCTCAGGCTCTATGTCGCAGAGTCTGCACGGGGCCCCACGAGCTGAGGTGTCGGCCCAGCCATTTTGCACTAGGAAATCGGGTCTGAAGTGTCGGGTGTGGGACCTCTGCATGTGGAAACCTAGGAGCAAGTGAAATTAGACAAAGCACAAAGGAAAAAATGGTTAGACTTTACTTTATTGCCCAGATTCTATTTTTATCTCCCAGGAATTTTTAATGGGCTTTGCCAGTGACAAAGCCCTCCTCTGCCTTTTGTCCCGTTCCTCATTCTTGGGGCGCTGAGGGTGCAGACACGTCTTCTGTAAATGCTTCGTGCTGAGTTGGGTGTCCTCATACCCGGGGGTAGGGGCAGGACTTCTCCCCAGCAGCCTCCATGGTGAGGTTGATTGTCCGCAGGCCTCCTCCCTCACTGCTCGTCTGCCTGAGCACCAGCATTGGAAGTTTTATAGATTCTAATGACCTTTAAGGGTCCAGGAAAGAGATGTGCAGAGACGCTGAGGGGGTGGGCGGTTTTACCCTGCTCCACATTGGTTCAGTCCCCTTAGGCTGACGGTTTCTGCCAGCCTAGATGCTCTGACCAGTAGTCTGCGCTTTCTTCAGTTAGGCCAACTGAATTAACGTACAAACAGCACCAGGTGTCAGAGCCCTGCTTGCTCAACTCCCAGACATTCCAGGGCCAGTGGTGATCCAGGACCATGACGGCCACTCAGTCAACGGCCTTTTGAAGTAGCCAGGAGTACAGCCGGTCTCATTAGCCCCCGTCACCACGGTGCCTGTAGGCTTTTCTATGGTGGCAGCGTTATTTACGGTTCCCCTGCCAAGTTTATTAGCTCTGCTCTGGGTGCAGTAAGTCCTGTAAGCAATAGTCAGCTCTTTAGGGGCACACTCTTGTTGTTTTCTGAGAGAAGCTCCAGGTCAAGTGATGGTCACACGAGTCGTCATGGGGGCCCATTGCCCCAGGTTGTCTCTCTGGAGGTTGGTGTTGGAGGGCCTCCTCACTCGAGGTCATTGTGCCCACGGAGCAATCCCTGCAACTTCAGGGCATGGTGGGTGGTTAGGATCACCAAGTGGCGTCCTTTTCCCTTAGGAGGGAGCTGGCCTTGCGGGCTGCTGATTTCCAGGTTTTTAGATACCCCCAGTATCCTGGTCGGATGGGGTGGCTGGCCAATGCCTGGAGGGCATTCTTGCATTGTTCCATTTCAAGTGGTCCCAGTTTTTGCACTAATACTCCAAGGGCGATTCGCCTTGGACCAGGAATGTAAAGGTCAAAGGGTTTAGCTAACTTAGGGAGGTCCAGGGCCAGGGTCTGAATTGACTGCTCTTTCCATTCTTGAAAGGCCGCTTCTGGATTCTATTCAAAAGGATCATCATCTTTTCCTTTCAGTGTTTCATATAGAGGCCCAGCTATTAGACTCTAGTTAGGGATCCAGATGCAGCAAACCCCGGTCTCCCCAGGAACCCCTAAGCTGTCTTCTAGTTTCAGGAAGGCTGAGGCTGCAAATGGCTTCTTCCCTTTCCTGGGGTGGGCTTCTCCGACCTTCTGTGCGAATGAAGCCCAGGAAGGCCACTTTAGTTTGTGATATTTGAGCCTTTTCCTTGGACACCTTCTATCTTTTATTGGCTAGGTAGTTCAGAGGCCTCCTTAGTCGGGCTGGTGATCAGAATGTCATCTGCATATTGAAGGAGGATTCCCTTCTCCAGAGGTAGATCTTTTAGGTCTTTAGCTAACGTTTCCCCAAAGATGGTGTGGGAATTTTTGAACCCCTGGGGCAGGACGGCCCAGCAGTATTGTTTTTGTTGTATGTTGAGTCCTGCCACTCACAGCCAAAATTTCTTGTGACTCTGGGAGTAATGGAATACAGAAGAAGGCATCATTGAAGTCTAATACAGAATACCATGTCCTGGTGGATGGTAGAATGACCAGCAGGGTGTAGGAATTAGGAACTACTAGATGTATATCCTCTGTGGCTTCACTGACTGTCCTGGCATCCTCTACCAGGTCCCCAGCAGCCCACGGGGCTCTTGTGGTCAGGCCCCTCCCAGGATATGGAGCTCACCTGGGCAGGTACCCAGCAGCCCATGGGGCCCTCATGGTCAGGCCCCTCCCAGGATATGGAGCTCACCTGGGCAGGTACGCAGCAGCCCACGGGGCTCTCGTTGGCAGGCCCCTCCCTGGATATTGAGCTCCCGTGGACGGGTACCCCGGCAGCGCTGGGCACACAGGATCCGTGCACATAGCCCTCATTGCAGAGCACCCCCAGCACACCTGTCACTCAGAGCTGACACAGAGCACCTCAGAGCAGAGCTTGAACTAACAAACAGCAGCTCCAACAGGTCTGTGACCCTAGGCTTCACTCTGTGCAGCCTCCCTCTGCCTGGTCTTCCAGGGGCTTCCACTGCAGCCGGGGCACCAGGCCTCTGTCTCCACCCACCACCCCTCCTCTCCCTGACTCCTGGGTTCCTCTCATTAGCAGAGGGTCTTCTTGAAGTTGTCTCCCACTCATGGACCAGATAAAATGATTAGAAAACAAGCCAGGGCTGCCGCCCCTTATCTATCCTGACTCTCGGGACCCTACACCTGTTCCTTGGATCTGGCCGGTGCAGCAAGGCCCATTCTCTGCAACTCTGAGCCCCTGAGGGGCGAGGATTGGCTGACCTGGGCAGCCCGACCCGGCCGGCCAGCCCTTCCCAGGTGTGCCTGGGTTGAGGTCAATATAAACACCCCTCCAGGCAGCAAAAGCCTCTGCAGCTGTGCCTGACGCCATATTCTCTGCCCCGTCAGCAGTCTCGGGTTTGGGCTGGTGGGAGGGAGTAGGGCCCACGGCTCTATGAGTGGCCCGGTGTGACTGGGGCTCTGCTGGACTTTCTGCAGGAGTTGCCGGGCTGCCACCTGCTAAAGAAGAGGATGTGTCACCCATACTTGCTGCTGGAATTTCTCCCCGGGCAGAGGTGAGGAAGGAAAAAAGCAGTGGGGGCCGGGACAGGAGGGGTACCTCAGGCAGGGAAATGGAAAGCTTCCAGACGAGCGCCCGGGGCCAGGACCATCCTGGCTGGCCTGCAGGCACCACGTCGGCCTGCGTGCTGTCACTGGTGTGACCTCAAGCCCCTTCCTCTAGTTTTTAAAGTCTTTGCACACATTCAGGTGTTTTACCTGGGAAGGGTGGGAAAAGTTCAGCAGCAGCTGGCCTGGGGCTCAGCTCACGTTTACTCAGAGACGCCTCCTCACGGTCCCCCAGCTTTGCAATGAGGACGCTCCTCGTGTGGGGGCTGCTGGCTGCATGGGAGATGATTCCCCACCTGTGACCAACTTCAGAATTGTTTTCCACTGGAGCAAGTGCCCTGATAGGGTTTTCCTCTGTATGACCAGTGGGTTCTGTTTTTTTTTTTTTTTTCTTTTTTGGTTCAAGGTATGTTTTATTCCTCATTTTGTATTTATGGATATAAGCATGGAAATAATTCATTCATATAAATACGTCTATGGGAAGGACAGAACTTTTTTTTCTGTTTTATTTCTTTAAGTATTATTTATTTTTTAATTTTTGAATTTATTTTATTCATTTTTTTATACAGCAGGCTCTTATTGGTTATCTATTTTATACATATAAGTGTATATATGTCAATCCCAGGCTCGCAATTCATCCCACCACCACCACCCTGCCACTTTCCCCACTTGGTGTCCATACATTTGTTCTCTACATCTGTGTCTCTATTTCTCCCTTGCAAACCGGTTCATCTTTACCATTTTTCTAGGTTCCCCATGTATGCATTAATATACGATATTTGTTTTCTCTTTCTGACATACTTCACTCTGTATGACAGTCTCTAGATCTATCCACGTCTCTACAAATGACCCAATTTCATTCCTTTTTATGGCTGAGTAATATTCCATTTTATACATGTAGCACATCTTTTCTGTTCGTCTGTCTATGGGCATTTAAGTTGCTTCCATGACCTGGCTATTATAAATAGTGCTGCAATGAATATTGTGGTGAATATGTCTTTTTGAATTATGGTTTTCTCTGGGTATATGGCCAGTAGTGGGATTGCTGGGTCATATGGTAATTCTATTTTTAGTTTTTTAAGGAACCTCCATACTGTTCTCCATAGTGACTGTATCAATTTACATTCCCACAAATAGTGTAAGAGGGTTCCCTTTTCTCCACACCCTCTCCAGCATTTGTTGCTTGTAGATTTTCTGATGATGCCCATTCTAACTCGTGTGAAGTGATACCTCATTGTAGTTTTGGTTTATATTTCTCTAATAATTAGTGATGTTGAGCAGCTTTTCATGTGCTTCTTAGTCATCTGTATGTCTTCTTGGGACAAATGTCTATTTACATCATCTGCCCATTTTTGGATTGGGTTGTTTGTTTTTTTACTGTTGAGCTGCATGAGCTGTTTATATACGTTGGAGATTACTCCTTTGTCCATTGATTCATTTGCAAATATTTTCTCCCATTGTGAGGGTTGTCTTTTCGTCTTGTTTGTAGTTTCCTTTGCTTTGCAAAAGCTTTTAGGTTTCATTTGCTCCCATATGTTTATTTTTTTTTATTCCATTACTCTACAAGGTGGATCAAAAAAGATCTTGCTGTGATTTATGTCAAAGAGTATACTTCCTATGTTTTCCTCTAAGAGTTTTATACTGTCCGGTCTTACATTTTGGTCTCTAATCCATTTTGAGTTTATTTTTTGTGTATGGTGTTAGGGAGTGTTCTAATTTCATTATTTTACATGTAGCTGTCCATTTTTCCCAGCACCACTTATTGAAGAGACTGTCTTTTCTCCTTTGTATACCCTTGCCTCCTTTGTCATAGATTAGTGGGCCATAGGTGTGTAGGTTTATCTCTGGGCTTTCTTTTTTTTTTTTCTTTTACATCTTTATTGGAGTATAATTGCGTTACAATTGTGTGTTAGTTTCTGCTGTATAAAAAAGTGAATCAGCTGTGCGTATACATATAACACCATATCCCCTCCCTCTTGCACCTCCCTCTCACTCCCTTATCCCACCCTTTTAGGTGGTCACAAAGCACAGAGCTGATCTCCCTGTGCTATGTGGCTGCTTCCCAGTAGCTATCAATTTTACATTTGGTAGTGTATATTTGTCCATACCACTCTCTCACTTTGTCCCAGCTTACCCTTCCCTCTCCCCATGTCCTCAAGTCCTTTCTCTACGTCTGTGTCCTTAATCCTTTCCTGCCCCTAGGTTCTTCATAAACTTTTTTTTTAGATTCCATATATATGTGTTAGCATACGGTATTTGTTTTTCTCTTTCTGACTTACTTCACTCTGTAGGACAGACTCTAGATCCATCCACCTCACTAAAAATAACTCAATTTCGTTTCTTTTTATGGCTGAATAATGTTCCATTGTATATATGTGCCACATCTTCTTTATCCTTTTATCTGTTGTTGGACACTTAGGTTGCTTCCATGTCCTGGCTATTGTAAATAGAGCTACAGTGAACATTGTGGTACATGACTCTTTTTGAATTATGGTTTTCTCAGGGTAAATGTCCAGGAGTGGGTTTGCTGGGTTGTATGGTAGTTCTATTTTTAGTTTTTAAGGAACCCCCATACCGTTCTCCCTAGTGGCTATATCAATTTACATTCCCACCAACAGTGCAAGAGGGTTCCCTTTGCTCCAATAAATGCCTCTCCAGCATTTATTGTTGGTAGATTTTTTGATGATGGCCAATCTGACTGGTGTGAGGTGATACCTCACTGTAGTTTTGATTTGCATTTTTCTAATGATTAGTGATGTTCAGCATCCTTTCATGTGTTTGTTGGCAACCTGTATATCTTCTTTGGAGAAATGTCTATTTAGGTCTTCTGCCCATTTTTGGATTGGGTTGTTTGGTTTTGTGATATTGAGCTACATGAGCTGCTTTTTGGAGATTAATCCTTTGCCATTTGCTTCATTTGAAAATATTTTCTCCCATTCTGATGGTTGTCTTTTCATCTTGCTAATGTTTTCCTTTGCTGTGCAAAAGAATTTATGTTTCATTCGGTCCCATTTTTTAATTTTTGTTTTTATTTCCATTTCTCTAAGAGGTGGGTCAGAAAGGATCTTGCTGTGATTTATGTCATAGACTGTTCTGCTTATGTTTTCCTCTAAGAGTTTTATAGTGGCTGGTCTTATATTTAGGTCTCTAATCCATTTTGAGTTTACTTTTGTGTATGGTGTTAGGGAGTGTAGTAATTTCATTCTTTTACATGTAACTGTCCAGTTTTCCCAGCACCACTTACTGAAGACACTGTCTTTTCTCCATTGTATACCCTTGCCTCCTTTGTCATAGATTAGTGAACCATAGGTACGTGGGTTTATCTCTGTGCTTTCTATCCTGTTCTATTGACCTATATTTCTGTTTTTCTGTCAGTACCATATTATCTTGATTACTGTAGCTTTGTAATATAGTCTGAAGTCTGGAAGTCTGATTCCTCCAGCTCTTTTTTTTCCCCCTCAAGACTGCTTTGGCTATCCAGGGTCTTTTGTGTCTCCCTACAAATTTTAAGATTTTTTTTTCTTGTTCTGTAGAAAATGCCAAAGGTATTTTGATCGGGATGCATTGAATATGTAGATTGCTTTGGGTAGTATAGTCATTTTCACAATATTGATTCTTCTAATCCGAGAACATGGTATACGTCTCCATCTGTTTATATCATCTTTGATTTCTTTCATCAGTGTCTTATAGTTTTCTGAGTACAGGTCTTTTACTTCCTTAGGTAGGTTTATTCCTAGGTATTTTATTCTTTTTGTTGCAGTGGTAATGGGATTGTTTCCTTAATTTCTCTTTCTGATCTTTCATTGTTAGTGTATAGGAATGCAAGCGATTTCTGTGCATTAATTTTGTATCCTGCAACTTTACCAAATTCATTGATTAGCTCCAGTGGTTTTCTGGTGGCATCTTTAGGATTCTCTATCTATGATATCATGTCATCTGCAAACAGTGACAATTTTACTTCTTCTTTTCCTTTTTGTATTCCTTTTATTTCTTTTTCTTTTCTGATTGCCATGGCTAGGACTTCCAAAACTATGTTGAATAGCAGTGGTGAGAGTGGACATCCTCGTCTTGTTCCTGATCTTAGAGGAAACGCTTTCAGTTTTTCACCATTGAGAATGCTGTTTGCTGTGGGTTTGTCATATATGGCCTTTATTATGTTGAGGTAGTTTCCCTCTATGCCCACACTCTGCAGAGTTTTTATCGTAAATGAGTGTTGAATTTTCTCAAAATCTTTTCCTTCATCTATTGAGAGGATCATATGGTTTTATTCTACAATTTGTTAATATGGTGTATCACATTGATTTGTGTATATTGAAGAATCCTTGCATCCCTGGGATAAACCCCACTTGATCATGGTGTATGATCCTTTTAATGTGTTGTTCGATTCTGTTTGCTAGTATTTTGTTGAGGATTTTTACATCTATATTCATCAGTGATATTGGTCTATAATTTTCTTTCCTTGTAGTATCTCTGTCTGATTTTGGTATCAGGGTGATGGTGGTCTCATAGAATGAGTTTGGGAGTGTTCCTTCCCCTGCAATTGTTTTGAAGAATTTGAGAAGGTTGGGTGTTAGCTCTTCTCTAAATGTTTGATAGAATTCACCTGTGATGCCATCTGGTTCTGAACTTTTGTTTGTTGGAAGATTTTTAATCACAGTTTCAATTTCATTGCTTGCGATAGGTTTGTTCATATTTTCTATTTCTTCCTGGTTCAGTCTTAGAAGGTTATCCCTTTCTAAGAATTTGTCCATTTCTTCCAGATTTTCCATTTTATTGCCCTAGAGTTGCTTGTAGTAGTCTCTTAGGATGCTTTGTATTCCTGTGGTGTCTGTTGTAACTTCTGCTTTTTCACTTCTAATTTTGTTGATTTGCGTCCTCTCCCTCTTTTTCTGGAGTCTGGCTAAAGGTTGATCATTTTTGCTTATCTTCTCAAAGAACCAGCTTTTAGTTTTATTGATCTTTGCTTTCGTTTTCTTTGTTTCTATTTCATTTATTTCCGCTCTGATCTTTATGATTTCTTTCCTTCTACTAACTTTGGGTTTTGTTCTTCTTTCTCTAGTTCCTCTAGGTGTAAGGTTAGATTATTTATTTGAGATTTTTCTTGTTTCTTGAGGTAGGCTTGTATTGCTATAAACTTCCCTCTTAGAACTCCTTTTGCTGCATCCCATAGGTTTTGGATCATCGTGTTTTTGTTGTCATTTGTCTCTAGGTAGTTTTTGATTTCCTCTTTGATTTCCTAAGTGATCTGTTGGTTATTTATTAACGTATTGTTTAGCCTCCATGTGTTTGTGTTTTTTACGTTTTTTTCCATGTAATTGATTTCTTTTTTTTTTTTCATGTAATTGATTTCTAATCTCATAGCATTGTGGTAGGAACAGCTGCTTGATATGATTTCAGTTTTCTTAAATTTACTGAGGCTTTATCTGTGACCCAAGATGTGATCTATCCTGGGGCATGTTCCGTGTGCAGTTGAGAAGAACGTGTAATCTGCTGCTTTTGGATGGAATGTCCTATAAATATCAATTAACTCTATCTGGTCTATTGTGTCATTTAAAGCTTGTGTTTCCTTATTAATTTTCTGTCTGGCTGATCTCCACTGGTGTAAATGAGCTTTTAAAGTCCCCCGCTATTATTGTGTTACTGTCGATTTCCTCTTTTATAGCTGTTAGCAGTTGCCTTATACATTGAGGTGCTCCTATTTTGGGTACATATATATTTATAATTGTTATATCTTCTTCTTGGATTGATCCCTTGACCATTATGTAGTGTCTTTCCTTGTCTCTTGTAACATTCTTTATTTTAAAGTCTATTTTATCTGATATGAGTATTGCTACTCCAGCTTTCTTTTGATTTTCATTTGCATAGAATATATTTTTCCATCGCCTCACTTTGAGTCTGTATGTGTCCCTAGGTCTGAAATGGATCTCTTGTAGACAGCATATATATGGGTCTTGTTTTTGTATCCATTCAGCGAGCCTGTGTCTTTTGGTTGGAACATTTAGTGCATTCACCTTTAAGGTAATTATCAATATGTATGTTCCTAGTACTATTTTCTTAATTGTTATAGGTTTGTCTTGGTGGGTCCTTTTCTTCTCTTGTGTTTCCCACTTAGAGAAGTTCCTTCAGCATTTGGTGTAGAGCTGGTTTCATGGTGCTGAATTCTCTTAGCTTTTGCTTGTCTTTAAGGCTTTTGATTTCTCCATCAAATCTGAATGAGCTCTTTGCAGGGTGGAGTACTCTTGGTTGTAGGTTCTTCCCTTTCATCACTTTAAATTTATCATGCCACTTCCTTCTGGCTTGTAGATTTTCTACTGAGAAATCAGCTGTTATCCTTATGGGAGTTCCCTTGTATGTTATTTGTCATTTTTCCCTTGCTGCTTTCAATCATTTCTCTTTGTCATTAATTTTTGTCAATTTGATTACTATGTGTCTTGTCATTTTTCTCCTTTGGTTTATCCTGCCTGGGACACTCTGTGCTTCCGGACTTGGGTGGCTATTTCTTTTCCCATGCTAGGGAAGTTTTTGACCATAATCTCTTCAAATATATTCTCGGGTCCTTTCTCTCTCTCTTCTCCTTCTGGGACCCCTATAATGCGAATGTTGTTGCGTTTAATGTTGTCCCAGAGGACTCTTGGGGTGTCTTCATTTATTTTCATTCTTTTTCTTTATTCTGTTCCATGGCAGTGATTTCCACCTTTCTGTCTTCCAGGTCACTTATCCGTTCTTCTGCCACAGTTATTCTGCTACTGATTCCTTCTAGTGTATTTTTCATTTCAGTTATTCCATTGTTCACCTCTGTTTGTTTGTTCTTTAATTCTTCTAGGTGTTTGTTCCTTAATTCTTCTAGGTCTTTGTTAAGCATTTCTTGCGTCTTCTCGATCTTTGCCTCCTTTCTTTTTCCAAGGTCTTGGCTCAACTTCACTATCATTATTCTGAATTCTTTTTCTGAAAGGTTCCCTATCTCCACCTCATTTCATTTTTTTTTCTGGGGTTTTATCTTGTTCCTTGATCTGGTATAATGTCCTCTGCCTTTTCATTTTGTCTATCTTTCTGTGAATGTGGTTTTCCTTCCACAGGCTGCAGAATTGTAGTTCTTCTTGCTTCTGCTGTCTGCTCTCTGGTGGATGAGTCTATCTTAGAGGCTTGTGCAAGCTTCCTGATGGGAGGGACTGGTGGTGGGTAGAGCTGGGTGTTGCTTTGGTGGACAGAGCTTTAATCTGCTTGTCTACGGATTAAATAAAACTTTAATAAAAAGTTTAATCCGCTTGTCTGCTGATGCATGGGGCTGGGTTCCCTCCCTGTTGGTTGTTTGGCCTGAGGCGACCCAGCGCTGGAACCTACCTTGCTCTTGGTGGGGCTAACGGCGGACTCTGGGAGGGCTCACACCAAGGAGTATTTCCCAGAACTTCTGCTGCCAGTGTCGTTGTCCTCATGGTGAGCCACAGCCACAGACACCACCTGCCTCTGCAGGAGACCCTCTAAAAGTAGCAGGTAATTCTGGTCATTCTCCTACGGGGTCACTGCTCCGTCCCCTGGGTCCTGATGTGCACACTACTTTGTGTGTGCCTTCCAAGAGTGGAGTATCTGAGTGGAGTTGAGACTCTGATTCTCTGTGTGGAGTCGCACAGACTCTGGGTCCTGTGAAGCTTCGATGTTTTCTGATTCTAGAAATCCTATAGGAGACGGTCCACAGCAGGTGACACTAATGTTGTCAGTAGAGGTGTTGAAGCCAAAGATCTGCAGTTCCAGCTAGAGGTGCCGATGTACATACAGGACAAAATCATCTCGTGTGAATGTAGTTCAGGCATGTTTAAGATGAATGCAGTCATGTTAATGCCTACCATATTCTATCTTGAGCCTCTCCTCAGGGACCCCCTCCTCAGTTCCTGAGGCTCCTGTAAGTCATGTACAGGGGACTGAAGAGTGGGCTCTGTCCAGTCTGAGCCCTGAGTTACCCTGTGTGTATCTTAGGATACTTTGTATTTCTGTGGTGTCTGTTGTAACATCATCTCTTTCATTTCAGATTTATTTGGGCCCTCTCTTTTTAAAAAAACATACGACTGCTGTCTTTTATTCTTTACAGAAGTTTAATAAGTGTTTGATCTACTATCCTTACCCTATGTATACTTTTTGCAGTGAGATTTTTACTTTTCTTTGTTTCCTTGTTACTATCAATAATTAGTGAGACTTCTTTTAAGCTACCTTCAACATTGCTTATAAAGCTGCTTTATTAGTGATGACAGAGCCTTAATGGAAGTCATGTTCTGGTTGTAAATTAGAATGCAATGTGCCAGCAAAAAGCCCCTTAAGTTTATTTCTCATTACTTCTTCTTCTTTTTTTAATTTAATTTTTATTTTTTGTCAGAGCAAATGTAATTAAAATGTTTTGTTTCTTCTAGGTGTGCAAGATGTGGTTCTTTTAAACATATACATATATCTATTCTTCTTTGGATCATTTTCCCATGTAGGTTATGATACAATGTTGAGTAGTCTTGTCTTGGTATTACGTAGGTCTTTGGTGATTACATATTTCACATGTGTTTCTATATCTATCTTAACCCCAATAGCCTAATGTTTCCAATCCTCACACCTTTCCATTTGGTGAACCATAAGTTTGTTTAATGAACCTGTGATTGCATTTCTCTGTGGAAATATCTTCATTGGTATCAATTTTATCTAAGACCTATAAGTGATATTATAGGATATGTGTCTTTTGCTTTCTGACTTAGTACAATTTGCCTGATTACCTCAAGAATCATACATGGTGCTGCAAATGGCATTGTTTCATTTTTTTCCCTGGCTAATAGTCCATCTGTACGTGTACCAGTTCTTCTTTGGCCACGCACCTGTTGATGGACTTTCTGGTTGCCTCCATGTCTTGGCTATTGTAATACTGCTGCAATGCACATTTGCTTGCCTGTGTCTTTCCAGTTCTATCTTCTTATGTTATAGGCCAAGGAGTGGGCTTGCTGTATCACATGGTAGCTCAGTGTGTACGTTTTAAAGGCACCACCATTCAGTTTTCATTAGTGGCTCTTTCCAGGTTACGTCCCACTTAAAATTGAGGGTATGCATTTCTCCAAAACACCTTCAATATTTATTGTTTGTAGTTTTCTTGCTGATGGTTATTCTAACAGGTGTGAGCTGATACCTCTCTGTGGTTGAATTTGCATGTGTCCCATAATCTGTTGAAATTGAGCTTTAAATCATGCCCTTTTTATTTATCAAACTGTGATTACAGCTTAGTTGTTCAAAGTGTTTTCTTAAAGTAAGTGTCACATTTTGAAAATTTTTGGCCATTACCTCCGTCAAGACATTTTGAGGGCAGGTTTCATTTACAGCCCTGAAGTACTTGTTCATATGAAGTGACCATTAGCACAGGTTTTAAAGCTGCTTTTACAGGTAACGACAAGACGGCGGCAGCCTTTCTACGTTCCCCAATCTGGTAACTAGGGAAAGAGACCTTCAGCCCCAAGAGTGTCCAGCTTTATTTCTCATCCAGCTGTGGGTCTAGATATGGTCACACCAGGTTGCATCACAACCCCGGAACGAATTATGTAAAAATTTCTCCCTCTATCACTCTCTTTGATTTTTGGGTTTTTTAAAGTAATTTATTTTTATAATGGGGTTTACCTGATTTTCACTGCTGTGTTTATGCCACTTTACACCCACTTCTTTCACTTACAGAGAGATATCAATACATAGGTTTTAAGATTTTTACTAGTCAGATATATTCTTCTTTGTTGAATAGGGGGTGTTGCGTCCACTTCACTGAGCAAGGAGTAGGTTTGTCTATTACATATTGGGTTTATGGAACAGTATCTGAGCTAATTTGAAACTCTTGTTTTATGTATCACCCCACCTCAGCTTTCCCATTAAGCAGCCATAGTCTGTTTTCAAAATATGTGACTCTGTTCTGTTTAGTAATTCAGTTCAAGTGTAACGGTTTTTACATTCCCTCTATAAGTGATATCTTATGATAAGTGCCGTTTTCTGTGTGACTTATTTCACTTAGAATTGTCGTACCTAAATCCACTCATCATGCAGCTACTAGCATTATGACATTGATTTCATGGCTGAATGATATTCCATTGTACATAAGGACCACAACTTCTTTATCCATTTTTCTCTTTCCTGGGATATTTAAGGTGGAATGAAGTGGAGGTCCTTGTCAACAGAGTACCCCTAAACTTTGGGGTGCCTGTATGTTGCTGATTTTTCATTTTCCCGATTTATACCCCATGCGTGGAAGTGCCCTATGCTCTCTAAGCTGTGTTTGTTAGGTGTTTCAGGACACACCGTACACTTCTCCAGAGTGGCTGTTGGAAATTAACATCCCGTCCATCAGAATAGCAAGGCTCCCATTTCTCCATGGCCTGTCCTGCATTTCTGGTTTGTACAGTTTTTTCAGCATGCCACTTTTGACCAATGGGAAGCGATACTTCTTTGTACCGCTGATTTGCATTTCCAGGTTGCTTGGTAGGCCAAAAAGGGCGTATGCGTTTTTTCCTGAATATATTCAGAAAAAACCGCATACGCCCTTTTGGCCAAGGGCATCATTGTCGACGTTTTGCCTCTTTTCATGTGCGTTAAAGGCGATTCGAATCTACGTCATGAAATCTGTTTCCGGCAATTCTGCCTTGCTTTCAAATCCTCTTCGCTGCCTTCCCTAAATATATTTGTGGATGAGAGTTATCATTTATAACTCTGCATGTTCGTGAATTGCAGTGCCCCTGACCCCCATTTTTCAACTCGCTTTTTAGGGAGCTGACCGCAGAAGCACAGGATTGCTTCAGGCCCTATTCTGGTTCCGGGGGGAAGGCTGAGCTTATGTTTAATTCTTCTTCCCGATGGGAAAATAGAGTGACCTGTGCCTGTTCCAACACCTAGAGCTAGTCTCTCATTGGTTGCCCCTATTCCCGTTCACCCTCAGGACAAATTGCAACCTGTACGGAACAAGAGGTTAAAGGTGCTGATGCTCCAAGTAGGGAAATTGCTAGTAAAGCGACTGGAATGGGGAACCCTAGCACAAGGAGATGAGAAATGAGGTGCGTTTTAGAAACCTTTCGCCATCACACGCTGTACCATCTTCTGGGTTTCTCATGCTTGTTTTCGATGTAGGAAGATGCCCTTGAACCTGGAGATTAGGGACCCATGGGAGGGGTAACACGCAGTATTATTTTAAGGGTCTGCGTTTGCTCACCCAACCTCACCAAACCTCTCAGCCCCAAGAGTGTCCACCCATATGTCTCATCCAGCTGTGGGTCTAGATATGTTCAATCCAGGTGGCATCAAAGCCCCTGAACGAATTCTGTAAGAATTTCTCTCTTTTACGCTGTCTTTGTTCCATGGGGTTTTAATAGTAATTTATTTTTATGATGCGGCATAGCTGCTTTTCACTCCTGTGATTATGCCACATTACACATTTACAGTGATATATGAATACACAGGTTTCAAGATTCTTACTAGTCAGATATATCCTTTTGCGGTGAATAGGGTGTGTAGAGTCCATTTCCTGAGCAAGGAGTAGGTCTTGTCTATTACATATTGGGTTTAAGGAACGGTATCTGAGCTAATTTGAAACCCTTGTTTTATGTACCACCCCACCTCACCTTTCCCGTTAAGCAGCCATAGTGTGTTTTCTGCATGTGTGACTCTGTTCTGTTTTGTAATTCAGTTCAAGTGTAACGGTTTTTACATTCCCTCTATAAGTGATACCTTATGAGAAATGACCTTTTTTGTGTGACTTATTTCACTTAGAATCGTCGTACCTAAATCCACTCATCATGCTGCTACTAGCCTTATGACATTGATTTCATGGCTGAGTGACATTCCATTGTACATAATTACCACAACTTCTTTATCCATTTTTCTCTTTCCTGGGATATTTAAGGTGGGATGAAGTGGAGGTCCTTGGCAAGAGAGCAGCCCGAAACTTTGGAGTGCTTGTGTCTTGCTGATTTTTAATTTTCCCAATTTATACCCCCATGAGTGGAATCGCACTATGCTCTCTAAGCTCTGTTTTTTAGATGTTTCAGGACACACCGTACCCTTCTCCAGAGTGGCTGTTGGCGATTTACATCCCGCCCATCAGTGTAGCAAGGCTCCCATTTCTCCATGGCCTGTCCTGCATTTCTGGTTTTGACACTTTTTTCAGCATGGCCCGTTTGACCGATGGGAAGTGAGACTTCTTTGTAGTGCTGATTTGCCTTTCTAGGTTGCTTGGTTGGCCAAAAAGGGCGTATGCGTTTTTTCCTGAATATATTCAGGAAAAAACGCATACGCCCTTTTAGTCCAAGGGCATCACTGTCAACGTTTTGCCGCTTTTCATGTGCTTTAAAGGCGATTCGAATCTACCTCCTGAAATCTGTTTCCTGCAATTCTGCCTTGATTTCAAATCCTCTTCTTTACCTTCCCTCAATATATTTGTGGACGAGAGTTTTCATTTATAAATCTGCAGGTTTGTGAATTGCAGTGCCTTGAAGCTCCATTTTACAACTCGCTTTTTTGGGAGCTGGCCACCAAAGCGTAGGATGGCTTCAGGCCCTCTTCTGGTTCTGGGTGGCAGGCAGAGCCTTTCGGTAATTCTTCTTCCTGATGGGAAAATAGAGTGACCTGTGCCTGTCCCAACACCAAGAGCTAGTCTCTCATTGGTTCCCCATCTTCCCGTTCATCCTCAGGATAAATTGCAACCTGTACGGAACAGGAGGTTAAAGGTGCTGATACTCCAAGTAGGGAGATTGCTAGTAAAGTGGCTGGAATGGTGAACCCGAGCACAAGGAGATGAGAAATGAGGTGCGTTTTAGAAACCTTTCCCAATCACACGGAGTAGAATCTTCTGGGTTTCTCCTGCATGTTTTTGATGTAGGAAGATGCCCTTGAACCTGGAGATTTGGGACCCATGCGATGGGTACCACGCAGTATTACTTTAAAGGGTCTGCGTTTGCTCACCCAACCTCACCAAACCTCTCAGCCCCTAGAGTGTCCACCCTTATGTCTCATCCAGCTGTGGGTCTAGATATGGTCAATCCAGGTTGCATCACAGCCCCTGAACGAATTGTGTAAGAATTTCTCTCTCTTTCACTGTCTTTGTTTCATGTGTTTTTAAAAGTAATTTCTTTTTATAATGGGGTTTAGCTGCTTTTCACGGCTGTGTTTATGCCGCTTTACACCCACTTGACACACTAACAGAGAGATATCAATACATAGGTTTTAAGATTATTACTAGTCAGATATATTCTTGTGCGGTGAATCGGGCGTGTTGAGTCCAGTTCTCTGAGCAAGGAGTAGGTCTTGTCTATTACATATTGGGTTTATGGAACGGTATCTGAGCTAATTTGAAACTCTTGTTTTATTTATCACCCCACCTCACCTTTCCCGTTAAGCAGCCATAGTGTGTTTTCTGCATGTGTGACTCTGTTCTGTTTTGTAATTCAGTTCAAGTGTAACGGTTTTTACATTCCCTCTATAAGTGACACCATATTGGAAGTGTCCTTTTCTGTGTGACTTATTTCACTTAGAATCGTCGTACCTAAATCCACTCATCATGCTGCTACTAGCCTTATGACATTGATTTCATGGCTGAGTGATATTCCATTGTACATAAGGACCACAACTTTTGTATCCATTTTTCACTTTCCTGGGATATGTAAGGTGGAATGAAGTGGAGGTCCTTGTCAACAGAGCAGCCCTAAACTTTGGGGTGCTTGTGTCTTGCTGATTTTTAATTTTCCCACTTTATACCCCCATGCGTGGAAGTGCCCTATGCTCTCTAAGCTGTGTTTTTTAGATGTTTCAGGACACACCGTACACTTCTCGAGAGTGGCTGTTGGCAATTTACATCCCGCCCATCAGTGTAGCAAGGCTCCCATTTCTCCATGGCCTGTCCTGCATTTCTGGTTTTGACACTTTTTTCAGCATGGCCCTTTTGACCGATGGGAAGTGAGACTTCTTTGTAGCGCTGATTTGCCTTTCCAGGTTGCTTGGTTGGCCAAAAAGGGCGTATGCGTTTTTTTCTGAATATATTCAGGAAAAAACGCATACGCCCTTTTTGGCCAAGGGCATCATTGTCAACGTTTTGCCGCTTTTCATGTGCATTAAAGGCGATTCGAATCTACCTCCTGAAATCTGTTTCCTGCAATTCTGCCTTGATTTCAATTCCTCGTCTTTGCCTTCCCTCAATATATTTGTGGACGAGAGTTATCATTTATAACTCTGTAGGATTGTGAATTGCAGTGCCCTGAAGCTCCATTTTACAACTCGCTTTTTCGGGAGGTGGCCGCAAAAGCGCAGGATGGCTTCAGGTCCTGTTCTGGTTCCGGGGGGCAGGCTGGGCCTGTGGTTAATTCTTCTTCCTGATGGGAAAATAGAGTGACCTGTGCCTGTCCAAACACCAAGAGCTAGTCTCTCATTGGTTCCCCGTCTTCCCGTTCATCCTCAGGACAAATTGCAACCTGTACAGAACAGGAGGTTAAAGGTGCTGATGCTCCAAGTAGGGAGATTGCTAGTAAAGTGGCTGTAATGGCGAACCCGAGAACAAGGAGATGAGAAATGAGGTGCGTTTTAGAAACCTTTCCCTATCACACGGTGTACCATCTTCTGGATTTCTCATGCATGTTTTTGATGTAGGAAGATGCCCTTGAACCTGGAGATTAGGGACCCATGCGATGGGTAGCACGCAGTATTACTTTAAAGGGTCTACGTTTGCTCACCCAACCTCACCAAACCTCTCAGCCCCAAGAGTGTCCACCCTTATGTCTCATCCAGCTGTGGGTCTAGATATGGTCAATCCAGGTTGCATCACAGCACCTGAACGAATTGTGTAAGAATTTCTCTCTCTTTCACTGTCTTTGTTTCATGGGTTTTTAAAAGAAATTTATTTTTATAATGGGGTTTAGCTGATTTTCACGGCTGTGTTTATGACGCTTTACACCCACTTGACACACTAACAGAGAAATATCAATACATAGGTTTTAAGATTATTACTAGTCAGATATATTCTTGTGCGGTGAATCGGGCGTGTTGAATCCAGTTCTCTGAGCAAGGAGTAGGTCTTGTCTATTACATATTGGGTTTATGGAACGGTATCGGAGCTAATTTGAAACTCTTGTTTTATGTATCACCCCACCTCACCTTTCCCGTTAAGCAGCCATAGTGTGTTTTCTGCATGTGTGACTCTGTTCTGTTTTGTAATTCAGTTCAAGTGTAACAGTTTTTACATTCCCTCTATAAGTGACACCTTATGAGAAGTGTCCTTTTCTGTGTGACTTATTTCACTTAGAATCGTCGTACCTAAATCCACTCATCATGCTGCTACTAGCCTTATGACATTGATTTCATGGCTGAGTGGTATTCCATTGTACATAAGGACCTCAAATTTTTTATCCATTTTTCGCTGTCCTGGGATATTTAAGGTGGAATGAAGTGGAGGTCCTTCTCAACAGAGCAGCCCTAAACTTTGGGGTGCTTGTGTCTTGATGATTTTTAATTTTCACACTTTATACCCCCATGCGTGGAAGTGCCCTATGCTCTCTAAGTTGTGTTTTTTAGATGTTTCAGGACACACCGTACACTTCTCGAGAGTTGCTGTTGGCAATTTACATCCCGCCCATCAGTGTAGCAAGGCTCCCATTTCTCCATGGCCTGTCCTGCATTTCTGGTTTTGATACTTTTTTCAGCATGGCCCTTTTGACCGATGGGAAGCGAGACTTCTTTGTAGCGCTGATTTGCCTTTCCAGGTTGCTTGGTTGGCCAAAAAGGGCGTATGCGTTTTTTCCTGAATATATTCAGGAAAAAACGCATACGCCCTTTTTGGCCAAGGGCATCATTGTCAACGTTTTGCCGCTTTTCATGTGCATTAAAGGCGATTCGAATCTACCTCCTGAAATCTGTTTCCTGCAATTCTGCCTTGATTTCAATTCCTCGTCTTTGCCTTCCCTCAATATATTTGTGGACGAGAGTTATCATTTATAACTCTGTAGGATTGTGAATTGCAGTGCCCTGAAGCTCCATTTTAAAACTCGCATTTTCGGGAGGTGGCCGCAAAAGCGCAGGATGGCTTCAGGCCCTGTTCTGGTTCCGGGGGGCAGGCTGAGCCTGTGGTTAATTCTTCTTCCTGATGGTAAAATAGAGTGACCTGTGCCTGTCCCAACACCAAGAGCTAGTCTCTCATTGGTTCCCCGTCTTCCCGTTCATCCTCAGGACAAATTGCAACCTGTACGGAACAGGAGGTTAAAGGTGCTGATGCTCCAAGTAGGGAGATTGCTAGTAAAGTGGCTGGAATGGCGAAGCCGAGCACAAGGAGATGAGAAATGAGGTGCGTTTTAGAAACCTTTCCCCATCACACGGTGTACCATCTTCTGGGTTTCTCATGCATGTTTTCGATGTAGGAAGATGCCCTTGAACCTGGAGATTTGGGAACCATGCGATGGGTAGCACGCAGTATTACTTTAAAGGGTCTGCGTTTGCTCACCCAACCTCACCAAACCTCTCAGCCCCAAGAGTGTCCACCCTTATGTCTCATCCAGCTGTGGGTCTAGATATGGTCAATCCAGGTTGCATCACAGCCCCTGAACGAATTGTGTAAGAATTTCTCTCTCTTTCACTGTCTTTGTTTCATGGGTTTTTAAAAGTAATTTATTTTTATAATGGGGTTTAGCTGCTTTTCACGGCTGTGTTTATGCCGCTTTACACCCACTTGACAGACTAACAGAAAGATATCAATACATAGGTTTTAAGATTATTACTAGTCAGATATATTCTTGTGCGTTGAATCGGGCGTGTTGAGTCCAGTTCTCTGAGCAAGGAGTAGGTCTTGTCTATTATATATTGGGTTTATGGAACGGTATCTGAGCTAATTTGAAACTCTTGTTTTATGCATCACCCCACCTCACCTTTCCCGTTAAGCAGCCATAGTGTGTTTTCCGCATGTGTGACTCTGTTCTGTTTTGTAATTCAGTTCAAGTGTAACGGTTTTTACATTCCCTCTATAAGTGACACCATATTGGAAGTGTCCTTTTCTGTGTGACTTATTTCACTTAGAATCGTCGTACCTAAATCCACTCATCATGCTGCTACTAGCCTTATGACATTGATTTCATGGCTGAGTGATATTCCATTGTACATAAGGACCACAACTTTTGTATCCATTTTTCACTTTCCTGGGATATGTAAGGTGGAATGAAGTGGAGGTCCTTGTCAACAGAGCAGCCCTAAACTTTGGGGTGCTTGTGTCTTGCTGATTTTTAATTTTCCCACTTTATACCCCCATGCGTGGAAGTGCCCTATGCTCTCTAAGCTGTGTTTTTTAGATGTTTCAGGACACACCGTACACTTCTCGAGAGTGGCTGTTGGCAATTTACATCCCGCCCATCAGTGTAGCAAGGCTCCCATTTCTCCATGGCCTGTCCTGCATTTCTGGTTTTGACACTTTTTTCAGCATGGCCCTTTTGACCGATGGGAAGTGAGACTTCTTTGTAGCGCTGATTTGCCTTTCCAGGTTGCTTGGTTGGCCAAAAAGGGCGTATGCGTTTTTTCCTGAATATATTCAGGAAAAAACGCATACGCCCTTTTTGGCCAAGGGCATCATTGTCAACGTTTTGCCGCTTTTCATGTGCATTAAAGGCGATTCGAATCTACCTCCTGAAATCTGTTTCCTGCAATTCTGCCTTGATTTCAATTCCTCGTCTTTGCCTTCCCTCAATATATTTGTGGACGAGAGTTATCATTTATAACTCTGTAGGATTGTGAATTGCAGTGCCCTGAAGCTCCATTTTACAACTCGCTTTTTCGGGAGGTGGCCGCAAAAGCGCAGGATGGCTTCAGGTCCTGTTCTGGTTCCGGGGGGCAGGCTGGGCCTGTGGTTAATTCTTCTTCCTGATGGGAAAATAGAGTGACCTGTGCCTGTCCAAACACCAAGAGCTAGTCTCTCATTGGTTCCCCGTCTTCCCGTTCATCCTCAGGACAAATTGCAACCTGTACAGAACAGGAGGTTAAAGGTGCTGATGCTCCAAGTAGGGAGATTGCTAGTAAAGTGGCTGTAATGGCGAACCCGAGAACAAGGAGATGAGAAATGAGGTGCGTTTTAGAAACCTTTCCCTATCACACGGTGTACCATCTTCTGGATTTCTCATGCATGTTTTTGATGTAGGAAGATGCCCTTGAACCTGGAGATTAGGGACCCATGCGATGGGTAGCACGCAGTATTACTTTAAAGGGTCTACGTTTGCTCACCCAACCTCACCAAACCTCTCAGCCCCAAGAGTGTCCACCCTTATGTCTCATCCAGCTGTGGGTCTAGATATGGTCAATCCAGGTTGCATCACAGCACCTGAACGAATTGTGTAAGAATTTCTCTCTCTTTCACTGTCTTTGTTTCATGGGTTTTTAAAAGAAATTTATTTTTATAATGGGGTTTAGCTGATTTTCACGGCTGTGTTTATGACGCTTTACACCCACTTGACACACTAACAGAGAAATATCAATACATAGGTTTTAAGATTATTACTAGTCAGATATATTCTTGTGCGGTGAATCGGGCGTGTTGAATCCAGTTCTCTGAGCAAGGAGTAGGTCTTGTCTATTACATATTGGGTTTATGGAACGGTATCGGAGCTAATTTGAAACTCTTGTTTTATGTATCACCCCACCTCACCTTTCCCGTTAAGCAGCCATAGTGTGTTTTCTGCATGTGTGACTCTGTTCTGTTTTGTAATTCAGTTCAAGTGTAACGGTTTTTACATTCCCTCTATAAGTGACACCTTATGAGAAGTGTCCTTTTCTGTGTGACTTATTTCACTTAGAATCGTCGTACCTAAATCCACTCATCATGCTGCTACTAGCCTTATGACATTGATTTCATGGCTGAGTGGTATTCCATTGTACATAAGGACCTCAAATTTTTTATCCATTTTTCGCTGTCCTGGGATATTTAAGGTGGAATGAAGTGGAGGTCCTTCTCAACAGAGCAGCCCTAAACTTTGGGGTGCTTGTGTCTTGATGATTTTTAATTTTCACACTTTATACCCCCATGCGTGGAAGTGCCCTATGCTCTCTAAGTTGTGTTTTTTAGATGTTTCAGGACACACCGTACACTTCTCGAGAGTTGCTGTTGGCAATTTACATCCCGCCCATCAGTGTAGCAAGGCTCCCATTTCTCCATGGCCTGTCCTGCATTTCTGGTTTTGATACTTTTTTCAGCATGGCCCTTTTGACCGATGGGAAGCGAGACTTCTTTGTAGCGCTGATTTGCCTTTCCAGGTTGCTTGGTTGGCCAAAAAGGGCGTATGCGTTTTTTCCTGAATATATTCAGGAAAAAACGCATACGCCCTTTTTGGCCAAGGGCATCATTGTCAACGTTTTGCCGCTTTTCATGTGCATTAAAGGCGATTCGAATCTACCTCCTGAAATCTGTTTCCTGCAATTCTGCCTTGATTTCAATTCCTCGTCTTTGCCTTCCCTCAATATATTTGTGGACGAGAGTTATCATTTATAACTCTGTAGGATTGTGAATTGCAGTGCCCTGAAGCTCCATTTTAAAACTCGCATTTTCGGGAGGTGGCCGCAAAAGCGCAGGATGGCTTCAGGCCCTGTTCTGGTTCCGGGGGGCAGGCTGAGCCTGTGGTTAATTCTTCTTCCTGATGGTAAAATAGAGTGACCTGTGCCTGTCCCAACACCAAGAGCTAGTCTCTCATTGGTTCCCCGTCTTCCCGTTCATCCTCAGGACAAATTGCAACCTGTACGGAACAGGAGGTTAAAGGTGCTGATGCTCCAAGTAGGGAGATTGCTAGTAAAGTGGCTGGAATGGCGAAGCCGAGCACAAGGAGATGAGAAATGAGGTGCGTTTTAGAAACCTTTCCCCATCACACGGTGTACCATCTTCTGGGTTTCTCATGCATGTTTTCGATGTAGGAAGATGCCCTTGAACCTGGAGATTTGGGAACCATGCGATGGGTAGCACGCAGTATTACTTTAAAGGGTCTGCGTTTGCTCACCCAACCTCACCAAACCTCTCAGCCCCAAGAGTGTCCACCCTTATGTCTCATCCAGCTGTGGGTCTAGATATGGTCAATCCAGGTTGCATCAAAGCCCCTGAACGAATTGTGTAAGAATTTCTCTCTCTTTCACTGTCTTTGTTTCATGGGTTTTTAAAAGAAATTTATTTTTATAATGGGGTTTAGCTGCTTTTCACGGCTGTGTTTATGCCGCTTTACACCCACTTGACACACTAACAGAGAGATATCAATACATAGGTTTTAAGATTATTACTAGTCAGATATATTCTTGTGCGTTGAATCGGGCGTGTTGAGTCCAGTTCTCTGAGCAAGGAGTAGGTCTTGTCTATTATATATTGGGTTTATGGAACGGTATCTGAGCTAATTTGAAACTCTTGTTTTATGCATCACCCCACCTCACCTTTCCCGTTAAGCAGCCATAGTGTGTTTTCCGCATGTGTGACTCTGTTCTGTTTTGTAATTCAGTTCAAGTGTAACGGTTTTTACATTCCCTCTATAAGTGACACCTTATGAGAAGTGTCCTTTTCTGTGTGACTTATTTCACTTAGAATCGTCGTACCTAAATCCACTCATCATGCTGCTACTAACCTTATGACATTGATTTCATGGCTGAGTGGTATTCCATTGTACATAAGGACCTCAAATTTTTTATCCATTTTTCGCTTTCCTGGGATATTTAAGGTGGAATGAAGTGGAGGTCCTTGTCAACAGAGCAGCCCTAAACTTTGGGGTGCTTGTGTCCTGCTGATTTTTAATTTTCCCACTTTATATCCCCATGCGTGGAAGTGCCCTATGCTCTCTAAGCTGTGTTTTTTAGATGTTTCAGGACACACCGTACACTTCTCGAGAGTGGCTGTTGGCGATTTACATCCCGCCCATCAGTGTAGCAAGGCTCCCATTTCTCCATGGCCTGTCCTGCATTTCTGGTTTTGAAACTTTTTTCAGCATGGCCCTTTTGACCGATGGGAAGCGAGACTTCTTGTAGCGCTGATTTGCCTTTCCAGGTTGCTTGGTTGGCCAAAAAGGGCGTATGCGTTTTTTCCTGAATATATTCAGGAAAAAACGCATACGCCCTTTTTGGCCAAGGGCATCATTGTCAACGATTTGCCGCTTTTCATGTGCTTTAAAGGCGATTCGAATCTACCTCCTGAAATCTGTTTCCTGCAATTCTGCCTTGATTTCAATTCCTCGTCTTTGCCTTCCCTCAATATATTTGTGGACGAGAGTTATCATTTATAACTCTGTAGGATTGTGAATTGCAGTGCCCTGAGGCTCCATTTTACAACTCGCTTTTTCGGGAGGTGGCCGCAAAAGCGCAGGTTGGCTTCAGGCCCTGTTCTGGTTCCGGGGGGCAGGCTGAGCCTGTGGTTAATTCTTCTTCCTGATGGGAAAATAGAGTGACCTGTGCCTGTCCCAACACCAAGAGCTAGTCTCTCATTGGTTCCCCGTCTTCCCGTTCATCCTCTGGACAAATTGCAACCTGTACGGAACAGGAGGTTAAAGGTGCTGATGCTCCAAGTAGGGAGATTGCTAGTAAAGTGGCTGGAATGGCGAACCCGAGAACAAGGAGATGAGAAATGAGGTGCGTTTTAGAAACCTTTCCCCATCACACGGTGTACCATCTTCTGGGTTTCTCATGCATGTTTTCGATGTAGGAAGATGCCCTTGAACCTGGAGATTTGGGAACCATGCGATGGGTAGCACGCAGTATTACTTTAAAGGGTCTGCGTTTGCTCACCCAACCTCACCAAACCTCTCAGCCCCAAGAGTGTCTACCCTTATGTCTCATCCAGCTGTGGGTCTAGATATGGTCAATCCAGGTTGCATCACAGCCCCTGAACGAATTGTGTAAGAATTTCTCTCTCTTTCACTGTCTTTGTTTCATGGGTTTTTAAAAGTAATTTATTTTTATAATGGGGTTTAGCTGCTTTTCACGGCTGTGTTTATGCCGCTTTACACCCACTTGACAGACTAACAGAAAGATATCAATACATAGGTTTTAAGATTATTACTAGTCAGATATATTCTTGTGCGTTGAATCGGGCGTGTTGAGTCCAGTTCTCTGAGCAAGGAGTAGGTCTTGTCTATTATATATTGGGTTTATGGAACGGTATCTGAGCTAATTTGAAACTCTTGTTTTATGCATCACCCCACCTCACCTTTCCCGTTAAGCAGCCATAGTGTGTTTTCCGCATGTGTGACTCTGTTCTGTTTTGTAATTCAGTTCAAGTGTAACGGTTTTTACATTCCCTCTATAAGTGACACCTTATGAGAAGTGTCCTTTTCTGTGTGACTTATTTCACTTAGAATCGTCGTACCTAAATCCACTCATCATGCTGCTACTAGCCTTATGACATTGATTTCATGGCTGAGTGGTATTCCATTGTACATAAGGACCTCAAATTTTTTATCCATTTTTCGCTTTCCTGGGATATTTAAGGTGGAATGAAGTGGAGGTCCTTGTCAACAGAGCAGCCCTAAACTTTGGGGTGCTTGTGTCCTGCTGATTTTTAATTTTCCCACTTTATATCCCCATGCGTGGAAGTGTCCTATGCTCTCTAAGCTGTGTTTTTTAGATGTTTCAGGACACACCGTACACTTCTCGAGAGTGGCTGTTGGCAATTTACATCCCGCCCATCAGTGTAGCAAGGCTCCCATTTCTCCATGGCCTGTCCTGCATTTCTGGTTTTGACACATTTTTCAGCATGGCCCTTTTGACCGATGGGAAGCGAGACTTCTTTGTAGCGCTGATTTGCCTTTCCAGGTTGCTTGGTTGGCCAAAAAGGGCGTATGCGTTTTTTCCTGAATATATTCAGGAAAAAACGCATACGCCCTTTTTGGCCAAGGGCATCATTGTCAACGTTTTGCCGCTTTTCATGTGCATTAAAGGCGATTCGAATCTACCTCCTGAAATCTGTTTCCTGCCATTCTGCCTTGATTTCAATTCCTCGTCTTTGCCTTCCCTCAATATATTTGTGGACGAGAGTTATCATTTATAACTCTGTAGGATTGTGAATTGCAGTGCCCTGAGGCTCCATTTTACAACTCGCTTTTTCGGGAGGTGGCCGCAAAAGCGCAGGATGGCTTCAGGCCCTGTTCTGGTTCCGGGGGGCAGGCTGAGACTGTGGTTAATTCTTCTTCCTGATGGGAAAATAGAGTGACCTGTGCCTGTCCCAACACCAAGAGCTAGTCTCTCATTGGTTCCCCGTCTTCCAGTTCATCCTCAGGACAAATTGCAACCTGTACGGAACAGGAGGTTAAAGGTGCTGATGCTCCAAGTAGGGAGATTGCTAGTAAAGTGGCTGGAATGGCGAACCTGAGAACAAGGAGATGATAAATGAGGTGCGTTTTAGAAACCTTTCCCCATCACACGGTGTACCATCTTCTGGGTTTCTCATGCATGTTTTTGATGTACGAAGATGCCCTTGAACCTGGAGATTAGGGACCCATGCGATGGGTAGCACGCAGTATTACTTTAAAGTGTCTGCGTTTGCTCACCCAACCTCACCAAACCTCTCAGCCCCAAGAGTGTCCACCCTTATGTCTCATCCAGCTGTGAGTCTAGATATGGTCAATGCAGTTTGCATCACAGCCCCTGAACGAATTGTGTAAGAATTTCTCTCTCTTTCACTGTCTTTGTTTCATGGGTTTTTAAAAGTGATTTATTTTTATAATGGGGTTTAGCTGCTTTTCACGGCTGTGTTTATGCCGCTTTACACCCACTTGACACACTAACAGAGAGATATCAATACATAGGTTTTAAGATTATTACTAGTCAGATATATTCTTGTTCGGTGAATCGGTCGTGTTGAGTCCAGTTCTCTGAGCAAGGAGTAGGTCTTGTCTATTACATATTGGGTTTATGGAACGGTATCTGAGCTAATTTGAAACTCTTGTTTTATGTATCACCCCACCTCACCTTTCCCGTTAAGCAGCCATAGTGTGTTTTCTGCATGTGTGACTCTGTTCTGTTTTGTAATTCAGTTCAAGTGTAACGGTTTTTACATTCCCTCTATAAGTGACACCTTATGAGAAGTGTCCTTTTCTGTGTGACTTATTTCACTTAGAATCGTCGTACCTAAATCCACTCATCATGCTGCTACTATCCTTATGACATTGATTTCATGGCTGAGTGATATTCCATTGTACATAAGGACCACAACTTTTTTATCCATTTTTCTCTTTCCTGGGATATTTAAGGTGGAATGAAGTGGAGGTCCTTGTCAACAGAGCAGCCCTAAACTTTGGGGTGCTTGTGTCTTGCTGATATTTAATTTTCCCACTTTATACCCCCATGCGTGCAAGTGCCCTATGCTCTCTGAGCTGTGTTTTTTAGATGTTTCAGGACACACTGTACACTTCTCCAGAGTGGCTCTTGGCAATTTACATCCCGCCCATCAGTGTAGCAAGGCTCCCATTTCTACATGGCCTGTCCTGCATTTCTGGTTTTGACACTTTTTTCAGCATGGCCCTTTTGACCGATGGGAAGCGAGACTTCGTTGTAGCGCTGATTTGCCTTTCCAGGTTGCTTGGTTGGCCAAAAAGGGCGTATGCATTTTTTCCTGAATATATTCAGGAAAAAACGCATACGCCCTTTTTGACCAAGGGCAACATTGTCAACGTTTTGCTGCTTTTCATGTGCTTTAAAGGCGATTCGAATCTATCTCCTGAAATCTGTTTCCTGCAATTCTGCCTTGATTTCAAATCCTCTTCTTTGCCTTCCCTCAATATATTTGTGGACGAGAGTTATCATTTATAACTCTGCAGGTTTTGAATTGCAGTGCCCTGAAGCTCCATTTTACAACTCGCTCTTTTGGGAGCTGGCCGCAAAAGCGCAGGATGGCTTCAGGCCCTGTTCTGGTTCTGGGGGGCAGGCTGAGCCTGTGGTTAATTCTTCTACCTGATGGGAAAATAGAGTGACCTGTGCCTGTCCCATCACCAAGAGCTAGTCTCTCATTGGTTCCCCGTCTTCCCGTTCATCTTCAGGACAAATTGCAACCTGTACGGAACAGGAGGTTAAAGGTGCTGATGCTCCAAGTAGGGAGATTGCTAGTAAAGTGGCTGGAATTGCGAGCCCGAGAACAAGGAGATGAGAAATGAGGTGCGTTTTAGAAACCTTTCCCCATCACACGGTGTACCATCTTCTGGGTTTCTCATGCATGTTTTCGATGTAGGAAGATGCCCTTGAACCTGGAGATTTGGGACCCATGCGATGGGTACCACGCAGTATTACTTTAAAGGGTCTGTGTTTGCTCACCCAACCTCACCAAACCTCTCAGCCCCAAGAGTGTCCACCCTTATGTCTCATCCAGCTGTGGGTCTAGATATGGTCAATCCAGGTTGCATCACAGCCCCTGAACGAATTGTGTAAGAATTTCTCTCTCTTTCACTGTCTTTGTTTCATGGGTTTTTAAAAGTAATTTATTTTTATAATGGGGTTTAGCTGCTTTTCACGGCTGTGTTTATGCCGCTTTACACCCACTTGACAGACTAACAGAGAGATATCAATACATAGGTTTTAAGATTATTACTAGTCAGATATATTCTTGTGCGTTGAATCGGGCGTGTTGAGTCCAGTTCTCTGAGCAAGGAGTAGGTCTTGTCTATTATATATTGGGTTTATGGAACGGTATCTGAGCTAATTTGAAACTCTTGTTTTATGCATCACCCCACCTCACCTTTCCCGTTAAGCAGCCATAGTGTGTTTTCCGCATGTGTGACTCTGTTCTGTTTTGTAATTCAGTTCAAGTGTAACGGTTTTTACATTCCTTCTATAAGTGACACCTTATGAGAAGTGTCCTTTTCTGTGTGACTTATTTCACTTAGAATCGTCGTACCTAAATCCACTCATCATGCTGCTACTAGCCTTATGACATTGATTTCATGGCTGAGTGGTATTCCATTGTACATAAGGACCTCAAATTTTTTATCCATTTTTCTCTTTCCTGGGATATTTAAGGTGGAATGAAGTGGAGGTCCTTGTCAACAGAGCAGCCCTAAACTTTGGGGTGCTTGTGTCCTGCTGATTTTTAATTTTCCCACTTTATATCCCCATGCGTGGAAGTGCCCTATGCTCTCTAAGCTGTGTTTTTTAGATGTTTCAGGACACACCGTACACTTCTCGAGAGTGGCTGTTGGCAATTTACATCCCGCCCATCAGTGTAGCAAGGCTCCCATTTCTCCATGGCCTGTCCTGCATTTCTGGTTTTGACACTTTTTTCAGCATGGCCCTTTTGACCGATGGGAAGCGAGACTTCTTTGTAGCGCTGATTTGCCTTTCCAGGTTGCTTGGTTGGCCAAAAAGGGCGTATGCGTTTTTTCCTGAATATATTCAGGAAAAAACGCATACGCCCTTTTTGGCCAAGGGCATCATTGTCAACGATTTGCCGCTTTTCATGTGCTTTAAAGGCGATTCGAATCTACCTCCTGAAATCTGTTTCCTGCAATTCTGCCTTGATTTCAATTCCTCGTCTTTGCCTTCCCTCAATATATTTGTGGACGAGAGTTATCATTTATAACTCTGTAGGATTGTGAATTGCAGTGCCCTGAGGCTCCATTTTACAACTCGCTTTTTCGGGAGGTGGCCGCAAAAGCGCAGGATGGCTTCAGGCCCTGTTCTGGTTCCGGGGGGCAGGCTGAGCCTGTGGTTAATTCTTCTTCCTGATGGGAAAATAGAGTGACCTGTGCCTGTCCCAACACCAAGAGCTAGTCTCTCATTGGTTCCCCGTCTTCCCGTTCATCCTCTGGACAAATTGCAACCTGTACGGAACAGGAGGTTAAAGGTGCTGATGCTCCAAGTAGGGAGATTGCTAGTAAAGTGGCTGGAATGGCGAACCCGAGAACAAGGAGATGAGAAATGAGGTGCGTTTTAGAAACCTTTCCCCATCACACGGTGTACCATCTTCTGGGTTTCTCATGCATGTTTTCGATGTAGGAAGATGCCCTTGAACCTGGAGATTTGGGACCCATGCGATGGGTACCACGCAGTATTACTTTAAAGGGTCTGTGTTTGCTCACCCAACCTCACCAAACCTCTCAGCCCCAAGAGTGTCCACCCTTATGTCTCATCCAGCTGTGGGTCTAGATATGGTCAATCCAGGTTGCATCACAGCCCCTGAACGAATTGTGTAAGAATTTCTCTCTCTTTCACTGTCTTTGTTTCATGGGTTTTTAAAAGTAATTTATTTTTATAATGGGGTTTAGCTGCTTTTCACGGCTGTGTTTATGCCGCTTTACACCCACTTGACAGACTAACAGAGAGATATCAATACATAGGTTTTAAGATTATTACTAGTCAGATATATTCTTGTGCGTTGAATCGGGCGTGTTGAGTCCAGTTCTCTGAGCAAGGAGTAGGTCTTGTCTATTATATATTGGGTTTATGGAACGGTATCTGAGCTAATTTGAAACTCTTGTTTTATGCATCACCCCACCTCACCTTTCCCGTTAAGCAGCCATAGTGTGTTTTCCGCATGTGTGACTCTGTTCTGTTTTGTAATTCAGTTCAAGTGTAACGGTTTTTACATTCCCTCTATAAGTGACACCTTATGAGAAGTGTCCTTTTCTGTGTGACTTATTTCACTTAGAATCGTCGTACCTAAATCCACTCATCATGCTGCTACTAGCCTTATGACATTGATTTCATGGCTGAGTGGTATTCCATTGTACATAAGGACCTCAAATTTTTTATCCATTTTTCGCTTTCCTGGGATATTTAAGGTGGAATAAAGTGGAGGTCCTTGTCAACAGAGCAGCCCTAAACTTTGGGGTGCTTGTGTCCTGCTGATTTTTAATTTTCCCACTTTATATCCCCATGCGTGGAAGTGTCCTATGCTCTCTAAGCTGTGTTTTTTAGATGTTTCAGGACACACCGTACACTTCTCGAGAGTGGCTGTTGGCAATTTACATCCCGCCCATCAGTGTAGCAAGGCTCCCATTTCTCCATGGCCTGTCCTGCATTTCTGGTTTTGACACATTTTTCAGCATGGCCCTTTTGACCGATGGGAAGCGAGACTTCTTTGTAGCGCTGATTTGCCTTTCCAGGTTGCTTGGTTGGCCAAAAAGGGCGTATGCGTTTTTTCCTGAATATATTCAGGAAAAAACGCATACGCCCTTTTTGGCCAAGGGCATCATTGTCAACGTTTTGCCGCTTTTCATGTGCATTAAAGGCGATTCGAATCTACCTCCTGAAATCTGTTTCCTGCCATTCTGCCTTGATTTCAATTCCTCGTCTTTGCCTTCCCTCAATATATTTGTGGACGAGAGTTATCATTTATAACTCTGTAGGATTGTGAATTGCAGTGCCCTGAGGCTCCATTTTACAACTCGCTTTTTCGGGAGGTGGCCGCAAAAGCGCAGGATGGCTTCAGGCCCTGTTCTGGTTCCGGGGGGCAGGCTGAGACTGTGGTTAATTCTTCTTCCTGATGGGAAAATAGAGTGACCTGTGCCTGTCCCAACACCAAGAGCTAGTCTCTCATTGGTTCCCCGTCTTCCCGTTCATCCTCAGGACAAATTGCAACCTGTACGGAACAGGAGGTTAAAGGTGCTGATGCTCCAAGTAGGGAGATTGCTAGTAAAGTGGCTGGAATGGCGAACCTGAGAACAAGGAGATGATAAATGAGGTGCGTTTTAGAAACCTTTCCCCATCACACGGTGTACCATCTTCTGGGTTTCTCATGCATGTTTTCGATGTAGGAAGATGCCCTTGAACCTGGAGATTAGGGACCCATGCGATGGGTAGCACGCAGTATTACTTTAAAGTGTCTGCGTTTGCTCACCCAACCTCACCAAACCTCTCAGCCCCAAGAGTGTCCACCCTTATGTCTCATCCAGCTGTGAGTCTAGATATGGTCAATGCAGTTTGCATCACAGCCCCTGAACGAATTGTGTAAGAATTTCTCTCTCTTTCACTGTCTTTGTTTCATGGGTTTTTAAAAGTGATTTATTTTTATAATGGGGTTTAGCTGCTTTTCACGGCTGTGTTTATGCCGCTTTACACCCACTTGACACACTAACAGAGAGATATCAATACATAGGTTTTAAGATTATTACTAGTCAGATATATTCTTGTTCGGTGAATCGGTCGTGTTGAGTCCATTTCTCTGAGCAAGGAGTAGTTCTTGTCTATTACATATTGGGTTTATGGAACGGTATCTGAGCTAATTTGAAACTCTTGTTTTATGTATCACCCCACCTCACCTTTCCCGTTAAGCAGCCATAGTGTGTTTTCTGCATGTGTGACTCTGTTCTGTTTTGTAATTCAGTTCAAGTGTAACGGTTTTTACATTCCCTCTATAAGTGACACCTTATGAGAAGTGTCCTTTTCTGTGTGACTTATTTCACTTAGAATCGTCGTACCTAAATCCACTCATCATGCTGCTACTATCCTTATGACATTGATTTCATGGCTGAGTGATATTCCATTGTACATAAGGACCACAACTTTTTTATCCATTTTTCTCTTTCCTGGGATATTTAAGGTGGAATGAAGTGGAGGTCCTTGTCAACAGAGCAGCCCTAAACTTTGGGGTGCTTGTGTCTTGCTGATATTTAATTTTCCCACTTTATACCCCCATGCGTGCAAGTGCCCTATGCTCTCTGAGCTGTGTTTTTTAGATGTTTCAGGACACACTGTACACTTCTCCAGAGTGGCTCTTGGCAATTTACATCCCGCCCATCAGTGTAGCAAGGCTCCCATTTCTACATGGCCTGTCCTGCATTTCTGGTTTTGACACTTTTTTCAGCATGGCCCTTTTGACCGATGGGAAGCGAGACTTCGTTGTAGCGCTGATTTGCCTTTCCAGGTTGCTTGGTTGGCCAAAAAGGGCGTATGCATTTTTTCCTGAATATATTCAGGAAAAAACGCATACGCCCTTTTTGACCAAGGGCAACATTGTCAACGTTTTGCTGCTTTTCATGTGCTTTAAAGGCGATTCGAATCTATCTCCTGAAATCTGTTTCCTGCAATTCTGCCTTGATTTCAAATCCTCTTCTTTGCCTTCCCTCAATATATTTGTGGACGAGAGTTATCATTTATAACTCTGCAGGTTTTGAATTGCAGTGCCCTGAAGCTCCATTTTACAACTCGCTCTTTTGGGAGCTGGCCGCAAAAGCGCAGGATGGCTTCAGGCCCTGTTCTGGTTCTGGGGGGCAGGCTGAGCCTGTGATTAATTCTTCTACCTGATGGGAAAATAGAGTGACCTGTGCCTGTCCCATCACCAAGAGCTAGTCTCTCATTGGTTCCCCGTCTTCCCGTTCATCTTCAGGACAAATTGCAACCTGTACGGAACAGGAGGTTAAAGGTGCTGATGCTCCAAGTAGGGAGATTGCTAGTAAAGTGGCTGGAATTGCGAGCCCGAGAACAAGGAGATGAGAAATGAGGTGCGTTTTAGAAACCTTTCCCCATCACACGGTGTACCATCTTCTGGGTTTCTCATGCATGTTTTCGATGTAGGAAGATGCCCTTGAACCTGGAGATTTGGGACCCATGCGATGGGTACCACGCAGTATTACTTTAAAGGGTCTGTGTTTGCTCACCCAACCTCACCAAACCTCTCAGCCCCAAGAGTGTCCACCCTTATGTCTCATCCAGCTGTGGGTCTAGATATGGTCAATCCAGGTTGCATCACAGCCCCTGAACGAATTGTGTAAGAATTTCTCTCTCTTTCACTGTCTTTGTTTCATGGGTTTTTAAAAGTAATTTATTTTTATAATGGGGTTTAGCTGCTTTTCACGGCTGTGTTTATGCCGCTTTACACCCACTTGACAGACTAACAGAGAGATATCAATACATAGGTTTTAAGATTATTACTAGTCAGATATATTCTTGTGCGTTGAATCGGGCGTGTTGAGTCCAGTTCTCTGAGCAAGGAGTAGGTCTTGTCTATTATATATTGGGTTTATGGAACGGTATCTGAGCTAATTTGAAACTCTTGTTTTATGCATCACCCCACCTCACCTTTCCCGTTAAGCAGCCATAGTGTGTTTTCCGCATGTGTGACTCTGTTCTGTTTTGTAATTCAGTTCAAGTGTAACGGTTTTTACATTCCCTCTATAAGTGACACCTTATGAGAAGTGTCCTTTTCTGTGTGACTTATTTCACTTAGAATCGTCGTACCTAAATCCACTCATCATGCTGCTACTAGCCTTATGACATTGATTTCATGGCTGAGTGGTATTCCATTGTACATAAGGACCTCAAATTTTTTATCCATTTTTCTCTTTCCTGGGATATTTAAGGTGGAATGAAGTGGAGGTCCTTGTCAACAGAGCAGCCCTAAACTTTGGGGTGCTTGTGTCCTGCTGATTTTTAATTTTCCCACTTTATATCCCCATGCGTGGAAGTGCCCTATGCTCTCTAAGCTGTGTTTTTTAGATGTTTCAGGACACACCGTACACTTCTCGAGAGTGGCTGTTGGCAATTTACATCCCGCCCATCAGTGTAGCAAGGCTCCCATTTCTCCATGGCCTGTCCTGCATTTCTGGTTTTGACACTTTTTTCAGCATGGCCCTTTTGACCGATGGGAAGCGAGACTTCTTTGTAGCGCTGATTTGCCTTTCCAGGTTGCTTGGTTGGCCAAAAAGGGCGTATGCGTTTTTTCCTGAATATATTCAGGAAAAAACGCATACGCCCTTTTTGGCCAAGGGCATCATTGTCAACGATTTGCCGCTTTTCATGTGCTTTAAAGGCGATTCGAATCTACCTCCTGAAATCTGTTTCCTGCAATTCTGCCTTGATTTCAATTCCTCGTCTTTGCCTTCCCTCAATATATTTGTGGACGAGAGTTATCATTTATAACTCTGTAGGATTGTGAATTGCAGTGCCCTGAGGCTCCATTTTACAACTCGCTTTTTCGGGAGGTGGCCGCAAAAGCGCAGGATGGCTTCAGGCCCTGTTCTGGTTCCGGGGGGCAGGCTGAGCCTGTGGTTAATTCTTCTTCCTGATGGGAAAATAGAGTGACCTGTGCCTGTCCCAACACCAAGAGCTAGTCTCTCATTGGTTCCCCGTCTTCCCGTTCATCCTCTGGACAAATTGCAACCTGTACGGAACAGGAGGTTAAAGGTGCTGATGCTCCAAGTAGGGAGATTGCTAGTAAAGTGGCTGGAATGGCGAACCCGAGAACAAGGAGATGAGAAATGAGCTGCGTTTTAGAAACCTTTCCCCATCACACGGTGTACCATCTTCTGGGTTTCTCATGCATGTTTTCGATGTAGGAAGATGCCCTTGAACCTGGAGATTTGGGAACCATGCGATGGGTAGCACGCAGTATTACTTTAAAGGGTCTGCGTTTGCTCACCCAACCTCACCAAACCTCTCAGCCCCAAGAGTGTCCACCCTTATGTCTCATCCAGCTGTGGGTCTAGATATGGTCAATCCAGGTTGCATCACAGCCCCTGAACGAATTGTGTAAGAATTTCTCTCTCTTTCACTGTCTTTGTTTCATGGGTTTTTAAAAGTAATTTATTTTTATAATGGGGTTTAGCTGCTTTTCACGGCTGTGTTTATGCCGCTTTACACCCACTTGACAGACTAACAGAGAGATATCAATACATAGGTTTTAAGATTATTACTAGTCAGATATATTCTTGTGCGTTGAATCGGGCGTGTTGAGTCCAGTTCTCTGAGCAAGGAGTAGGTCTTGTCTATTATATATTGGGTTTATGGAACGGTATCTGAGCTAATTTGAAACTCTTGTTTTATGCATCACCCCACCTCACCTTTCCCGTTAAGCAGCCATAGTGTGTTTTCCGCATGTGTGACTCTGTTCTGTTTTGTAATTCAGTTCAAGTGTAACGGTTTTTACATTCCCTCTATAAGTGACACCTTATGAGAAGTGTCCTTTTCTGTGTGACTTATTTCACTTAGAATCATCGTACCTAAATCCACTCATCATGCTGCTACTAGCCTTATGACATTGATTTCATGGCTGAGTGGTATTCCATTGTACATAAGGACCTCAAATTTTTTATCCATTTTTCGCTTTCCTGGGATATTTAAGGTGGAATGAAGTGGAGGTCCTTGTCAACAGAGCAGCCCTAAACTTTGGGGTGCTTGTGTCCTGCTGATTTTTAATTTTCCCACTTTATATCCCCATGCGTGGAAGTGCCCTATGCTCTCTAAGCTGTGTTTTTTAGATGTTTCAGGACACACCGTACACTTCTCGAGAGTGGCTGTTGGCAATTTACATCCCGCCCATCAGTGTAGCAAGGCTCCCATTTCTCCATGGCCTGTCCTGCATTTCTGGTTTTGACACTTTTTTCAGCATGGCCCTTTTGACCGATGGGAAGCGAGACTTCTTTGTAGCGCTGATTTGCCTTTCCAGGTTGCTTGGTTGGCCAAAAAGGGCGTATGCGTTTTTTCCTGAATATATTCAGGAAAAAACGCATACGCCCTTTTTGGCCAAGGGCATCATTGTCAACGATTTGCCGCTTTTCATGTGCTTTAAAGGCGATTCGAATCTACCTCCTGAAATCTGTTTCCTGCAATTCTGCCTTGATTTCAATTCCTCGTCTTTGCCTTCCCTCAATATATTTGTGGACGAGAGTTATCATTTATAACTCTGTAGGATTGTGAATTGCAGTGCCCTGAGGCTCCATTTTACAACTCGCTTTTTCGGGAGGTGGCCGCAAAAGCGCAGGATGGCTTCAGGCCCTGTTCTGGTTCCGGGGGGCAGGCTGAGCCTGTGGTTAATTCTTCTTCCTGATGGGAAAATAGAGTGACCTGTGCCTGTCCCAACACCAAGAGCTAGTCTCTCATTGGTTCCCCGTCTTCCCGTTCATCCTCTGGACAAATTGCAACCTGTACGGAACAGGAGGTTAAAGGTGCTGATGCTCCAAGTAGGGAGATTGCTAGTAAAGTGGCTGGAATGGCGAACCCGAGAACAAGGAGATGAGAAATGAGGTGCGTTTTAGAAACCTTTCCCCATCACACGGTGTACCATCTTCTGGGTTTCTCATGCATGTTTTCGATGTAGGAAGATGCCCTTGAACCTGGAGATTTGGGAACCATGCGATGGGTAGCACGCAGTATTACTTTAAAGGGTCTGCGTTTGCTCACCCAACCTCACCAAACCTCTCAGCCCCAAGAGTGTCCACCCTTATGTCTCATCCAGCTGTGGGTCTAGATATGGTCAATCCAGGTTGCATCACAGCCCCTGAACGAATTGTGTAAGAATTTCTCTCTCTTTCACTGTCTTTGTTTCATGGGTTTTTAAAAGTAATTTATTTTTATAATGGGGTTTAGCTGCTTTTCACGGCTGTGTTTATGCCGCTTTACACCCACTTGACAGACTAACAGAGAGATATCAATACATAGGTTTTAAGATTATTACTAGTCAGATATATTCTTGTGCGTTGAATCGGGCGTGTTGAGTCCAGTTCTCTGAGCAAGGAGTAGGTCTTGTCTATTATATATTGGGTTTATGGAACGGTATCTGAGCTAATTTGAAACTCTTGTTTTATGCATCACCCCACCTCACCTTTCCCGTTAAGCAGCCATAGTGTGTTTTCCGCATGTGTGACTCTGTTCTGTTTTGTAATTCAGTTCAAGTGTAACGGTTTTTACATTCCCTCTATAAGTGACACCTTATGAGAAGTGTCCTTTTCTGTGTGACTTATTTCACTTAGAATCGTCGTACCTAAATCCACTCATCATGCTGCTACTAGCCTTATGACATTGATTTCATGGCTGAGTGGTATTCCATTGTACATAAGGACCTCAAATTTTTTATCCATTTTTCGCTTTCCTGGGATATTTAAGGTGGAATGAAGTGGAGGTCCTTGTCAACAGAGCAGCCCTAAACTTTGGGGTGCTTGTGTCCTGCTGATTTTTAATTTTCCCACTTTATATCCCCATGCGTGGAAGTGCCCTATGCTCTCTAAGCTGTGTTTTTTAGATGTTTCAGGACACACCGTACACTTCTCGAGAGTGGCTGTTGGCAATTTACATCCCACCCATCAGTGTAGCAAGGCTCCCATTTCTCCATGGCCTGTCCTGCATTTCTGGTTTTGACACTTTTTTCAGCATGGCCCTTTTGACCGATGGGAAGCGAGACTTCTTTGTAGCGCTGATTTGCCTTTCCAGGTTGCTTGGTTGGCCAAAAAGGGCGTATGCGTTTTTTCCTGAATATATTCAGGAAAAAACGCATACGCCCTTTTTGGCCAAGGGCATCATTGTCAACGATTTGCCGCTTTTCATGTGCTTTAAAGGCGATTCGAATCTACCTCCTGAAATCTGTTTCCTGCAATTCTGCCTTGATTTCAATTCCTCGTCTTTGCCTTCCCTCAATATATTTGTGGACGAGAGTTATCATTTATAACTCTGTAGGATTGTGAATTGCAGTGCCCTGAGGCTCCATTTTACAACTCGCTTTTTCGGGAGGTGGCCGCAAAAGCGCAGGATGGCTTCAGGCCCTGTTCTGGTTCCGGGGGGCAGGCTGAGCCTGTGGTTAATTCTTCTTCCTGATGGGAAAATAGAGTGACCTGTGCCTGTCCCAACACCAAGAGCTAGTCTCTCATTGGTTCCCCGTCTTCCCGTTCATCCTCTGGACAAATTGCAACCTGTACGGAACAGGAGGTTAAAGGTGCTGATGCTCCAAGTAGGGAGATTGCTAGTAAAGTGGCTGGAATGGCGAACCCGAGAACAAGGAGATGAGAAATGAGGTGCGTTTTAGAAACCTTTCCCCATCACACGGTGTACCATCTTCTGGGTTTCTCATGCATGTTTTCGATGTAGGAAGATGCCCTTGAACCTGGAGATTTGGGAACCATGCGATGGGTAGCACGCAGTATTACTTTAAAGGGTCTGCGTTTGCTCACCCAACCTCACCAAACCTCTCAGCCCCAAGAGTGTCCACCCTTATGTCTCATCCAGCTGTGGGTCTAGATATGGTCAATCCAGGTTGCATCACAGCCCCTGAACGAATTGTGTAAGAATTTCTCTCTCTTTCACTGTCTTTGTTTCATGGGTTTTTAAAAGTAATTTATTTTTATAATGGGGTTTAGCTGCTTTTCACGGCTGTGTTTATGCCGCTTTACACCCACTTGACAGACTAACAGAGAGATATCAATACATAGGTTTTAAGATTATTACTAGTCAGATATATTCTTGTGCGTTGAATCGGGCGTGTTGAGTCCAGTTCTCTGAGCAAGGAGTAGGTCTTGTCTATTATATATTGGGTTTATGGAACGGTATCTGAGCTAATTTGAAACTCTTGTTTTATGCATCACCCCACCTCACCTTTCCCGTTAAGCAGCCATAGTGTGTTTTCCGCATGTGTGACTCTGTTCTGTTTTGTAATTCAGTTCAAGTGTAACGGTTTTTACATTCCCTCTATAAGTGACACCTTATGAGAAGTGTCCTTTTCTGTGTGACTTATTTCACTTAGAATCGTCGTACCTAAATCCACTCATCATGCTGCTACTAGCCTTATGACATTGATTTCATGGCTGAGTGGTATTCCATTGTACATAAGGACCTCAAATTTTTTATCCATTTTTCGCTTTCCTGGGATATTTAAGGTGGAATGAAGTGGAGGTCCTTGTCAACAGAGCAGCCCTAAACTTTGGGGTGCTTGTGTCCTGCTGATTTTTAATTTTCCCACTTTATATCCCCATGCGTGGAAGTGCCCTATGCTCTCTAAGCTGTGTTTTTTAGATGTTTCAGGACACACCGTACACTTCTCGAGAGTGGCTGTTGGCAATTTACATCCCGCCCATCAGTGTAGCAAGGCTCCCATTTCTCCATGGCCTGTCCTGCATTTCTGGTTTTGACACTTTTTTCAGCATGGCCCTTTTGACCGATGGGAAGCGAGACTTCTTTGTAGCGCTGATTTGCCTTTCCAGGTTGCTTGTTTGGCCAAAAAGGGCGTATGCGTTTTTTCCTGAATATATTCAGGAAAAAACGCATACGCCCTTTTTGGCCAAGGGCATCATTGTCAACGATTTGCCGCTTTTCATGTGCTTTAAAGGCGATTCGAATCTACCTCCTGAAATCTGTTTCCTGCAATTCTGCCTTGATTTCAATTCCTCGTCTTTGCCTTCCCTCAATATATTTGTGGACGAGAGTTATCATTTATAACTCTGTAGGATTGTGAATTGCAGTGCCCTGAGGCTCCATTTTACAACTCGCTTTTTCGGGAGGTGGCCGCAAAAGCGCAGGATGGCTTCAGGCCCTGTTCTGGTTCCGGGGGGCAGGCTGAGCCTGTGGTTAATTCTTCTTCCTGATGGGAAAATAGAGTGACCTGTGCCTGTCCCAACACCAAGAGCTAGTCTCTCATTGGTTCCCCGTCTTCCCGTTCATCCTCTGGACAAATTGCAACCTGTACGGAACAGGAGGTTAAAGGTGCTGATGCTCCAAGTAGGGAGATTGCTAGTAAAGTGGCTGGAATGGCGAACCCGAGAACAAGGAGATGAGAAATGAGGTGCGTTTTAGAAACCTTTCCCCATCACACGGTGTACCATCTTCTGGGTTTCTCATGCATGTTTTCGATGTAGGAAGATGCCCTTGAACCTGGAGATTTGGGAACCATGCGATGGGTAGCACGCAGTATTACTTTAAAGGGTCTGCGTTTGCTCACCCAACCTCACCAAACCTCTCAGCCCCAAGAGTGTCCACCCTTATGTCTCATCCAGCTGTGGGTCTAGATATGGTCAATCCAGGTTGCATCACAGCCCCTGAACGAATTGTGTAAGAATTTCTCTCTCTTTCACTGTCTTTGTTTCATGGGTTTTTAAAAGTAATTTATTTTTATAATGGGGTTTAGCTGCTTTTCACGGCTGTGTTTATGCCGCTTTACACCCACTTGACAGACTAACAGAGAGATATCAATACATAGGTTTTAAGATTATTACTAGTCAGATATATTCTTGTGCGTTGAATCGGGCGTGTTGAGTCCAGTTCTCTGAGCAAGGAGTAGGTCTTGTCTATTATATATTGGGTTTATGGAACGGTATCTGAGCTAATTTGAAACTCTTGTTTTATGCATCACCCCACCTCACCTTTCCCGTTAAGCAGCCATAGTGTGTTTTCCGCATGTGTGACTCTGTTCTGTTTTGTAATTCAGTTCAAGTGTAACGGTTTTTACATTCCCTCTATAAGTGACACCTTATGAGAAGTGTCCTTTTCTGTGTGACTTATTTCACTTAGAATCGTCGTACCTAAATCCACTCATCATGCTGCTACTAGCCTTATGACATTGATTTCATGGCTGAGTGGTATTCCATTGTACATAAGGACCTCAAATTTTTTATCCATTTTTCGCTTTCCTGGGATATTTAAGGTGGAATGAAGTGGAGGTCCTTGTCAACAGAGCAGCCCTAAACTTTGGGGTGCTTGTGTCCTGCTGATTTTTAATTTTCCCACTTTATATCCCCATGCGTGGAAGTGCCCTATGCTCTCTAAGCTGTGTTTTTTAGATGTTTCAGGACACACCGTACACTTCTCGAGAGTGGCTGTTGGCAATTTACATCCCGCCCATCAGTGTAGCAAGGCTCCCATTTCTCCATGGCCTGTCCTGCATTTCTGGTTTTGACACTTTTTTCAGCATGGCCCTTTTGACCGATGGGAAGCGAGACTTCTTTGTAGCGCTGATTTGCCTTTCCAGGTTGCTTGGTTGGCCAAAAAGGGCGTATGCGTTTTTTCCTGAATATATTCAGGAAAAAACGCATACGCCCTTTTTGGCCAAGGGCATCATTGTCAACGATTTGCCGCTTTTCATGTGCTTTAAAGGCGATTCGAATCTACCTCCTGAAATCTGTTTCCTGCAATTCTGCCTTGATTTCAATTCCTCGTCTTTGCCTTCCCTCAATATATTTGTGGACGAGAGTTATCATTTATAACTCTGTAGGATTGTGAATTGCAGTGCCCTGAGGCTCCATTTTACAACTCGCTTTTTCGGGAGGTGGCCGCAAAAGCGCAGGATGGCTTCAGGCCCTGTTCTGGTTCCGGGGGGCAGGCTGAGCCTGTGGTTAATTCTTCTTCCTGATGGGAAAATAGAGTGACCTGTGCCTGTCCCAACACCAAGAGCTAGTCTCTCATTGGTTCCCCGTCTTCCCGTTCATCCTCTGGACAAATTGCAACCTGTACGGAACAGGAGGTTAAAGGTGCTGATGCTCCAAGTAGGGAGATTGCTAGTAAAGTGGCTGGAATGGCGAACCCGAGAACAAGGAGATGAGAAATGAGGTGCGTTTTAGAAACCTTTCCCCATCACACGGTGTACCATCTTCTGGGTTTCTCATGCATGTTTTCGATGTAGGAAGATGCCCTTGAACCTGGAGATTTGGGAACCATGCGATGGGTAGCACGCAGTATTACTTTAAAGGGTCTGCGTTTGCTCACCCAACCTCACCAAACCTCTCAGCCCCAAGAGTGTCCACCCTTATGTCTCATCCAGCTGTGGGTCTAGATATGGTCAATCCAGGTTGCATCACAGCCCCTGAACGAATTGTGTAAGAATTTCTCTCTCTTTCACTGTCTTTGTTTCATGGGTTTTTAAAAGTAATTTATTTTTATAATGGGGTTTAGCTGCTTTTCACGGCTGTGTTTATGCCGCTTTACACCCACTTGACAGACTAACAGAGAGATATCAATACATAGGTTTTAAGATTATTACTAGTCAGATATATTCTTGTGCGTTGAATCGGGCGTGTTGAGTCCAGTTCTCTGAGCAAGGAGTAGGTCTTGTCTATTATATATTGGGTTTATGGAACGGTATCTGAGCTAATTTGAAACTCTTGTTTTATGCATCACCCCACCTCACCTTTCCCGTTAAGCAGCCATAGTGTGTTTTCCGCATGTGTGACTCTGTTCTGTTTTGTAATTCAGTTCAAGTGTAACGGTTTTTACATTCCCTCTATAAGTGACACCTTATGAGAAGTGTCCTTTTCTGTGTGACTTATTTCACTTAGAATCGTCGTACCTAAATCCACTCATCATGCTGCTACTAGCCTTATGACATTGATTTCATGGCTGAGTGGTATTCCATTGTACATAAGGACCTCAAATTTTTTATCCATTTTTCGCTTTCCTGGGATATTTAAGGTGGAATGAAGTGGAGGTCCTTGTCAACAGAGCAGCCCTAAACTTTGGGGTGCTTGTGTCCTGCTGATTTTTAATTTTCCCACTTTATATCCCCATGCGTGGAAGTGCCCTATGCTCTCTAAGCTGTGTTTTTTAGATGTTTCAGGACACACCGTACACTTCTCGAGAGTGGCTGTTGGCAATTTACATCCCGCCCATCAGTGTAGCAAGGCTCCCATTTCTCCATGGCCTGTCCTGCATTTCTGGTTTTGACACTTTTTTCAGCATGGCCCTTTTGACCGATGGGAAGCGAGACTTCTTTGTAGCGCTGATTTGCCTTTCCAGGTTGCTTGGTTGGCCAAAAAGGGCGTATGCGTTTTTTCCTGAATATATTCAGGAAAAAACGCATACGCCCTTTTTGGCCAAGGGCATCATTGTCAACGATTTGCCGCTTTTCATGTGCTTTAAAGGCGATTCGAATCTACCTCCTGAAATCTGTTTCCTGCAATTCTGCCTTGATTTCAATTCCTCGTCTTTGCCTTCCCTCAATATATTTGTGGACGAGAGTTATCATTTATAACTCTGTAGGATTGTGAAATGCAGTGCCCTGAGGCTCCATTTTACAACTCGCTTTTTCGGGAGGTGGCCGCAAAAGCGCAGGATGGCTTCAGGCCCTGTTCTGGTTCCGGGGGGCAGGCTGAGCCTGTGGTTAATTCTTCTTCCTGATGGGAAAATAGAGTGACCTGTGCCTGTCCCAACACCAAGAGCTAGTCTCTCATTGGTTCCCCGTCTTCCCGTTCATCCTCTGGACAAATTGCAACCTGTACGGAACAGGAGGTTAAAGGTGCTGATGCTCCAAGTAGGGAGATTGCTAGTAAAGTGGCTGGAATGGCGAACCCGAGAACAAGGAGATGAGAAATGAGGTGCGTTTTAGAAACCGTTCCCCATCACACGGTGTACCATCTTCTGGGTTTCTCATGCATGTTTTCGATGTAGGAAGATGCCCTTGAACCTGGAGATTTGGGAACCATGCGATGGGTAGCACGCAGTATTACTTTAAAGGGTCTGCGTTTGCTCACCCAACCTCACCAAACCTCTCAGCCCCAAGAGTGTCCACCCTTATGTCTCATCCAGCTGTGGGTCTAGATATGGTCAATCCAGGTTGCATCACAGCCCCTGAACGAATTGTGTAAGAATTTCTCTCTCTTTCACTGTCTTTGTTTCATGGGTTTTTAAAAGTAATTTATTTTTATAATGGGGTTTAGCTGCTTTTCACGGCTGTGTTTATGCCGCTTTACACCCACTTGACAGACTAACAGAGAGATATCAATACATAGGTTTTAAGATTATTACTAGTCAGATATATTCTTGTGCGTTGAATCGGGCGTGTTGAGTCCAGTTCTCTGAGCAAGGAGTAGGTCTTGTCTATTATATATTGGGTTTATGGAACGGTACCTGAGCTAATTTGAAACTCTTGTTTTATGCATCACCCCACCTCACCTTTCCCGTTAAGCAGCCATAGTGTGTTTTCCGCATGTGTGACTCTGTTCTGTTTTGTAATTCAGTTCAAGTGTAACGGATTTTACATTCCCTCTATAAGTGACACCTTATGAGAAGTGTCCTTTTCTGTGTGACTTATTTCACTTAGAATCGTCGTACCTAAATCCACTCATCATGCTGCTACTAGCCTTATGACATTGATTTCATGGCTGAGTGGTATTCCATTGTACATAAGGACCTCAAATTTTTTATCCATTTTTCGCTTTCCTGGGATATTTAAGGTGGAATGAAGTGGAGGTCCTTGTCAACAGAGCAGCCCTAAACTTTGGGGTGCTTGTGTCCTGCTGATTTTTAATTTTCCCACTTTATATCCCCATGCGTGGAAGTGCCCTATGCTCTCTAAGCTGTGTTTTTTAGATGTTTCAGGACACACCGTACACTTCTCGAGAGTGGCTGTTGGCAATTTACATCCCGCCCATCAGTGTAGCAAGGCTCCCATTTCTCCATGGCCTGTCCTGCATTTCTGGTTTTAACACTTTTTTCAGCATGGCCCTTTTGACCGATGGGAAGCGAGACTTCTTTGTAGCGCTGATTTGCCTTTCCAGGTTGCTTGGTTGGCCAAAAAGGGCGTATGCGTTTTTTCCTGAATATATTCAGGAAAAAACGCATACGCCCTTTTTGGCCAAGGGCATCATTGTCAACGATTTGCCGCTTTTCATGTGCTTTAAAGGCGATTCGAATCTACCTCCTGAAATCTGTTTCCTGCAATTCTGCCTTGATTTCAATTCCTCGTCTTTGCCTTCCCTCAATATATTTGTGGACGAGAGTTATCATTTATAACTCTGTAGGATTGTGAAATGCAGTGCCCTGAGGCTCCATTTTACAACTCGCTTTTTCGGGAGGTGGCCGCAAAAGCGCAGGATGGCTTCAGGCCCTGTTCTGGTTCCGGGGGGCAGGCTGAGCCTGTGGTTAATTCTTCTTCCTGATGGGAAAATAGAGTGACCTGTGCCTGTCCCAACACCAAGAGCTAGTCTCTCATTGGTTCCCCGTCTTCCCGTTCATCCTCTGGACAAATTGCAACCTGTACGGAACAGGAGGTTAAAGGTGCTGATGCTCCAAGTAGGGAGATTGCTAGTAAAGTGGCTGGAATGGCGAACCCGAGAACAAGGAGATGAGAAATGAGGTGCGTTTTAGAAACCGTTCCCCATCACACGGTGTACCATCTTCTGGGTTTCTCATGCATGTTTTCGATGTAGGAAGATGCCCTTGAACCTGGAGATTTGGGAACCATGCGATGGGTAGCACGCAGTATTACTTTAAAGGGTCTGCGTTTGCTCACCCAACCTCACCAAACCTCTCAGCCCCAAGAGTGTCCACCCTTATGTCTCATCCAGCTGTGGGTCTAGATATGGTCAATCCAGGTTGCATCACAGCCCCTGAACGAATTGTGTAAGAATTTCTCTCTCTTTCACTGTCTTTGTTTCATGGGTTTTTAAAAGTAATTTATTTTTATAATGGGGTTTAGCTGCTTTTCACGGCTGTGTTTATGCCGCTTTACACCCACTTGACAGACTAACAGAGAGATATCAATACATAGGTTTTAAGATTATTACTAGTCAGATATATTCTTGTGCGTTGAATCGGGCGTGTTGAGTCCAGTTCTCTGAGCAAGGAGTAGGTCTTGTCTATTATATATTGGGTTTATGGAACGGTACCTGAGCTAATTTGAAACTCTTGTTTTATGCATCACCCCACCTCACCTTTCCCGTTAAGCAGCCATAGTGTGTTTTCCGCATGTGTGACTCTGTTCTGTTTTGTAATTCAGTTCAAGTGTAACGGTTTTTACATTCCCTCTATAAGTGACACCTTATGAGAAGTGTCCTTTTCTGTGTGACTTATTTCACTTAGAATCGTCGTACCTAAATCCACTCATCATGCTGCTACTAGCCTTATGACATTGATTTCATGGCTGAGTGGTATTCCATTGTACATAAGGACCTCAAATTTTTTATCCATTTTTCGCTTTCCTGGGATATTTAAGGTGGAATGAAGTGGAGGTCCTTGTCAACAGAGCAGCCCTAAACTTTGGGGTGCTTGTGTCCTGCTGATTTTTAATTTTCCCACTTTATATCCCCATGCGTGGAAGTGCCCTATGCTCTCTAAGCTGTGTTTTTTAGATGTTTCAGGACACACCGTACACTTCTCGAGAGTGGCTGTTGGCAATTTACATCCCGCCCATCAGTGTAGCAAGGCTCCCATTTCTCCATGGCCTGTCCTGCATTTCTGGTTTTGACACTTTTTTCAGCATGGCCCTTTTGACCGATGGGAAGCGAGACTTCTTTGTAGCGCTGATTTGCCTTTCCAGGTTGCTTGGTTGGCCAAAAAGGGCGTATGCGTTTTTTCCTGAATATATTCAGGAAAAAACGCATACGCCCTTTTTGGCCAAGGGCATCATTGTCAACGATTTGCCGCTTTTCATGTGCTTTAAAGGCGATTCGAATCTACCTCCTGAAATCTGTTTCCTGCAATTCTGCCTTGATTTCAATTCCTCGTCTTTGCCTTCCCTCAATATATTTGTGGACGAGAGTTATCATTTATAACTCTGTAGGATTGTGAATTGCAGTGCCCTGAGGCTCCATTTTACAACTCGCTTTTTCGGGAGGTGGCCGCAAAAGCGCAGGATGGCTTCAGGCCCTGTTCTGGTTCCGGGGGGCAGGCTGAGCCTGTGGTTAATTCTTCTTCCTGATGGGAAAATAGAGTGACCTGTGCCTGTCCCAACACCAAGAGCTAGTCTCTCAGTGGTTCCCCGTCTTCCCGTTCATCCTCTGGACAAATTGCAACCTGTACGGAACAGGAGGTTAAAGGTGCTGATGCTCCAAGTAGGGAGATTGCTAGTAAAGTGGCTGGAATGGCGAACCCGAGAACAAGGAGATGAGAAATGAGGTGCGTTTTAGAAACCTTTCCCCATCACACGGTGTACCATCTTCTGGGTTTCTCATGCATGTTTTCGATGTAGGAAGATGCCCTTGAACCTGGAGATTTGGGAACCATGCGATGGGTAGCACGCAGTATTACTTTAAAGGGTCTGCGTTTGCTCACCCAACCTCACCAAACCTCTCAGCCCCAAGAGTGTCCACCCTTATGTCTCATCCAGCTGTGGGTCTAGATATGGTCAATCCAGGTTGCATCACAGCCCCTGAACGAATTGTGTAAGAATTTCTCTCTCTTTCACTGTCTTTGTTTCATGGGTTTTTAAAAGTAATTTATTTTTATAATGGGGTTTAGCTGCTTTTCACGGCTGTGTTTATGCCGCTTTACACCCACTTGACAGACTAACAGAGAGATATCAATACATAGGTTTTAAGATTATTACTAGTCAGATATATTCTTGTGCGTTGAATCGGGCGTGTTGAGTCCAGTTCTCTGAGCAAGGAGTAGGTCTTGTCTATTATATATTGGGTTTATGGAACGGTACCTGAGCTAATTTGAAACTCTTGTTTTATGCATCACCCCACCTCACCTTTCCCGTTAAGCAGCCATAGTGTGTTTTCCGCATGTGTGACTCTGTTCTGTTTTGTAATTCAGTTCAAGTGTAACGGTTTTTACATTCCCTCTATAAGTGACACCTTATGAGAAGTGTCCTTTTCTGTGTGACTTATTTCACTTAGAATCGTCGTACCTAAATCCACTCATCATGCTGCTACTAGCCTTATGACATTGATTTCATGGCTGAGTGGTATTCCATTGTACATAAGGACCTCAAATTTTTTATCCATTTTTCGCTTTCCTGGGATATTTAAGGTGGAATGAAGTGGAGGTCCTTGTCAACAGAGCAGCCCTAAACTTTGGGGTGCTTGTGTCCTGCTGATTTTTAATTTTCCCACTTTATACCCCCATGCGTGGAAGTGCCCTATGCTCTCTAAGCTGTGTTTTTTAGATGTTTCAGGACACACCGTACACTTCTCGAGAGTGGCTGTTGGCAATTTACATCCCGCCCATCAGTGTAGCAAGGCTCCCATTTCTCCATGGCCTGTCCTGCATTTCTGGTTTTGACACTTTTTTCAGCATGGCCCTTTTGACCGATGGGAAGCGAGACTTCTTTGTAGCGCTGATTTGCCTTTCCAGGTTGCTTGTTTGGCCAAAAAGGGCGTATGCGTTTTTTCCTGAATATATTCAGGAAAAAACGCATACGCCCTTTTTGGCCAAGGGCATCATTGTCAACGATTTGCCGCTTTTCATGTGCTTTAAAGGCGATTCGAATCTACCTCCTGAAATCTGTTTCCTGCAATTCTGCCTTGATTTCAATTCCTCGTCTTTGCCTTCCCTCAATATATTTGTGGACGAGAGTTATCATTTATAACTCTGTAGGATTGTGAATTGCAGTGCCCTGAGGCTCCATTTTACAACTCGCTTTTTCGGGAGGTGGCCGCAAAAGCGCAGGATGGCTTCAGGCCCTGTTCTGGTTCCGGGGGGCAGGCTGAGCCTGTGGTTAATTCTTCTTCCTGATGGGAAAATAGAGTGACCTGTGCCTGTCCCAACACCAAGAGCTAGTCTCTCAGTGGTTCCCCGTCTTCCCGTTCATCCTCTGGACAAATTGCAACCTGTACGGAACAGGAGGTTAAAGGTGCTGATGCTCCAAGTAGGGAGATTGCTAGTAAAGTGGCTGGAATGGCGAACCCGAGAACAAGGAGATGAGAAATGAGGTGCGTTTTAGAAACCTTTCCCCATCACACGGTGTACCATCTTCTGGGTTTCTCATGCATGTTTTCGATGTAGGAAGATGCCCTTGAACCTGGAGATTTGGGGACCATGCGATGGGTAGCACGCAGTATTACTTTAAAGGGTCTGCGTTTGCTCACCCAACCTCACCAAACCTCTCAGCCCCAAGAGTGTCCACCCTTATGTCTCATCCAGCTGTGGGTCTAGATATGGTCAATCCAGGTTGCATCACAGCCCCTGAACGAATTGTGTAAGAATTTCTCTCTCTTTCACTGTCTTTGTTTCATGGGTTTTTAAAAGTAATTTATTTTTATAATGGGGTTTAGCTGCTTTTCACGGCTGTGTTTATGCCGCTTTACACCCACTTGACAGACTAACAGAGAGATATCAATACATAGGTTTTAAGATTATTACTAGTCAGATATATTCTTGTGCGTTGAATCGGGCGTGTTGAGTCCAGTTCTCTGAGCAAGGAGTAGGTCTTGTCTATTATATATTGGGTTTATGGAACGGTATCTGAGCTAATTTGAAACTCTTGTTTTATGCATCACCCCACCTCACCTTTCCCGTTAAGCAGCCATAGTGTGTTTTCCGCATGTGTGACTCTGTTCTGTTTTGTAATTCAGTTCAAGTGTAACGGTTTTTACATTCCCTCTATAAGTGACACCTTATGAGAAGTGTCCTTTTCTGTGTGACTTATTTCACTTAGAATCGTCGTACCTAAATCCACTCATCATGCTGCTACTAGCCTTATGACATTGATTTCATGGCTGAGTGGTATTCCATTGTACATAAGGACCTCAAATTTTTTATCCATTTTTCGCTTTCCTGGGATATTTAAGGTGGAATGAAGTGGAGGTCCTTGTCAACAGAGCAGCCCTAAACTTTGGGGTGCTTGTGTCCTGCTGATTTTTAATTTTCCCACTTTATATCCCCATGCGTGGAAGTGCCCTATGCTCTCTAAGCTGTGTTTTTTAGATGTTTCAGGACACACCGTACACTTCTCGAGAGTGGCTGTTGGCAATTTACATCCCGCCCATCAGTGTAGCAAGGCTCCCATTTCTCCATGGCCTGTCCTGCATTTCTGGTTTTGACACTTTTTTCAGCATGGCCCTTTTGACCGATGGGAAGCGAGACTTCTTTGTAGCGCTGATTTGCCTTTCCAGGTTGCTTGGTTGGCCAAAAAGGGCGTATGCGTTTTTTCCTGAATATATTCAGGAAAAAACGCATACGCCCTTTTTGGCCAAGGGCATCATTGTCAACGATTTGCCGCTTTTCATGTGCTTTAAAGGCGATTCGAATCTACCTCCTGAAATCTGTTTCCTGCAATTCTGCCTTGATTTCAATTCCTCGTCTTTGCCTTCCCTCAATATATTTGTGGACGAGAGTTATCATTTATAACTCTGTAGGATTGTGAATTGCAGTGCCCTGAGGCTCCATTTTACAACTCGCTTTTTCGGGAGGTGGCCGCAAAAGCGCAGGATGGCTTCAGGCCCTGTTCTGGTTCCGGGGGGCAGGCTGAGCCTGTGGTTAATTCTTCTTCCTGATGGGAAAATAGAGTGACCTGTGCCTGTCCCAACACCAAGAGCTAGTCTCTCAGTGGTTCCCCGTCTTCCCGTTCATCCTCTGGACAAATTGCAACCTGTACGGAACAGGAGGTTAAAGGTGCTGATGCTCCAAGTAGGGAGATTGCTAGTAAAGTGGCTGGAATGGCGAACCCGAGAACAAGGAGATGAGAAATGAGGTGCGTTTTAGAAACCTTTCCCCATCACACGGTGTACCATCTTCTGGGTTTCTCATGCATGTTTTCGATGTAGGAAGATGCCCTTGAACCTGGAGATTTGGGAACCATGCGATGGGTAGCACGCAGTATTACTTTAAAGGGTCTGCGTTTGCTCACCCAACCTCACCAAACCTCTCAGCCCCAAGAGTGTCCACCCTTATGTCTCATCCAGCTGTGGGTCTAGATATGGTCAATCCAGGTTGCATCACAGCCCCTGAACGAATTGTGTAAGAATTTCTCTCTCTTTCACTGTCTTTGTTTCATGGGTTTTTAAAAGTAATTTATTTTTATAATGGGGTTTAGCTGCTTTTCACGGCTGTGTTTATGCCGCTTTACACCCACTTGACAGACTAACAGAGAGATATCAATACATAGGTTTTAAGATTATTACTAGTCAGATATATTCTTGTGCGTTGAATCGGGCGTGTTGAGTCCAGTTCTCTGAGCAAGGAGTAGGTCTTGTCTATTATATATTGGGTTTATGGAACGGTACCTGAGCTAATTTGAAACTCTTGTTTTATGCATCACCCCACCTCACCTTTCCCGTTAAGCAGCCATAGTGTGTTTTCCGCATGTGTGACTCTGTTCTGTTTTGTAATTCAGTTCAAGTGTAACGGTTTTTACATTCCCTCTATAAGTGACACCTTATGAGAAGTGTCCTTTTCTGTGTGACTTATTTCACTTAGAATCGTCGTACCTAAATCCACTCATCATGCTGCTACTAGCCTTATGACATTGATTTCATGGCTGAGTGGTATTCCATTGTACATAAGGACCTCAAATTTTTTATCCATTTTTCGCTTTCCTGGGATATTTAAGGTGGAATGAAGTGGAGGTCCTTGTCAACAGAGCAGCCCTAAACTTTGGGGTGCTTGTGTCCTGCTGATTTTTAATTTTCCCACTTTATACCCCCATGCGTGGAAGTGCCCTATGCTCTCTAAGCTGTGTTTTTTAGATGTTTCAGGACACACCGTACACTTCTCGAGAGTGGCTGTTGGCAATTTACATCCCGCCCATCAGTGTAGCAAGGCTCCCATTTCTCCATGGCCTGTCCTGCATTTCTGGTTTTGACACTTTTTTCAGCATGGCCCTTTTGACCGATGGGAAGCGAGACTTCTTTGTAGCGCTGATTTGCCTTTCCAGGTTGCTTGTTTGGCCAAAAAGGGCGTATGCGTTTTTTCCTGAATATATTCAGGAAAAAACGCATACGCCCTTTTTGGCCAAGGGCATCATTGTCAACGATTTGCCGCTTTTCATGTGCTTTAAAGGCGATTCGAATCTACCTCCTGAAATCTGTTTCCTGCAATTCTGCCTTGATTTCAATTCCTCGTCTTTGCCTTCCCTCAATATATTTGTGGACGAGAGTTATCATTTATAACTCTGTAGGATTGTGAATTGCAGTGCCCTGAGGCTCCATTTTACAACTCGCTTTTTCGGGAGGTGGCCGCAAAAGCGCAGGATGGCTTCAGGCCCTGTTCTGGTTCCGGGGGGCAGGCTGAGCCTGTGGTTAATTCTTCTTCCTGATGGGAAAATAGAGTGACCTGTGCCTGTCCCAACACCAAGAGCTAGTCTCTCAGTGGTTCCCCGTCTTCCCGTTCATCCTCTGGACAAATTGCAACCTGTACGGAACAGGAGGTTAAAGGTGCTGATGCTCCAAGTAGGGAGATTGCTAGTAAAGTGGCTGGAATGGCGAACCCGAGAACAAGGAGATGAGAAATGAGGTGCGTTTTAGAAACCTTTCCCCATCACACGGTGTACCATCTTCTGGGTTTCTCATGCATGTTTTCGATGTAGGAAGATGCCCTTGAACCTGGAGATTTGGGGACCATGCGATGGGTAGCACGCAGTATTACTTTAAAGGGTCTGCGTTTGCTCACCCAACCTCACCAAACCTCTCAGCCCCAAGAGTGTCCACCCTTATGTCTCATCCAGCTGTGGGTCTAGATATGGTCAATCCAGGTTGCATCACAGCCCCTGAACGAATTGTGTAAGAATTTCTCTCTCTTTCACTGTCTTTGTTTCATGGGTTTTTAAAAGTAATTTATTTTTATAATGGGGTTTAGCTGCTTTTCACGGCTGTGTTTATGCCGCTTTACACCCACTTGACAGACTAACAGAGAGATATCAATACATAGGTTTTAAGATTATTACTAGTCAGATATATTCTTGTGCGTTGAATCGGGCGTGTTGAGTCCAGTTCTCTGAGCAAGGAGTAGGTCTTGTCTATTATATATTGGGTTTATGGAACGGTATCTGAGCTAATTTGAAACTCTTGTTTTATGCATCACCCCACCTCACCTTTCCCGTTAAGCAGCCATAGTGTGTTTTCCGCATGTGTGACTCTGTTCTGTTTTGTAATTCAGTTCAAGTGTAACGGTTTTTACATTCCCTCTATAAGTGACACCTTATGAGAAGTGTCCTTTTCTGTGTGACTTATTTCACTTAGAATCGTCGTACCTAAATCCACTCATCATGCTGCTACTAGCCTTATGACATTGATTTCATGGCTGAGTGGTATTCCATTGTACATAAGGACCTCAAATTTTTTATCCATTTTTCGCTTTCCTGGGATATTTAAGGTGGAATGAAGTGGAGGTCCTTGTCAACAGAGCAGCCCTAAACTTTGGGGTGCTTGTGTCCTGCTGATTTTTAATTTTCCCACTTTATACCCCCATGCGTGGAAGTGCCCTATGCTCTCTAAGCTGTGTTTTTTAGATGTTTCAGGACACACCGTACACTTCTCGAGAGTGGCTGTTGGCAATTTACATCCCGCCCATCAGTGTAGCAAGGCTCCCATTTCTCCATGGCCTGTCCTGCATTTCTGGTTTTGACACTTTTTTCAGCATGGCCCTTTTGACCGATGGGAAGCGAGACTTCTTTGTAGCGCTGATTTGCCTTTCCAGGTTGCTTGGTTGGCCAAAAAGGGCGTATGCGTTTTTTCCTGAATATATTCAGGAAAAAACGCATACGCCCTTTTTGGCCAAGGGCATCATTGTCAACGATTTGCCGCTTTTCATGTGCTTTAAAGGCGATTCGAATCTACCTCCTGAAATCTGTTTCCTGCAATTCTGCCTTGATTTCAATTCCTCGTCTTTGCCTTCCCTCAATATATTTGTGGACGAGAGTTATCATTTATAACTCTGTAGGATTGTGAATTGCAGTGCCCTGAGGCTCCATTTTACAACTCGCTTTTTCGGGAGGTGGCCGCAAAAGCGCAGGATGGCTTCAGGCCCTGTTCTGGTTCCGGGGGGCAGGCTGAGCCTGTGGTTAATTCTTCTTCCTGATGGGAAAATAGAGTGACCTGTGCCTGTCCCAACACCAAGAGCTAGTCTCTCATTGGTTCCCCGTCTTCCCGTTCATCCTCTGGACAAATTGCAACCTGTACGGAACAGGAGGTTAAAGGTGCTGATGCTCCAAGTAGGGAGATTGCTAGTAAAGTGGCTGGAATGGCGAACCCGAGAACAAGGAGATGAGAAATGAGGTGCGTTTTAGAAACCTTTCCCCATCACACGGTGTACCATCTTCTGGGTTTCTCATGCATGTTTTCGATGTAGGAAGATGCCCTTGAACCTGGAGATTTGGGGACCATGCGATGGGTAGCACGCAGTATTACTTTAAAGGGTCTGCGTTTGCTCACCCAACCTCACCAAACCTCTCAGCCCCAAGAGTGTCCACCCTTATGTCTCATCCAGCTGTGGGTCTAGATATGGTCAATCCAGGTTTCATCACAACCCCTGAACGAATTGTGTAAGAATTTCTCTCTCTTTCACTGTCTTTGTTTCATGGGTTTTTAAAAGTAATTTATTTTTATAATGGGGTTTAGCTGCTTTTCACGGCTGTGTTTATGCCGCTTTACACCCACTTGACAGACTAACAGAGAGATATCAATACATAGGTTTTAAGATTATTACTAGTCAGATATATTCTTGTGCGTTGAATCGGGCGTGTTGAGTCCAGTTCTCTGAGCAAGGAGTAGGTCTTGTCTATTATATATTGGGTTTATGGAACGGTATCTGAGCTAATTTGAAACTCTTGTTTTATGCATCACCCCACCTCACCTTTCCCGTTAAGCAGCCATAGTGTGTTTTCCGCATGTGTGACTCTGTTCTGTTTTGTAATTCAGTTCAAGTGTAACGGTTTTTACATTCCCTCTATAAGTGACACCTTATGAGAAGTGTCCTTTTCTGTGTGACTTATTTCACTTAGAATCGTCGTACCTAAATCCACTCATCATGCTGCTACTAGCCTTATGACATTGATTTCATGGCTGAGTGGTATTCCATTGTACATAAGGACCTCAAATTTTTTATCCATTTTTCGCTTTCCTGGGATATTTAAGGTGGAATGAAGTGGAGGTCCTTGTCAACAGAGCAGCCCTAAACTTTGGGGTGCTTGTGTCCTGCTGATTTTTAATTTTCCCACTTTATATCCCCATGCGTGGAAGTGCCCTATGCTCTCTAAGCTGTGTTTTTTAGATGTTTCAGGACACACCGTACACTTCTCGAGAGTGGCTGTTGGCAATTTACATCCCGCCCATCAGTGTAGCAAGGCTCCCATTTCTCCATGGCCTGTCCTGCATTTCTGGTTTTGACACTTTTTTCAGCATGGCCCTTTTGACCGATGGGAAGCGAGACTTCTTTGTAGCGCTGATTTGCCTTTCCAGGTTGCTTGGTTGGCCAAAAAGGGCGTATGCGTTTTTTCCTGAATATATTCAGGAAAAAACGCATACGCCCTTTTTGGCCAAGGGCATCATTGTCAACGATTTGCCGCTTTTCATGTGCTTTAAAGGCGATTCGAATCTACCTCCTGAAATCTGTTTCCTGCCATTCTGCCTTGATTTCAATTCCTCGTCTTTGCCTTCCCTCAATATATTTGTGGACGAGAGTTATCATTTATAACTCTGTAGGATTGTGAATTGCAGTGCCCTGAGGCTCCATTTTACAACTCGCTTTTTCGGGAGGTGGCCGCAAAAGCGCAGGATGGCTTCAGGCCCTGTTCTGGTTCCGGGGGGCAGGCTGAGCCTGTGGTTAATTCTTCTTCCTGATGGGAAAATAGAGTGACCTGTGCCTGTCCCAACACCAAGAGCTAGTCTCTCATTGGTTCCCCGTCTTCCCGTTCATCCTCTGGACAAATTGCAACCTGTACGGAACAGGAGGTTAAAGGTGCTGATGCTCCAAGTAGGGAGATTGCTAGTAAAGTGGCTGGAATGGCGAACCCGAGAACAAGGAGATGAGAAATGAGGTGCGTTTTAGAAACCTTTCCCCATCACACGGTGTACCATCTTCTGGGTTTCTCATGCATGTTTTCGATGTAGGAAGATGCCCTTGAACCTGGAGATTTGGGGACCATGCGATGGGTAGCACGCAGTATTACTTTAAAGGGTCTGCGTTTGCTCACCCAACCTCACCAAACCTCTCAGCCCCAAGAGTGTCCACCCTTATGTCTCATCCAGCTGTGGGTCTAGATATGGTCAATCCAGGTTGCATCACAACCCCTGAACGAATTGTGTAAGAATTTCTCTCTCTTTCACTGTCTTTGTTTCATGGGTTTTTAAAAGTAATTTATTTTTATAATGGGGTTTAGCTGCTTTTCACGGCTGTGTTTATGCCGCTTTACACCCACTTGACAGACTAACAGAGAGATATCAATACATAGGTTTTAAGATTATTACTAGTCAGATATATTCTTGTGCGTTGAATCGGGCGTGTTGAGTCCAGTTCTCTGAGCAAGGAGTAGGTCTTGTCTATTATATATTGGGTTTATGGAACGGTATCTGAGCTAATTTGAAACTCTTGTTTTATGCATCACCCCACCTCACCTTTCCCGTTAAGCAGCCATAGTGTGTTTTCCGCATGTGTGACTCTGTTCTGTTTTGTAATTCAGTTCAAGTGTAACGGTTTTTACATTCCCTCTATAAGTGACACCTTATGAGAAGTGTCCTTTTCTGTGTGACTTATTTCACTTAGAATCGTCGTACCTAAATCCACTCATCATGCTGCTACTAGCCTTATGACATTGATTTCATGGCTGAGTGGTATTCCATTGTACATAAGGACCTCAAATTTTTTATCCATTTTTCGCTTTCCTGGGATATTTAAGGTGGAATGAAGTGGAGGTCCTTGTCAACAGAGCAGCCCTAAACTTTGGGGTGCTTGTGTCCTGCTGATTTTTAATTTTCCCACTTTATATCCCCATGCGTGGAAGTGCCCTATGCTCTCTAAGCTGTGTTTTTTAGATGTTTCAGGACACACCGTACACTTCTCGAGAGTGGCTGTTGGCAATTTACATCCCGCCCATCAGTGTAGCAAGGCTCCCATTTCTCCATGGCCTGTCCTGCATTTCTGGTTTTGACACTTTTTTCAGCATGGCCCTTTTGACCGATGGGAAGCGAGACTTCTTTGTAGCGCTGATTTGCCTTTCCAGGTTGCTTGGTTGGCCAAAAAGGGCGTATGCGTTTTTTCCTGAATATATTCAGGAAAAAACGCATACGCCCTTTTTGGCCAAGGGCATCATTGTCAACGATTTGCCGCTTTTCATGTGCTTTAAAGGCGATTCGAATCTACCTCCTGAAATCTGTTTCCTGCCATTCTGCCTTGATTTCAATTCCTCGTCTTTGCCTTCCCTCAATATATTTGTGGACGAGAGTTATCATTTATAACTCTGTAGGATTGTGAATTGCAGTGCCCTGAGGCTCCATTTTACAACTCGCTTTTTCGGGAGGTGGCCGCAAAAGCGCAGGATGGCTTCAGGCCCTGTTCTGGTTCCGGGGGGCAGGCTGAGCCTGTGGTTAATTCTTCTTCCTGATGGGAAAATAGAGTGACCTGTGCCTGTCCCAACACCAAGAGCTAGTCTCTCATTGGTTCCCCGTCTTCCCGTTCATCCTCTGGACAAATTGCAACCTGTACGGAACAGGAGGTTAAAGGTGCTGATGCTCCAAGTAGGGAGATTGCTAGTAAAGTGGCTGGAATGGCGAACCCGAGAACAAGGAGATGAGAAATGAGGTGCGTTTTAGAAACCTTTCCCCATCACACGGTGTACCATCTTCTGGGTTTCTCATGCATGTTTTCGATGTAGGAAGATGCCCTTGAACCTGGAGATTTGGGGACCATGCGATGGGTAGCACGCAGTATTACTTTAAAGGGTCTGCGTTTGCTCACCCAACCTCACCAAACCTCTCAGCCCCAAGAGTGTCCACCCTTATGTCTCATCCAGCTGTGGGTCTAGATATGGTCAATCCAGGTTGCATCACAGCCCCTGAACGAATTGTGTAAGAATTTCTCTCTCTTTCACTGTCTTTGTTTCATGGGTTTTTAAAAGTAATTTATTTTTATAATGGGGTTTAGCTGCTTTTCACGGCTGTGTTTATGCCGCTTTACACCCACTTGACAGACTAACAGAGAGATATCAATACATAGGTTTTAAGATTATTACTAGTCAGATATATTCTTGTGCGTTGAATCGGGCGTGTTGAGTCCAGTTCTCTGAGCAAGGAGTAGGTCTTGTCTATTATATATTGGGTTTATGGAACGGTATCTGAGCTAATTTGAAACTCTTGTTTTATGCATCACCCCACCTCACCTTTCCCGTTAAGCAGCCATAGTGTGTTTTCCGCATGTGTGACTCTGTTCTGTTTTGTAATTCAGTTCAAGTGTAACGGTTTTTACATTCCCTCTATAAGTGACACCTTATGAGAAGTGTCCTTTTCTGTGTGACTTATTTCACTTAGAATCGTCGTACCTAAATCCACTCATCATGCTGCTACTAGCCTTATGACATTGATTTCATGGCTGAGTGGTATTCCATTGTACATAAGGACCTCAAATTTTTTATCCATTTTTCGCTTTCCTGGGATATTTAAGGTGGAATGAAGTGGAGGTCCTTGTCAACAGAGCAGCCCTAAACTTTGGGGTGCTTGTGTCCTGCTGATTTTTAATTTTCCCACTTTATATCCCCATGCGTGGAAGTGCCCTATGCTCTCTAAGCTGTGTTTTTTAGATGTTTCAGGACACACCGTACACTTCTCCAGAGTGGCTGTTGGCAATTTACATCCCGCCCATCAGTGTAGCAAGGCTCCCATTTCTCCATGGCCTGTCCTGCATTTCTGGTTTTGACACTTTTTTCAGCATGGCCCTTTTGACCGATGGGAAGCGAGACTTCTTTGTAGCGCTGATTTGCCTTTCCAGGTTGCTTGGTTGGCCAAAAAGGGCGTATGCGTTTTTTCCTGAATATATTCAGGAAAAAACGCATACGCCCTTTTTGGCCAAGGGCATCATTGTCAACGATTTGCCGCTTTTCATGTGCTTTAAAGGCGATTCGAATCTACCTCCTGAAATCTGTTTCCTGCCATTCTGCCTTGATTTCAATTCCTCGTCTTTGCCTTCCCTCAATATATTTGTGGACGAGAGTTATCATTTATAACTCTGTAGGATTGTGAATTGCAGTGCCCTGAGGCTCCATTTTACAACTCGCTTTTTCGGGAGGTGGCCGCAAAAGCGCAGGATGGCTTCAGGCCCTGTTCTGGTTCCGGGGGGCAGGCTGAGCCTGTGGTTAATTCTTCTTCCTGATGGGAAAATAGAGTGACCTGTGCCTGTCCCAACACCAAGAGCTAGTCTCTCATTGGTTCCCCGTCTTCCCGTTCATCCTCTGGACAAATTGCAACCTGTACGGAACAGGAGGTTAAAGGTGCTGATGCTCCAAGTAGGGAGATTGCTAGTAAAGTGGCTGGAATGGCGAACCCGAGAACAAGGAGATGAGAAATGAGGTGCGTTTTAGAAACCTTTCCCCATCACACGGTGTACCATCTTCTGGGTTTCTCATGCATGTTTTCGATGTAGGAAGATGCCCTTGAACCTGGAGATTTGGGGACCATGCGATGGGTAGCACTCAGTATTACTTTAAAGGGTCTGCGTTTGCTCACCCAACCTCACCAAACCTCTCAGCCCCAAGAGTGTCCACCCTTATGTCTCATCCAGCTGTGGGTCTAGATATGGTCAATCCAGGTTGCATCACAGCCCCTGAACGAATTGTGTAAGAATTTCTCTCTCTTTCACTGTCTTTGTTTCATGGGTTTTTAAAAGTAATTTATTTTTATAATGGGGTTTAGCTGCTTTTCACGGCTGTGTTTATGCCGCTTTACACCCACTTGACAGACTAACAGAGAGATATCAATACATAGGTTTTAAGATTATTACTAGTCAGATATATTCTTGTGCGTTGAATCGGGCGTGTTGAGTCCAGTTCTCTGAGCAAGGAGTAGGTCTTGTCTATTATATATTGGGTTTATGGAACGGTATCTGAGCTAATTTGAAACTCTTGTTTTATTCATCACCCCACCTCACCTTTCCCGTTAAGCAGCCATAGTGTGTTTTCCGCATGTGTGACTCTGTTCTGTTTTGTAATTCAGTTCAAGTGTAACGGTTTTTACATTCCCTCTATAAGTGACACCTTATGAGAAGTGTCCTTTTCTGTGTGACTTATTTCACTTAGAATCGTCGTACCTAAATCCACTCATCATGCTGCTACTAGCCTTATGACATTGATTTCATGGCTGAGTGGTATTCCATTGTACATAAGGACCTCAAATTTTTTATCCATTTTTCGCTTTCCTGGGATATTTAAGGTGGAATGAAGTGGAGGTCCTTGTCAACAGAGCAGCCCTAAACTTTGGGGTGCTTGTGTCCTGCTGATTTTTAATTTTCCCACTTTATATCCCCATGCGTGGAAGTGCCCTATGCTCTCTAAGCTGTGTTTTTTAGATGTTTCAGGACACACCGTACACTTCTCGAGAGTGGCTGTTGGCAATTTACATCCCGCCCATCAGTGTAGCAAGGCTCCCATTTCTCCATGGCCTGTCCTGCATTTCTGGTTTTGACACTTTTTTCAGCATGGCCCTTTTGACCGATGGGAAGCGAGACTTCTTTGTAGCGCTGATTTGCCTTTCCAGGTTGCTTGGTTGGCCAAAAAGGGCGTATGCGTTTTTTCCTGAATATATTCAGGAAAAAACGCATACGCCCTTTTTGGCCAAGGGCATCATTGTCAACGATTTGCCGCTTTTCATGTGCTTTAAAGGCGATTCGAATCTACCTCCTGAAATCTGTTTCCTGCAATTCTGCCTTGATTTCAATTCCTCGTCTTTGCCTTCCCTCAATATATTTGTGGACGAGAGTTATCATTTATAACTCTGTAGGATTGTGAATTGCAGTGCCCTGAGGCTCCATTTTACAACTCGCTTTTTCGGGAGGTGGCCGCAAAAGCGCAGGATGGCTTCAGGCCCTGTTCTGGTTCCGGGGGGCAGGCTGAGCCTGTGGTTAATTCTTCTTCCTGATGGGAAAATAGAGTGACCTGTGCCTGTCCCAACACCAAGAGCTAGTCTCTCATTGGTTCCCCGTCTTCCCGTTCATCCTCTGGACAAATTGCAACCTGTACGGAACAGGAGGTTAAAGGTGCTGATGCTCCAAGTAGGGAGATTGCTAGTAAAGTGGCTGGAATGGCGAACCCGAGAACAAGGAGATGAGAAATGAGGTGCGTTTTAGAAACCTTTCCCCATCACACGGTGTACCATCTTCTGGGTTTCTCATGCATGTTTTCGATGTAGGAAGATGCCCTTGAACCTGGAGATTTGGGGACCATGCGATGGGTAGCACGCAGTATTACTTTAAAGGGTCTGCGTTTGCTCACCCAACCTCACCAAACCTCTCAGCCCCAAGAGTGTCCACCCTTATGTCTCATCCAGCTGTGGGTCTAGATATGGTCAATCCAGGTTGCATCACAGCCCCTGAACGAATAGTGTAAGAATTTCTCTCTCTTTCACTGTCTTTGTTTCATGGGTTTTTAAAAGTAATTTATTTTTATAATGGGGTTTAGCTGCTTTTCACGGCTGTGTTTATGCCGCTTTACACCCACTTGACAGACTAACAGAGAGATATCAATACATAGGTTTTAAGATTATTACTAGTCAGATATATTCTTGTGCGTTGAATCGGGCGTGTTGAGTCCAGTTCTCTGAGCAAGGAGTAGGTCTTGTCTATTATATATTGGGTTTATGGAACGGTATCTGAGCTAATTTGAAACTCTTGTTTTATGCATCACCCCACCTCACCTTTCCCGTTAAGCAGCCATAGTGTGTTTTCCGCATGTGTGACTCTGTTCTGTTTTGTAATTCAGTTCAAGTGTAACGGTTTTTACATTCCCTCTATAAGTGACACCTTATGAGAAGTGTCCTTTTCTGTGTGACTTATTTCACTTAGAATCGTCGTACCTAAATCCACTCATCATGCTGCTACTAGCCTTATGACATTGATTTCATGGCTGAGTGGTATTCCATTGTACATAAGGACCTCAAATTTTTTATCCATTTTTCGCTTTCCTGGGATATTTAAGGTGGAATGAAGTGGAGGTCCTTGTCAACAGAGCAGCCCTAAACTTTGGGGTGCTTGTGTCCTGCTGATTTTTAATTTTCCCACTTTATATCCCCATGCGTGGAAGTGCCCTATGCTCTCTAAGCTGTGTTTTTTAGATGTTTCAGGACACACCGTACACTTCTCGAGAGTGGCTGTTGGCAATTTACATCCCGCCCATCAGTGTAGCAAGGCTCCCATTTCTCCATGGCCTGTCCTGCATTTCTGGTTTTGACACTTTTTTCAGCATGGCCCTTTTGACCGATGGGAAGCGAGACTTCTTTGTAGCGCTGATTTGCCTTTCCAGGTTGCTTGGTTGGCCAAAAAGGGCGTATGCGTTTTTTCCTGAATATATTCAGGAAAAAACGCATACGCCCTTTTTGGCCAAGGGCATCATTGTCAACGATTTGCCGCTTTTCATGTGCTTTAAAGGCGATTCGAATCTACCTCCTGAAATCTGTTTCCTGCAATTCTGCCTTGATTTCAATTCCTCGTCTTTGCCTTCCCTCAATATATTTGTGGACGAGAGTTATCATTTATAACTCTGTAGGATTGTGAATTGCAGTGCCCTGAGGCTCCATTTTACAACTCGCTTTTTCGGGAGGTGGCCGCAAAAGCGCAGGATGGCTTCAGGCCCTGTTCTGGTTCCGGGGGGCAGGCTGAGCCTGTGGTTAATTCTTCTTCCTGATGGGAAAATAGAGTGACCTGTGCCTGTCCCAACACCAAGAGCTAGTCTCTCATTGGTTCCCCGTCTTCCCGTTCATCCTCTGGACAAATTGCAACCTGTACGGAACAGGAGGTTAAAGGTGCTGATGCTCCAAGTAGGGAGATTGCTAGTAAAGTGGCTGGAATGGCGAACCCGAGAACAAGGAGATGAGAAATGAGGTGCGTTTTAGAAACCTTTCCCCATCACACGGTGTACCATCTTCTGGGTTTCTCATGCATGTTTTCGATGTAGGAAGATGCCCTTGAACCTGGAGATTTGGGAACCATGCGATGGGTAGCACGCAGTATTACTTTAAAGGGTCTGCGTTTGCTCACCCAACCTCACCAAACCTCTCAGCCCCAAGAGTGTCCACCCTTATGTCTCATCCAGCTGTGGGTCTAGATATGGTCAATCCAGGTTGCATCACAGCCCCTGAACGAATTGTGTAAGAATTTCTCTCTCTTTCACTGTCTTTGTTTCATGGGTTTTTAAAAGTAATTTATTTTTATAATGGGGTTTAGCTGCTTTTCACGGCTGTGTTTATGCCGCTTTACACCCACTTGACAGACTAACAGAGAGATATCAATACATAGGTTTTAAGATTATTACTAGTCAGATATATTCTTGTGCGTTGAATCGGGCGTGTTGAGTCCAGTTCTCTGAGCAAGGAGTAGGTCTTGTCTATTATATATTGGGTTTATGGAACGGTATCTGAGCTAATTTGAAACTCTTGTTTTATGCATCACCCCACCTCACCTTTCCCGTTAAGCAGCCATAGTGTGTTTTCCGCATGTGTGACTCTGTTCTGTTTTGTAATTCAGTTCAAGTGTAACGGTTTTTACATTCCCTCTATAAGTGACACCTTATGAGAAGTGTCCTTTTCTGTGTGACTTATTTCACTTAGAATCGTCGTACCTAAATCCACTCATCATGCTGCTACTAGCCTTATGACATTGATTTCATGGCTGAGTGGTATTCCATTGTACATAAGGACCTCAAATTTTTTATCCATTTTTCGCTTTCCTGGGATATTTAAGGTGGAATGAAGTGGAGGTCCTTGTCAACAGAGCAGCCCTAAACTTTGGGGTGCTTGTGTCCTGCTGATTTTTAATTTTCCCACTTTATATCCCCATGCGTGGAAGTGCCCTATGCTCTCTAAGCTGTGTTTTTTAGATGTTTCAGGACACACCGTACACTTCTCGAGAGTGGCTGTTGGCAATTTACATCCCGCCCATCAGTGTAGCAAGGCTCCCATTTCTCCATGGCCTGTCCTGCATTTCTGGTTTTGACACTTTTTTCAGCATGGCCCTTTTGACCGATGGGAAGCGAGACTTCTTTGTAGCGCTGATTTGCCTTTCCAGGTTGCTTGGTTGGCCAAAAAGGGCGTATGCGTTTTTTCCTGAATATATTCAGGAAAAAACGCATACGCCCTTTTTGGCCAAGGGCATCATTGTCAACGATTTGCCGCTTTTCATGTGCTTTAAAGGCGATTCGAATCTACCTCCTGAAATCTGTTTCCTGCAATTCTGCCTTGATTTCAATTCCTCGTCTTTGCCTTCCCTCAATATATTTGTGGACGAGAGTTATCATTTATAACTCTGTAGGATTGTGAAATGCAGTGCCCTGAGGCTCCATTTTACAACTCGCTTTTTCGGGAGGTGGCCGCAAAAGCGCAGGATGGCTTCAGGCCCTGTTCTGGTTCCGGGGGGCAGGCTGAGCCTGTGGTTAATTCTTCTTCCTGATGGGAAAATAGAGTGACCTGTGCCTGTCCCAACACCAAGAGCTAGTCTCTCATTGGTTCCCCGTCTTCCCGTTCATCCTCTGGACAAATTGCAACCTGTACGGAACAGGAGGTTAAAGGTGCTGATGCTCCAAGTAGGGAGATTGCTAGTAAAGTGGCTGGAATGGCGAACCCGAGAACAAGGAGATGAGAAATGAGGTGCGTTTTAGAAACCGTTCCCCATCACACGGTGTACCATCTTCTGGGTTTCTCATGCATGTTTTCGATGTAGGAAGATGCCCTTGAACCTGGAGATTTGGGAACCATGCGATGGGTAGCACGCAGTATTACTTTAAAGGGTCTGCGTTTGCTCACCCAACCTCACCAAACCTCTCAGCCCCAAGAGTGTCCACCCTTATGTCTCATCCAGCTGTGGGTCTAGATATGGTCAATCCAGGTTGCATCACAGCCCCTGAACGAATTGTGTAAGAATTTCTCTCTCTTTCACTGTCTTTGTTTCATGGGTTTTTAAAAGTAATTTATTTTTATAATGGGGTTTAGCTGCTTTTCACGGCTGTGTTTATGCCGCTTTACACCCACTTGACAGACTAACAGAGAGATATCAATACATAGGTTTTAAGATTATTACTAGTCAGATATATTCTTGTGCGTTGAATCGGGCGTGTTGAGTCCAGTTCTCTGAGCAAGGAGTAGGTCTTGTCTATTATATATTGGGTTTATGGAACGGTACCTGAGCTAATTTGAAACTCTTGTTTTATGCATCACCCCACCTCACCTTTCCCGTTAAGCAGCCATAGTGTGTTTTCCGCATGTGTGACTCTGTTCTGTTTTGTAATTCAGTTCAAGTGTAACGGATTTTACATTCCCTCTATAAGTGACACCTTATGAGAAGTGTCCTTTTCTGTGTGACTTATTTCACTTAGAATCGTCGTACCTAAATCCACTCATCATGCTGCTACTAGCCTTATGACATTGATTTCATGGCTGAGTGGTATTCCATTGTACATAAGGACCTCAAATTTTTTATCCATTTTTCGCTTTCCTGGGATATTTAAGGTGGAATGAAGTGGAGGTCCTTGTCAACAGAGCAGCCCTAAACTTTGGGGTGCTTGTGTCCTGCTGATTTTTAATTTTCCCACTTTATATCCCCATGCGTGGAAGTGCCCTATGCTCTCTAAGCTGTGTTTTTTAGATGTTTCAGGACACACCGTACACTTCTCGAGAGTGGCTGTTGGCAATTTACATCCCGCCCATCAGTGTAGCAAGGCTCCCATTTCTCCATGGCCTGTCCTGCATTTCTGGTTTTAACACTTTTTTCAGCATGGCCCTTTTGACCGATGGGAAGCGAGACTTCTTTGTAGCGCTGATTTGCCTTTCCAGGTTGCTTGGTTGGCCAAAAAGGGCGTATGCGTTTTTTCCTGAATATATTCAGGAAAAAACGCATACGCCCTTTTTGGCCAAGGGCATCATTGTCAACGATTTGCCGCTTTTCATGTGCTTTAAAGGCGATTCGAATCTACCTCCTGAAATCTGTTTCCTGCAATTCTGCCTTGATTTCAATTCCTCGTCTTTGCCTTCCCTCAATATATTTGTGGACGAGAGTTATCATTTATAACTCTGTAGGATTGTGAAATGCAGTGCCCTGAGGCTCCATTTTACAACTCGCTTTTTCGGGAGGTGGCCGCAAAAGCGCAGGATGGCTTCAGGCCCTGTTCTGGTTCCGGGGGGCAGGCTGAGCCTGTGGTTAATTCTTCTTCCTGATGGGAAAATAGAGTGACCTGTGCCTGTCCCAACACCAAGAGCTAGTCTCTCATTGGTTCCCCGTCTTCCCGTTCATCCTCTGGACAAATTGCAACCTGTACGGAACAGGAGGTTAAAGGTGCTGATGCTCCAAGTAGGGAGATTGCTAGTAAAGTGGCTGGAATGGCGAACCCGAGAACAAGGAGATGAGAAATGAGGTGCGTTTTAGAAACCGTTCCCCATCACACGGTGTACCATCTTCTGGGTTTCTCATGCATGTTTTCGATGTAGGAAGATGCCCTTGAACCTGGAGATTTGGGAACCATGCGATGGGTAGCACGCAGTATTACTTTAAAGGGTCTGCGTTTGCTCACCCAACCTCACCAAACCTCTCAGCCCCAAGAGTGTCCACCCTTATGTCTCATCCAGCTGTGGGTCTAGATATGGTCAATCCAGGTTGCATCACAGCCCCTGAACGAATTGTGTAAGAATTTCTCTCTCTTTCACTGTCTTTGTTTCATGGGTTTTTAAAAGTAATTTATTTTTATAATGGGGTTTAGCTGCTTTTCACGGCTGTGTTTATGCCGCTTTACACCCACTTGACAGACTAACAGAGAGATATCAATACATAGGTTTTAAGATTATTACTAGTCAGATATATTCTTGTGCGTTGAATCGGGCGTGTTGAGTCCAGTTCTCTGAGCAAGGAGTAGGTCTTGTCTATTATATATTGGGTTTATGGAACGGTACCTGAGCTAATTTGAAACTCTTGTTTTATGCATCACCCCACCTCACCTTTCCCGTTAAGCAGCCATAGTGTGTTTTCCGCATGTGTGACTCTGTTCTGTTTTGTAATTCAGTTCAAGTGTAACGGTTTTTACATTCCCTCTATAAGTGACACCTTATGAGAAGTGTCCTTTTCTGTGTGACTTATTTCACTTAGAATCGTCGTACCTAAATCCACTCATCATGCTGCTACTAGCCTTATGACATTGATTTCATGGCTGAGTGGTATTCCATTGTACATAAGGACCTCAAATTTTTTATCCATTTTTCGCTTTCCTGGGATATTTAAGGTGGAATGAAGTGGAGGTCCTTGTCAACAGAGCAGCCCTAAACTTTGGGGTGCTTGTGTCCTGCTGATTTTTAATTTTCCCACTTTATATCCCCATGCGTGGAAGTGCCCTATGCTCTCTAAGCTGTGTTTTTTAGATGTTTCAGGACACACCGTACACTTCTCGAGAGTGGCTGTTGGCAATTTACATCCCGCCCATCAGTGTAGCAAGGCTCCCATTTCTCCATGGCCTGTCCTGCATTTCTGGTTTTGACACTTTTTTCAGCATGGCCCTTTTGACCGATGGGAAGCGAGACTTCTTTGTAGCGCTGATTTGCCTTTCCAGGTTGCTTGGTTGGCCAAAAAGGGCGTATGCGTTTTTTCCTGAATATATTCAGGAAAAAACGCATACGCCCTTTTTGGCCAAGGGCATCATTGTCAACGATTTGCCGCTTTTCATGTGCTTTAAAGGCGATTCGAATCTACCTCCTGAAATCTGTTTCCTGCAATTCTGCCTTGATTTCAATTCCTCGTCTTTGCCTTCCCTCAATATATTTGTGGACGAGAGTTATCATTTATAACTCTGTAGGATTGTGAATTGCAGTGCCCTGAGGCTCCATTTTACAACTCGCTTTTTCGGGAGGTGGCCGCAAAAGCGCAGGATGGCTTCAGGCCCTGTTCTGGTTCCGGGGGGCAGGCTGAGCCTGTGGTTAATTCTTCTTCCTGATGGGAAAATAGAGTGACCTGTGCCTGTCCCAACACCAAGAGCTAGTCTCTCAGTGGTTCCCCGTCTTCCCGTTCATCCTCTGGACAAATTGCAACCTGTACGGAACAGGAGGTTAAAGGTGCTGATGCTCCAAGTAGGGAGATTGCTAGTAAAGTGGCTGGAATGGCGAACCCGAGAACAAGGAGATGAGAAATGAGGTGCGTTTTAGAAACCTTTCCCCATCACACGGTGTACCATCTTCTGGGTTTCTCATGCATGTTTTCGATGTAGGAAGATGCCCTTGAACCTGGAGATTTGGGAACCATGCGATGGGTAGCACGCAGTATTACTTTAAAGGGTCTGCGTTTGCTCACCCAACCTCACCAAACCTCTCAGCCCCAAGAGTGTCCACCCTTATGTCTCATCCAGCTGTGGGTCTAGATATGGTCAATCCAGGTTGCATCACAGCCCCTGAACGAATTGTGTAAGAATTTCTCTCTCTTTCACTGTCTTTGTTTCATGGGTTTTTAAAAGTAATTTATTTTTATAATGGGGTTTAGCTGCTTTTCACGGCTGTGTTTATGCCGCTTTACACCCACTTGACAGACTAACAGAGAGATATCAATACATAGGTTTTAAGATTATTACTAGTCAGATATATTCTTGTGCGTTGAATCGGGCGTGTTGAGTCCAGTTCTCTGAGCAAGGAGTAGGTCTTGTCTATTATATATTGGGTTTATGGAACGGTACCTGAGCTAATTTGAAACTCTTGTTTTATGCATCACCCCACCTCACCTTTCCCGTTAAGCAGCCATAGTGTGTTTTCCGCATGTGTGACTCTGTTCTGTTTTGTAATTCAGTTCAAGTGTAACGGTTTTTACATTCCCTCTATAAGTGACACCTTATGAGAAGTGTCCTTTTCTGTGTGACTTATTTCACTTAGAATCGTCGTACCTAAATCCACTCATCATGCTGCTACTAGCCTTATGACATTGATTTCATGGCTGAGTGGTATTCCATTGTACATAAGGACCTCAAATTTTTTATCCATTTTTCGCTTTCCTGGGATATTTAAGGTGGAATGAAGTGGAGGTCCTTGTCAACAGAGCAGCCCTAAACTTTGGGGTGCTTGTGTCCTGCTGATTTTTAATTTTCCCACTTTATACCCCCATGCGTGGAAGTGCCCTATGCTCTCTAAGCTGTGTTTTTTAGATGTTTCAGGACACACCGTACACTTCTCGAGAGTGGCTGTTGGCAATTTACATCCCGCCCATCAGTGTAGCAAGGCTCCCATTTCTCCATGGCCTGTCCTGCATTTCTGGTTTTGACACTTTTTTCAGCATGGCCCTTTTGACCGATGGGAAGCGAGACTTCTTTGTAGCGCTGATTTGCCTTTCCAGGTTGCTTGTTTGGCCAAAAAGGGCGTATGCGTTTTTTCCTGAATATATTCAGGAAAAAACGCATACGCCCTTTTTGGCCAAGGGCATCATTGTCAACGATTTGCCGCTTTTCATGTGCTTTAAAGGCGATTCGAATCTACCTCCTGAAATCTGTTTCCTGCAATTCTGCCTTGATTTCAATTCCTCGTCTTTGCCTTCCCTCAATATATTTGTGGACGAGAGTTATCATTTATAACTCTGTAGGATTGTGAATTGCAGTGCCCTGAGGCTCCATTTTACAACTCGCTTTTTCGGGAGGTGGCCGCAAAAGCGCAGGATGGCTTCAGGCCCTGTTCTGGTTCCGGGGGGCAGGCTGAGCCTGTGGTTAATTCTTCTTCCTGATGGGAAAATAGAGTGACCTGTGCCTGTCCCAACACCAAGAGCTAGTCTCTCAGTGGTTCCCCGTCTTCCCGTTCATCCTCTGGACAAATTGCAACCTGTACGGAACAGGAGGTTAAAGGTGCTGATGCTCCAAGTAGGGAGATTGCTAGTAAAGTGGCTGGAATGGCGAACCCGAGAACAAGGAGATGAGAAATGAGGTGCGTTTTAGAAACCTTTCCCCATCACACGGTGTACCATCTTCTGGGTTTCTCATGCATGTTTTCGATGTAGGAAGATGCCCTTGAACCTGGAGATTTGGGGACCATGCGATGGGTAGCACGCAGTATTACTTTAAAGGGTCTGCGTTTGCTCACCCAACCTCACCAAACCTCTCAGCCCCAAGAGTGTCCACCCTTATGTCTCATCCAGCTGTGGGTCTAGATATGGTCAATCCAGGTTGCATCACAGCCCCTGAACGAATTGTGTAAGAATTTCTCTCTCTTTCACTGTCTTTGTTTCATGGGTTTTTAAAAGTAATTTATTTTTATAATGGGGTTTAGCTGCTTTTCACGGCTGTGTTTATGCCGCTTTACACCCACTTGACAGACTAACAGAGAGATATCAATACATAGGTTTTAAGATTATTACTAGTCAGATATATTCTTGTGCGTTGAATCGGGCGTGTTGAGTCCAGTTCTCTGAGCAAGGAGTAGGTCTTGTCTATTATATATTGGGTTTATGGAACGGTATCTGAGCTAATTTGAAACTCTTGTTTTATGCATCACCCCACCTCACCTTTCCCGTTAAGCAGCCATAGTGTGTTTTCCGCATGTGTGACTCTGTTCTGTTTTGTAATTCAGTTCAAGTGTAACGGTTTTTACATTCCCTCTATAAGTGACACCTTATGAGAAGTGTCCTTTTCTGTGTGACTTATTTCACTTAGAATCGTCGTACCTAAATCCACTCATCATGCTGCTACTAGCCTTATGACATTGATTTCATGGCTGAGTGGTATTCCATTGTACATAAGGACCTCAAATTTTTTATCCATTTTTCGCTTTCCTGGGATATTTAAGGTGGAATGAAGTGGAGGTCCTTGTCAACAGAGCAGCCCTAAACTTTGGGGTGCTTGTGTCCTGCTGATTTTTAATTTTCCCACTTTATATCCCCATGCGTGGAAGTGCCCTATGCTCTCTAAGCTGTGTTTTTTAGATGTTTCAGGACACACCGTACACTTCTCGAGAGTGGCTGTTGGCAATTTACATCCCGCCCATCAGTGTAGCAAGGCTCCCATTTCTCCATGGCCTGTCCTGCATTTCTGGTTTTGACACTTTTTTCAGCATGGCCCTTTTGACCGATGGGAAGCGAGACTTCTTTGTAGCGCTGATTTGCCTTTCCAGGTTGCTTGGTTGGCCAAAAAGGGCGTATGCGTTTTTTCCTGAATATATTCAGGAAAAAACGCATACGCCCTTTTTGGCCAAGGGCATCATTGTCAACGATTTGCCGCTTTTCATGTGCTTTAAAGGCGATTCGAATCTACCTCCTGAAATCTGTTTCCTGCAATTCTGCCTTGATTTCAATTCCTCGTCTTTGCCTTCCCTCAATATATTTGTGGACGAGAGTTATCATTTATAACTCTGTAGGATTGTGAATTGCAGTGCCCTGAGGCTCCATTTTACAACTCGCTTTTTCGGGAGGTGGCCGCAAAAGCGCAGGATGGCTTCAGGCCCTGTTCTGGTTCCGGGGGGCAGGCTGAGCCTGTGGTTAATTCTTCTTCCTGATGGGAAAATAGAGTGACCTGTGCCTGTCCCAACACCAAGAGCTAGTCTCTCAGTGGTTCCCCGTCTTCCCGTTCATCCTCTGGACAAATTGCAACCTGTACGGAACAGGAGGTTAAAGGTGCTGATGCTCCAAGTAGGGAGATTGCTAGTAAAGTGGCTGGAATGGCGAACCCGAGAACAAGGAGATGAGAAATGAGGTGCGTTTTAGAAACCTTTCCCCATCACACGGTGTACCATCTTCTGGGTTTCTCATGCATGTTTTCGATGTAGGAAGATGCCCTTGAACCTGGAGATTTGGGAACCATGCGATGGGTAGCACGCAGTATTACTTTAAAGGGTCTGCGTTTGCTCACCCAACCTCACCAAACCTCTCAGCCCCAAGAGTGTCCACCCTTATGTCTCATCCAGCTGTGGGTCTAGATATGGTCAATCCAGGTTGCATCACAGCCCCTGAACGAATTGTGTAAGAATTTCTCTCTCTTTCACTGTCTTTGTTTCATGGGTTTTTAAAAGTAATTTATTTTTATAATGGGGTTTAGCTGCTTTTCACGGCTGTGTTTATGCCGCTTTACACCCACTTGACAGACTAACAGAGAGATATCAATACATAGGTTTTAAGATTATTACTAGTCAGATATATTCTTGTGCGTTGAATCGGGCGTGTTGAGTCCAGTTCTCTGAGCAAGGAGTAGGTCTTGTCTATTATATATTGGGTTTATGGAACGGTACCTGAGCTAATTTGAAACTCTTGTTTTATGCATCACCCCACCTCACCTTTCCCGTTAAGCAGCCATAGTGTGTTTTCCGCATGTGTGACTCTGTTCTGTTTTGTAATTCAGTTCAAGTGTAACGGTTTTTACATTCCCTCTATAAGTGACACCTTATGAGAAGTGTCCTTTTCTGTGTGACTTATTTCACTTAGAATCGTCGTACCTAAATCCACTCATCATGCTGCTACTAGCCTTATGACATTGATTTCATGGCTGAGTGGTATTCCATTGTACATAAGGACCTCAAATTTTTTATCCATTTTTCGCTTTCCTGGGATATTTAAGGTGGAATGAAGTGGAGGTCCTTGTCAACAGAGCAGCCCTAAACTTTGGGGTGCTTGTGTCCTGCTGATTTTTAATTTTCCCACTTTATACCCCCATGCGTGGAAGTGCCCTATGCTCTCTAAGCTGTGTTTTTTAGATGTTTCAGGACACACCGTACACTTCTCGAGAGTGGCTGTTGGCAATTTACATCCCGCCCATCAGTGTAGCAAGGCTCCCATTTCTCCATGGCCTGTCCTGCATTTCTGGTTTTGACACTTTTTTCAGCATGGCCCTTTTGACCGATGGGAAGCGAGACTTCTTTGTAGCGCTGATTTGCCTTTCCAGGTTGCTTGTTTGGCCAAAAAGGGCGTATGCGTTTTTTCCTGAATATATTCAGGAAAAAACGCATACGCCCTTTTTGGCCAAGGGCATCATTGTCAACGATTTGCCGCTTTTCATGTGCTTTAAAGGCGATTCGAATCTACCTCCTGAAATCTGTTTCCTGCAATTCTGCCTTGATTTCAATTCCTCGTCTTTGCCTTCCCTCAATATATTTGTGGACGAGAGTTATCATTTATAACTCTGTAGGATTGTGAATTGCAGTGCCCTGAGGCTCCATTTTACAACTCGCTTTTTCGGGAGGTGGCCGCAAAAGCGCAGGATGGCTTCAGGCCCTGTTCTGGTTCCGGGGGGCAGGCTGAGCCTGTGGTTAATTCTTCTTCCTGATGGGAAAATAGAGTGACCTGTGCCTGTCCCAACACCAAGAGCTAGTCTCTCAGTGGTTCCCCGTCTTCCCGTTCATCCTCTGGACAAATTGCAACCTGTACGGAACAGGAGGTTAAAGGTGCTGATGCTCCAAGTAGGGAGATTGCTAGTAAAGTGGCTGGAATGGCGAACCCGAGAACAAGGAGATGAGAAATGAGGTGCGTTTTAGAAACCTTTCCCCATCACACGGTGTACCATCTTCTGGGTTTCTCATGCATGTTTTCGATGTAGGAAGATGCCCTTGAACCTGGAGATTTGGGGACCATGCGATGGGTAGCACGCAGTATTACTTTAAAGGGTCTGCGTTTGCTCACCCAACCTCACCAAACCTCTCAGCCCCAAGAGTGTCCACCCTTATGTCTCATCCAGCTGTGGGTCTAGATATGGTCAATCCAGGTTGCATCACAGCCCCTGAACGAATTGTGTAAGAATTTCTCTCTCTTTCACTGTCTTTGTTTCATGGGTTTTTAAAAGTAATTTATTTTTATAATGGGGTTTAGCTGCTTTTCACGGCTGTGTTTATGCCGCTTTACACCCACTTGACAGACTAACAGAGAGATATCAATACATAGGTTTTAAGATTATTACTAGTCAGATATATTCTTGTGCGTTGAATCGGGCGTGTTGAGTCCAGTTCTCTGAGCAAGGAGTAGGTCTTGTCTATTATATATTGGGTTTATGGAACGGTATCTGAGCTAATTTGAAACTCTTGTTTTATGCATCACCCCACCTCACCTTTCCCGTTAAGCAGCCATAGTGTGTTTTCCGCATGTGTGACTCTGTTCTGTTTTGTAATTCAGTTCAAGTGTAACGGTTTTTACATTCCCTCTATAAGTGACACCTTATGAGAAGTGTCCTTTTCTGTGTGACTTATTTCACTTAGAATCGTCGTACCTAAATCCACTCATCATGCTGCTACTAGCCTTATGACATTGATTTCATGGCTGAGTGGTATTCCATTGTACATAAGGACCTCAAATTTTTTATCCATTTTTCGCTTTCCTGGGATATTTAAGGTGGAATGAAGTGGAGGTCCTTGTCAACAGAGCAGCCCTAAACTTTGGGGTGCTTGTGTCCTGCTGATTTTTAATTTTCCCACTTTATACCCCCATGCGTGGAAGTGCCCTATGCTCTCTAAGCTGTGTTTTTTAGATGTTTCAGGACACACCGTACACTTCTCGAGAGTGGCTGTTGGCAATTTACATCCCGCCCATCAGTGTAGCAAGGCTCCCATTTCTCCATGGCCTGTCCTGCATTTCTGGTTTTGACACTTTTTTCAGCATGGCCCTTTTGACCGATGGGAAGCGAGACTTCTTTGTAGCGCTGATTTGCCTTTCCAGGTTGCTTGGTTGGCCAAAAAGGGCGTATGCGTTTTTTCCTGAATATATTCAGGAAAAAACGCATACGCCCTTTTTGGCCAAGGGCATCATTGTCAACGATTTGCCGCTTTTCATGTGCTTTAAAGGCGATTCGAATCTACCTCCTGAAATCTGTTTCCTGCAATTCTGCCTTGATTTCAATTCCTCGTCTTTGCCTTCCCTCAATATATTTGTGGACGAGAGTTATCATTTATAACTCTGTAGGATTGTGAATTGCAGTGCCCTGAGGCTCCATTTTACAACTCGCTTTTTCGGGAGGTGGCCGCAAAAGCGCAGGATGGCTTCAGGCCCTGTTCTGGTTCCGGGGGGCAGGCTGAGCCTGTGGTTAATTCTTCTTCCTGATGGGAAAATAGAGTGACCTGTGCCTGTCCCAACACCAAGAGCTAGTCTCTCATTGGTTCCCCGTCTTCCCGTTCATCCTCTGGACAAATTGCAACCTGTACGGAACAGGAGGTTAAAGGTGCTGATGCTCCAAGTAGGGAGATTGCTAGTAAAGTGGCTGGAATGGCGAACCCGAGAACAAGGAGATGAGAAATGAGGTGCGTTTTAGAAACCTTTCCCCATCACACGGTGTACCATCTTCTGGGTTTCTCATGCATGTTTTCGATGTAGGAAGATGCCCTTGAACCTGGAGATTTGGGGACCATGCGATGGGTAGCACGCAGTATTACTTTAAAGGGTCTGCGTTTGCTCACCCAACCTCACCAAACCTCTCAGCCCCAAGAGTGTCCACCCTTATGTCTCATCCAGCTGTGGGTCTAGATATGGTCAATCCAGGTTTCATCACAACCCCTGAACGAATTGTGTAAGAATTTCTCTCTCTTTCACTGTCTTTGTTTCATGGGTTTTTAAAAGTAATTTATTTTTATAATGGGGTTTAGCTGCTTTTCACGGCTGTGTTTATGCCGCTTTACACCCACTTGACAGACTAACAGAGAGATATCAATACATAGGTTTTAAGATTATTACTAGTCAGATATATTCTTGTGCGTTGAATCGGGCGTGTTGAGTCCAGTTCTCTGAGCAAGGAGTAGGTCTTGTCTATTATATATTGGGTTTATGGAACGGTATCTGAGCTAATTTGAAACTCTTGTTTTATGCATCACCCCACCTCACCTTTCCCGTTAAGCAGCCATAGTGTGTTTTCCGCATGTGTGACTCTGTTCTGTTTTGTAATTCAGTTCAAGTGTAACGGTTTTTACATTCCCTCTATAAGTGACACCTTATGAGAAGTGTCCTTTTCTGTGTGACTTATTTCACTTAGAATCGTCGTACCTAAATCCACTCATCATGCTGCTACTAGCCTTATGACATTGATTTCATGGCTGAGTGGTATTCCATTGTACATAAGGACCTCAAATTTTTTATCCATTTTTCGCTTTCCTGGGATATTTAAGGTGGAATGAAGTGGAGGTCCTTGTCAACAGAGCAGCCCTAAACTTTGGGGTGCTTGTGTCCTGCTGATTTTTAATTTTCCCACTTTATATCCCCATGCGTGGAAGTGCCCTATGCTCTCTAAGCTGTGTTTTTTAGATGTTTCAGGACACACCGTACACTTCTCGAGAGTGGCTGTTGGCAATTTACATCCCGCCCATCAGTGTAGCAAGGCTCCCATTTCTCCATGGCCTGTCCTGCATTTCTGGTTTTGACACTTTTTTCAGCATGGCCCTTTTGACCGATGGGAAGCGAGACTTCTTTGTAGCGCTGATTTGCCTTTCCAGGTTGCTTGGTTGGCCAAAAAGGGCGTATGCGTTTTTTCCTGAATATATTCAGGAAAAAACGCATACGCCCTTTTTGGCCAAGGGCATCATTGTCAACGATTTGCCGCTTTTCATGTGCTTTAAAGGCGATTCGAATCTACCTCCTGAAATCTGTTTCCTGCCATTCTGCCTTGATTTCAATTCCTCGTCTTTGCCTTCCCTCAATATATTTGTGGACGAGAGTTATCATTTATAACTCTGTAGGATTGTGAATTGCAGTGCCCTGAGGCTCCATTTTACAACTCGCTTTTTCGGGAGGTGGCCGCAAAAGCGCAGGATGGCTTCAGGCCCTGTTCTGGTTCCGGGGGGCAGGCTGAGCCTGTGGTTAATTCTTCTTCCTGATGGGAAAATAGAGTGACCTGTGCCTGTCCCAACACCAAGAGCTAGTCTCTCATTGGTTCCCCGTCTTCCCGTTCATCCTCTGGACAAATTGCAACCTGTACGGAACAGGAGGTTAAAGGTGCTGATGCTCCAAGTAGGGAGATTGCTAGTAAAGTGGCTGGAATGGCGAACCCGAGAACAAGGAGATGAGAAATGAGGTGCGTTTTAGAAACCTTTCCCCATCACACGGTGTACCATCTTCTGGGTTTCTCATGCATGTTTTCGATGTAGGAAGATGCCCTTGAACCTGGAGATTTGGGGACCATGCGATGGGTAGCACGCAGTATTACTTTAAAGGGTCTGCGTTTGCTCACCCAACCTCACCAAACCTCTCAGCCCCAAGAGTGTCCACCCTTATGTCTCATCCAGCTGTGGGTCTAGATATGGTCAATCCAGGTTGCATCACAACCCCTGAACGAATTGTGTAAGAATTTCTCTCTCTTTCACTGTCTTTGTTTCATGGGTTTTTAAAAGTAATTTATTTTTATAATGGGGTTTAGCTGCTTTTCACGGCTGTGTTTATGCCGCTTTACACCCACTTGACAGACTAACAGAGAGATATCAATACATAGGTTTTAAGATTATTACTAGTCAGATATATTCTTGTGCGTTGAATCGGGCGTGTTGAGTCCAGTTCTCTGAGCAAGGAGTAGGTCTTGTCTATTATATATTGGGTTTATGGAACGGTATCTGAGCTAATTTGAAACTCTTGTTTTATGCATCACCCCACCTCACCTTTCCCGTTAAGCAGCCATAGTGTGTTTTCCGCATGTGTGACTCTGTTCTGTTTTGTAATTCAGTTCAAGTGTAACGGTTTTTACATTCCCTCTATAAGTGACACCTTATGAGAAGTGTCCTTTTCTGTGTGACTTATTTCACTTAGAATCGTCGTACCTAAATCCACTCATCATGCTGCTACTAGCCTTATGACATTGATTTCATGGCTGAGTGGTATTCCATTGTACATAAGGACCTCAAATTTTTTATCCATTTTTCGCTTTCCTGGGATATTTAAGGTGGAATGAAGTGGAGGTCCTTGTCAACAGAGCAGCCCTAAACTTTGGGGTGCTTGTGTCCTGCTGATTTTTAATTTTCCCACTTTATATCCCCATGCGTGGAAGTGCCCTATGCTCTCTAAGCTGTGTTTTTTAGATGTTTCAGGACACACCGTACACTTCTCGAGAGTGGCTGTTGGCAATTTACATCCCGCCCATCAGTGTAGCAAGGCTCCCATTTCTCCATGGCCTGTCCTGCATTTCTGGTTTTGACACTTTTTTCAGCATGGCCCTTTTGACCGATGGGAAGCGAGACTTCTTTGTAGCGCTGATTTGCCTTTCCAGGTTGCTTGGTTGGCCAAAAAGGGCGTATGCGTTTTTTCCTGAATATATTCAGGAAAAAACGCATACGCCCTTTTTGGCCAAGGGCATCATTGTCAACGATTTGCCGCTTTTCATGTGCTTTAAAGGCGATTCGAATCTACCTCCTGAAATCTGTTTCCTGCCATTCTGCCTTGATTTCAATTCCTCGTCTTTGCCTTCCCTCAATATATTTGTGGACGAGAGTTATCATTTATAACTCTGTAGGATTGTGAATTGCAGTGCCCTGAGGCTCCATTTTACAACTCGCTTTTTCGGGAGGTGGCCGCAAAAGCGCAGGATGGCTTCAGGCCCTGTTCTGGTTCCGGGGGGCAGGCTGAGCCTGTGGTTAATTCTTCTTCCTGATGGGAAAATAGAGTGACCTGTGCCTGTCCCAACACCAAGAGCTAGTCTCTCATTGGTTCCCCGTCTTCCCGTTCATCCTCTGGACAAATTGCAACCTGTACGGAACAGGAGGTTAAAGGTGCTGATGCTCCAAGTAGGGAGATTGCTAGTAAAGTGGCTGGAATGGCGAACCCGAGAACAAGGAGATGAGAAATGAGGTGCGTTTTAGAAACCTTTCCCCATCACACGGTGTACCATCTTCTGGGTTTCTCATGCATGTTTTCGATGTAGGAAGATGCCCTTGAACCTGGAGATTTGGGGACCATGCGATGGGTAGCACGCAGTATTACTTTAAAGGGTCTGCGTTTGCTCACCCAACCTCACCAAACCTCTCAGCCCCAAGAGTGTCCACCCTTATGTCTCATCCAGCTGTGGGTCTAGATATGGTCAATCCAGGTTGCATCACAGCCCCTGAACGAATTGTGTAAGAATTTCTCTCTCTTTCACTGTCTTTGTTTCATGGGTTTTTAAAAGTAATTTATTTTTATAATGGGGTTTAGCTGCTTTTCACGGCTGTGTTTATGCCGCTTTACACCCACTTGACAGACTAACAGAGAGATATCAATACATAGGTTTTAAGATTATTACTAGTCAGATATATTCTTGTGCGTTGAATCGGGCGTGTTGAGTCCAGTTCTCTGAGCAAGGAGTAGGTCTTGTCTATTATATATTGGGTTTATGGAACGGTATCTGAGCTAATTTGAAACTCTTGTTTTATGCATCACCCCACCTCACCTTTCCCGTTAAGCAGCCATAGTGTGTTTTCCGCATGTGTGACTCTGTTCTGTTTTGTAATTCAGTTCAAGTGTAACGGTTTTTACATTCCCTCTATAAGTGACACCTTATGAGAAGTGTCCTTTTCTGTGTGACTTATTTCACTTAGAATCGTCGTACCTAAATCCACTCATCATGCTGCTACTAGCCTTATGACATTGATTTCATGGCTGAGTGGTATTCCATTGTACATAAGGACCTCAAATTTTTTATCCATTTTTCGCTTTCCTGGGATATTTAAGGTGGAATGAAGTGGAGGTCCTTGTCAACAGAGCAGCCCTAAACTTTGGGGTGCTTGTGTCCTGCTGATTTTTAATTTTCCCACTTTATATCCCCATGCGTGGAAGTGCCCTATGCTCTCTAAGCTGTGTTTTTTAGATGTTTCAGGACACACCGTACACTTCTCCAGAGTGGCTGTTGGCAATTTACATCCCGCCCATCAGTGTAGCAAGGCTCCCATTTCTCCATGGCCTGTCCTGCATTTCTGGTTTTGACACTTTTTTCAGCATGGCCCTTTTGACCGATGGGAAGCGAGACTTCTTTGTAGCGCTGATTTGCCTTTCCAGGTTGCTTGGTTGGCCAAAAAGGGCGTATGCGTTTTTTCCTGAATATATTCAGGAAAAAACGCATACGCCCTTTTTGGCCAAGGGCATCATTGTCAACGATTTGCCGCTTTTCATGTGCTTTAAAGGCGATTCGAATCTACCTCCTGAAATCTGTTTCCTGCCATTCTGCCTTGATTTCAATTCCTCGTCTTTGCCTTCCCTCAATATATTTGTGGACGAGAGTTATCATTTATAACTCTGTAGGATTGTGAATTGCAGTGCCCTGAGGCTCCATTTTACAACTCGCTTTTTCGGGAGGTGGCCGCAAAAGCGCAGGATGGCTTCAGGCCCTGTTCTGGTTCCGGGGGGCAGGCTGAGCCTGTGGTTAATTCTTCTTCCTGATGGGAAAATAGAGTGACCTGTGCCTGTCCCAACACCAAGAGCTAGTCTCTCATTGGTTCCCCGTCTTCCCGTTCATCCTCTGGACAAATTGCAACCTGTACGGAACAGGAGGTTAAAGGTGCTGATGCTCCAAGTAGGGAGATTGCTAGTAAAGTGGCTGGAATGGCGAACCCGAGAACAAGGAGATGAGAAATGAGGTGCGTTTTAGAAACCTTTCCCCATCACACGGTGTACCATCTTCTGGGTTTCTCATGCATGTTTTCGATGTAGGAAGATGCCCTTGAACCTGGAGATTTGGGGACCATGCGATGGGTAGCACTCAGTATTACTTTAAAGGGTCTGCGTTTGCTCACCCAACCTCACCAAACCTCTCAGCCCCAAGAGTGTCCACCCTTATGTCTCATCCAGCTGTGGGTCTAGATATGGTCAATCCAGGTTGCATCACAGCCCCTGAACGAATTGTGTAAGAATTTCTCTCTCTTTCACTGTCTTTGTTTCATGGGTTTTTAAAAGTAATTTATTTTTATAATGGGGTTTAGCTGCTTTTCACGGCTGTGTTTATGCCGCTTTACACCCACTTGACAGACTAACAGAGAGATATCAATACATAGGTTTTAAGATTATTACTAGTCAGATATATTCTTGTGCGTTGAATCGGGCGTGTTGAGTCCAGTTCTCTGAGCAAGGAGTAGGTCTTGTCTATTATATATTGGGTTTATGGAACGGTATCTGAGCTAATTTGAAACTCTTGTTTTATTCATCACCCCACCTCACCTTTCCCGTTAAGCAGCCATAGTGTGTTTTCCGCATGTGTGACTCTGTTCTGTTTTGTAATTCAGTTCAAGTGTAACGGTTTTTACATTCCCTCTATAAGTGACACCTTATGAGAAGTGTCCTTTTCTGTGTGACTTATTTCACTTAGAATCGTCGTACCTAAATCCACTCATCATGCTGCTACTAGCCTTATGACATTGATTTCATGGCTGAGTGGTATTCCATTGTACATAAGGACCTCAAATTTTTTATCCATTTTTCGCTTTCCTGGGATATTTAAGGTGGAATGAAGTGGAGGTCCTTGTCAACAGAGCAGCCCTAAACTTTGGGGTGCTTGTGTCCTGCTGATTTTTAATTTTCCCACTTTATATCCCCATGCGTGGAAGTGCCCTATGCTCTCTAAGCTGTGTTTTTTAGATGTTTCAGGACACACCGTACACTTCTCGAGAGTGGCTGTTGGCAATTTACATCCCGCCCATCAGTGTAGCAAGGCTCCCATTTCTCCATGGCCTGTCCTGCATTTCTGGTTTTGACACTTTTTTCAGCATGGCCCTTTTGACCGATGGGAAGCGAGACTTCTTTGTAGCGCTGATTTGCCTTTCCAGGTTGCTTGGTTGGCCAAAAAGGGCGTATGCGTTTTTTCCTGAATATATTCAGGAAAAAACGCATACGCCCTTTTTGGCCAAGGGCATCATTGTCAACGATTTGCCGCTTTTCATGTGCTTTAAAGGCGATTCGAATCTACCTCCTGAAATCTGTTTCCTGCAATTCTGCCTTGATTTCAATTCCTCGTCTTTGCCTTCCCTCAATATATTTGTGGACGAGAGTTATCATTTATAACTCTGTAGGATTGTGAATTGCAGTGCCCTGAGGCTCCATTTTACAACTCGCTTTTTCGGGAGGTGGCCGCAAAAGCGCAGGATGGCTTCAGGCCCTGTTCTGGTTCCGGGGGGCAGGCTGAGCCTGTGGTTAATTCTTCTTCCTGATGGGAAAATAGAGTGACCTGTGCCTGTCCCAACACCAAGAGCTAGTCTCTCATTGGTTCCCCGTCTTCCCGTTCATCCTCTGGACAAATTGCAACCTGTACGGAACAGGAGGTTAAAGGTGCTGATGCTCCAAGTAGGGAGATTGCTAGTAAAGTGGCTGGAATGGCGAACCCGAGAACAAGGAGATGAGAAATGAGGTGCGTTTTAGAAACCTTTCCCCATCACACGGTGTACCATCTTCTGGGTTTCTCATGCATGTTTTCGATGTAGGAAGATGCCCTTGAACCTGGAGATTTGGGGACCATGCGATGGGTAGCACGCAGTATTACTTTAAAGGGTCTGCGTTTGCTCACCCAACCTCACCAAACCTCTCAGCCCCAAGAGTGTCCACCCTTATGTCTCATCCAGCTGTGGGTCTAGATATGGTCAATCCAGGTTGCATCACAGCCCCTGAACGAATAGTGTAAGAATTTCTCTCTCTTTCACTGTCTTTGTTTCATGGGTTTTTAAAAGTAATTTATTTTTATAATGGGGTTTAGCTGCTTTTCACGGCTGTGTTTATGCCGCTTTACACCCACTTGACAGACTAACAGAGAGATATCAATACATAGGTTTTAAGATTATTACTAGTCAGATATATTCTTGTGCGTTGAATCGGGCGTGTTGAGTCCAGTTCTCTGAGCAAGGAGTAGGTCTTGTCTATTATATATTGGGTTTATGGAACGGTATCTGAGCTAATTTGAAACTCTTGTTTTATGCATCACCCCACCTCACCTTTCCCGTTAAGCAGCCATAGTGTGTTTTCCGCATGTGTGACTCTGTTCTGTTTTGTAATTCAGTTCAAGTGTAACGGTTTTTACATTCCCTCTATAAGTGACACCTTATGAGAAGTGTCCTTTTCTGTGTGACTTATTTCACTTAGAATCGTCGTACCTAAATCCACTCATCATGCTGCTACTAGCCTTATGACATTGATTTCATGGCTGAGTGGTATTCCATTGTACATAAGGACCTCAAATTTTTTATCCATTTTTCGCTTTCCTGGGATATTTAAGGTGGAATGAAGTGGAGGTCCTTGTCAACAGAGCAGCCCTAAACTTTGGGGTGCTTGTGTCCTGCTGATTTTTAATTTTCCCACTTTATATCCCCATGCGTGGAAGTGCCCTATGCTCTCTAAGCTGTGTTTTTTAGATGTTTCAGGACACACCGTACACTTCTCGAGAGTGGCTGTTGGCAATTTACATCCCGCCCATCAGTGTAGCAAGGCTCCCATTTCTCCATGGCCTGTCCTGCATTTCTGGTTTTGACACTTTTTTCAGCATGGCCCTTTTGACCGATGGGAAGCGAGACTTCTTTGTAGCGCTGATTTGCCTTTCCAGGTTGCTTGGTTGGCCAAAAAGGGCGTATGCGTTTTTTCCTGAATATATTCAGGAAAAAACGCATACGCCCTTTTTGGCCAAGGGCATCATTGTCAACGATTTGCCGCTTTTCATGTGCTTTAAAGGCGATTCGAATCTACCTCCTGAAATCTGTTTCCTGCCATTCTGCCTTGATTTCAATTCCTCGTCTTTGCCTTCCCTCAATATATTTGTGGACGAGAGTTATCATTTATAACTCTGTAGGATTGTGAATTGCAGTGCCCTGAGGCTCCATTTTACAACTCGCTTTTTCGGGAGGTGGCCGCAAAAGCGCAGGATGGCTTCAGGCCCTGTTCTGGTTCCGGGGGGCAGGCTGAGCCTGTGGTTAATTCTTCTTCCTGATGGGAAAATAGAGTGACCTGTGCCTGTCCCAACACCAAGAGCTAGTCTCTCATTGGTTCCCCGTCTTCCCGTTCATCCTCTGGACAAATTGCAACCTGTACGGAACAGGAGGTTAAAGGTGCTGATGCTCCAAGTAGGGAGATTGCTAGTAAAGTGGCTGGAATGGCGAACCCGAGAACAAGGAGATGAGAAATGAGGTGCGTTTTAGAAACCTTTCCCCATCACACGGTGTACCATCTTCTGGGTTTCTCATGCATGTTTTCGATGTAGGAAGATGCCCTTGAACCTGGAGATTTGGGGACCATGCGATGGGTAGCACGCAGTATTACTTTAAAGGGTCTGCGTTTGCTCACCCAACCTCACCAAACCTCTCAGCCCCAAGAGTCTCCACCCTTATGTCTCATCCAGCTGTGGGTCTAGATATGGTCAATCCAGGTTGCATCACAGCCCCTGAACGAATTGTGTAAGAATTTCTCTCTCTTTCACTGTCTTTGTTTCATGGGTTTTTAAAAGTAATTTCTTTTTATAATGGGGTTTAGCTGCTTTTCACGGCTGTGTTTATGCCGCTTTACACCCACTTGACAGACTAACAGAGAGATATCAATACATAGGTTTTAAGATTATTACTAGTCAGATATATTCTTGTGCGTTGAATCGGGCGTGTTGAGTCCAGTTCTCTGAGCAAGGAGTAGGTCTTGTCTATTATATATTGGGTTTATGGAACGGTATCTGAGCTAATTTGAAACTCTTGTTTTATGCATCACCCCACCTCACCTTTCCCGTTAAGCAGCCATAGTGTGTTTTCCGCATGTGTGACTCTGTTCTGTTTTGTAATTCAGTTCAAGTGTAACGGTTTTTACATTCCCTCTATAAGTGACACCTTATGAGAAGTGTCCTTTTCTGTGTGACTTATTTCACTTAGAATCGTCGTACCTAAATCCACTCATCATGCTGCTACTAGCCTTATGACATTGATTTCATGGCTGAGTGGTATTCCATTGTACATAAGGACCTCAAATTTTTTATCCATTTTTCGCTTTCCTGGGATATTTTAGGTGGAATGAAGTGGAGGTCCTTGTCAACAGAGCAGCCCTAAACTTTGGGGTGCTTGTGTCCTGCTGATTTTTAATTTTCCCACTTTATATCCCCATGCGTGGAAGTGCCCTATGCTCTCTAAGCTGTGTTTTTTAGATGTTTCAGGACACACCGTACACTTCTCGAGAGTGGCTGTTGGCAATTTACATCCCGCCCATCAGTGTAGCAAGGCTCCCATTTCTCCATGGCCTGTCCTGCATTTCTGGTTTTGACACTTTTTTCAGCATGGCCCTTTTGACCGATGGGAAGCGAGACTTCTTTGTAGCGCTGATTTGCCTTTCCAGGTTGCTTGGTTGGCCAAAAAGGGCGTATGCGTTTTTTCCTGAATATATTCAGGAAAAAACGCATACGCCCTTTTTGGCCAAGGGCATCATTGTCAACGATTTGCCGCTTTTCATGTGCTTTAAAGGCGATTCGAATCTACCTCCTGAAATCTGTTTCCTGCAATTCTGCCTTGATTTCAATTCCTCGTCTTTGCCTTCCCTCAATATATTTGTGGACGAGAGTTATCATTTATAACTCTGTAGGATTGTGAATTGCAGTGCCCTGAGGCTCCATTTTACAACTCGCTTTTTCGGGAGGTGGCCGCAAAAGCGCAGGATGGCTTCAGGCCCTGTTCTGGTTCCGGGGGGCAGGCTGAGCCTGTGGTTAATTCTTCTTCCTGATGGGAAAATAGAGTGACCTGTGCCTGTCCCAACACCAAGAGCTAGTCTCTCATTGGTTCCCCGTCTTCCCGTTCATCCTCTGGACAAATTGCAACCTGTACGGAACAGGAGGTTAAAGGTGCTGATGCTCCAAGTAGGGAGATTGCTAGTAAAGTGGCTGGAATGGCGAACCCGAGAACAAGGAGATGAGAAATGAGGTGCGTTTTAGAAACCTTTCCCCATCACACGGTGTACCATCTTCTGGGTTTCTCATGCATGTTTTCGATGTAGGAAGATGCCCTTGAACCTGGAGATTTGGGGACCATGCGATGGGTAGCACGCAGTATTACTTTAAAGGGTCTGCGTTTGCTCACCCAACCTCACCAAACCTCTCAGCCCCAAGAGTGTCCACCCTTATGTCTCATCCAGCTGTGGGTCTAGATATGGTCAATCCAGGTTGCATCACAGCCCCTGAACGAATTGTGTAAGAATTTCTCTCTCTTTCACTGTCTTTGTTTCATGGGTTTTTAAAAGTAATTTATTTTTATAATGGGGTTTAGCTGCTTTTCACGGCTGTGTTTATGCCGCTTTACACCCACTTGACAGACTAACAGAGAGATATCAATACATAGGTTTTAAGATTATTACTAGTCAGATATATTCTTGTGCATTGAATCGGGCGTGTTGAGTCCAGTTCTCTGAGCAAGGAGTAGGTCTTGTCTATTATATATTGGGTTTATGGAACGGTATCTGAGCTAATTTGAAACTCTTGTTTTATGCATCACCCCACCTCACCTTTCCCGTTAAGCAGCCATAGTGTGTTTTCCGCATGTGTGACTCTGTTCTGTTTTGTAATTCAGTTCAAGTGTAACGGTTTTTACATTCCCTCTATAAGTGACACCTTATGAGAAGTGTCCTTTTCTGTGTGACTTATTTCACTTAGAATCGTCGTACCTAAATCCACTCATCATGCTGCTACTAGCCTTATGACATTGATTTCATGGCTGAGTGGTATTCCATTGTACATAAGGACCTCAAATTTTTTATCCATTTTTCGCTTTCCTGGGATATTTAAGGTGGAATGAAGTGGAGGTCCTTGTCAACAGAGCAGCCCTAAACTTTGGGGTGCTTGTGTCCTGCTGATTTTTAATTTTCCCACTTTATATCCCCATGCGTGGAAGTGCCCTATGCTCTCTAAGCTGTGTTTTTTAGATGTTTCAGGACACACCGTACACTTCTCGAGAGTGGCTGTTGGCAATTTACATCCCGCCCATCAGTGTAGCAAGGCTCCCATTTCTCCATGGCCTGTCCTGCATTTCTGGTTTTGACACTTTTTTCAGCATGGCCCTTTTGACCGATGGGAAGCGAGACTTCTTTGTAGCGCTGATTTGCCTTTCCAGGTTGCTTGGTTGGCCAAAAAGGGCGTATGCGTTTTTTCCTGAATATATTCAGGAAAAAACGCATACGCCCTTTTTGGCCAAGGGCATCATTGTCAACGATTTGCCGCTTTTCATGTGCTTTAAAGGCGATTCGAATCTACCTCCTGAAATCTGTTTCCTGCAATTCTGCCTTGATTTCAATTCCTCGTCTTTGCCTTCCCTCAATATATTTGTGGACGAGAGTTATCATTTATAACTCTGTAGGATTGTGAATTGCAGTGCCCTGAGGCTCCATTTTACAACTCGCTTTTTCGGGAGGTGGCCGCAAAAGCGCAGGATGGCTTCAGGCCCTGTTCTGGTTCCGGGGGGCAGGCTGAGCCTGTGGTTAATTCTTCTTCCTGATGGGAAAATAGAGTGACCTGTGCCTGTCCCAACACCAAGAGCTAGTCTCTCATTGGTTCCCCGTCTTCCCGTTCATCCTCTGGACAAATTGCAACCTGTACGGAACAGGAGGTTAAAGGTGCTGATGCTCCAAGTAGGGAGATTGCTAGTAAAGTGGCTGGAATGGCGAACCCGAGCACAAGGAGATGAGAAATGAGGTGCGTTTTAGAAACCTTTCCCCATCACACGGTGTACCATCTTCTGGGTTTCTCATGCATGTTTTCGATGTAGGAAGATGCCCTTGAACCTGGAGATTTGGGGACCATGCGATGGGTAGCACGCAGTATTACTTTAAAGGGTCTGCGTTTGCTCACCCAACCTCACCAAACCTCTCAGCCCCAAGAGTGTCCACCCTTATGTCTCATCCAGCTGTGGGTCTAGATATGGTCAATCCAGGTTGCATCACAGCCCCTGAACGAATTGTGTAAGAATTTCTCTCTCTTTCACTGTCTTTGTTTCATGGGTTTTTAAAAGTAATTTATTTTTATAATGGGGTTTAGCTGCTTTTCACGGCTGTGTTTATGCCGCTTTACACCCACTTGACAGACTAACAGAGAGATATCAATACATAGGTTTTAAGATTATTACTAGTCAGATATATTCTTGTGCGTTGAATCGGGCGTGTTGAGTCCAGTTCTCTGAGCAAGGAGTAGGTCTTGTCTATTATATATTGGGTTTATGGAACGGTATCTGAGCTAATTTGAAACTCTTGTTTTATGCATCACCCCACCTCACCTTTCCCGTTAAGCAGCCATAGTGTGTTTTCCGCATGTGTGACTCTGTTCTGTTTTGTAATTCAGTTCAAGTGTAACGGTTTTTACATTCCCTCTATAAGTGACACCTTATGAGAAGTGTCCTTTTCTGTGTGACTTATTTCACTTAGAATCGTCGTACCTAAATCCACTCATCATGCTGCTACTAGCCTTATGACATTGATTTCATGGCTGAGTGGTATTCCATTGTACATAAGGACCTCAAATTTTTTATCCATTTTTCGCTTTCCTGGGATATTTAAGGTGGAATGAAGTGGAGGTCCTTGTCAACAGAGCAGCCCTAAACTTTGGGGTGCTTGTGTCCTGCTGATTTTTAATTTTCCCACTTTATATCCCCATGCGTGGAAGTGCCCTATGCTCTCTAAGCTGTGTTTTTTAGATGTTTCAGGACACACCGTACACTTCTCGAGAGTGGCTGTTGGCAATTTACATCCCGCCCATCAGTGTAGCAAGGCTCCCATTTCTCCATGGCCTGTCCTGCATTTCTGGTTTTGACACTTTTTTCAGCATGGCCCTTTTGACCGATGGGAAGCGAGACTTCTTTGTAGCGCTGATTTGCCTTTCCAGGTTGCTTGGTTGGCCAAAAAGGGCGTATGCGTTTTTTCCTGAATATATTCAGGAAAAAACGCATACGCCCTTTTTGGCCAAGGGCATCATTGTCAACGATTTGCCGCTTTTCATGTGCTTTAAAGGCGATTCGAATCTACCTCCTGAAATCTGTTTCCTGCAATTCTGCCTTGATTTCAATTCCTCGTCTTTGCCTTCCCTCAATATATTTGTGGACGAGAGTTATCATTTATAACTCTGTAGGATTGTGAATTGCAGTGCCCTGAGGCTCCATTTTACAACTCGCTTTTTCGGGAGGTGGCCGCAAAAGCGCAGGATGGCTTCAGGCCCTGTTCTGGTTCCGGGGGGCAGGCTGAGCCTGTGGTTAATTCTTCTTCCTGATGGGAAAATAGAGTGACCTGTGCCTGTCCCAACACCAAGAGCTAGTCTCTCATTGGTTCCCCGTCTTCCCGTTCATCCTCTGGACAAATTGCAACCTGTACGGAACAGGAGGTTAAAGGTGCTGATGCTCCAAGTAGGGAGATTGCTAGTAAAGTGGCTGGAATGGCGAACCCGAGAACAAGGAGATGAGAAATGAGGTGCGTTTTAGAAACCTTTCCCCATCACACGGTGTACCATCTTCTGGGTTTCTCATGCATGTTTTCGATGTAGGAAGATGCCCTTGAACCTGGAGATTTGGGGACCATGCGATGGGTAGCACGCAGTATTACTTTAAAGGGTCTGCGTTTGCTCACCCAACCTCACCAAACCTCTCAGCCCCAAGAGTGTCCACCCTTATGTCTCATCCAGCTGTGGGTCTAGATATGGTCAATCCAGGTTGCATCACAGCCCCTGAACGAATTGTGTAAGAATTTGTCTCTCTTTCACTGTCTTTGTTTCATGGGTTTTTAAAAGTAATTTATTTTTATAATGGGGTTTAGCTGCTTTTCACGGCTGTGTTTATGCCGCTTTACACCCACTTGACAGACTAACAGAGAGATATCAATACATAGGTTTTAAGATTATTACTAGTCAGATATATTCTTGTGCGTTGAATCGGGCGTGTTGAGTCCAGTTCTCTGAGCAAGGAGTAGGTCTTGTCTATTATATATTGGGTTTATGGAACGGTATCTGAGCTAATTTGAAACTCTTGTTTTATGCATCACCCCACCTCACCTTTCCCGTTAAGCAGCCATAGTGTGTTTTCCGCATGTGTGACTCTGTTCTGTTTTGTAATTCAGTTCAAGTGTAACGGTTTTTACATTCCGTCTATAAGTGACACCTTATGAGAAGTGTCCTTTTCTGTGTGACTTATTTCACTTAGAATCGTCGTACCTAAATCCACTCATCATGCTGCTACTAGCCTTATGACATTGATTTCATGGCTGAGTGGTATTCCATTGTACATAAGGACCTCAAATTTTTTATCCATTTTTCGCTTTCCTGGGATATTTAAGGTGGAATGAAGTGGAGGTCCTTGTCAACAGAGCAGCCCTAAACTTTGGGGTGCTTGTGTCCTGCTGATTTTTAATTTTCCCACTTTATATCCCCATGCGTGGAAGTGCCCTATGCTCTCTAAGCTGTGTTTTTTAGATGTTTCAGGACACACCGTACACTTCTCCAGAGTGGCTGTTGGCAATTTACATCCCGCCCATCAGTGTAGCAAGGCTCCCATTTCTCCATGGCCTGTCCTGCATTTCTGGTTTTGACACTTTTTTCAGCATGGCCCTTTTGACCGATGGGAAGCGAGACTTCTTTGTAGCGCTGATTTGCCTTTCCAGGTTGCTTGGTTGGCCAAAAAGGGCGTATGCGTTTTTTCCTGAATATATTCAGGAAAAAACGCATACGCCCTTTTTGGCCAAGGGCATCATTGTCAACGATTTGCCGCTTTTCATGTGCTTTAAAGGCGATTCGAATCTACCTCCTGAAATCTGTTTCCTGCAATTCTGCCTTGATTTCAATTCCTCGTCTTTGCCTTCCCTCAATATATTTGTGGACGAGAGTTATCATTTATAACTCTGTAGGATTGTGAATTGCAGTGCCCTGAGGCTCCATTTTACAACTCGCTTTTTCGGGAGGTGGCCGCAAAAGCGCAGGATGGCTTCAGGCCCTGTTCTGGTTCCGGGGGGCAGGCTGAGCCTGTGGTTAATTCTTCTTCCTGATGGGAAAATAGAGTGACCTGTGCCTGTCCCAACACCAAGAGCTAGTCTCTCATTGGTTCCCCGTCTTCCCGTTCATCCTCTGGACAAATTGCAACCTGTACGGAACAGGAGGTTAAAGGTGCTGATGCTCCAAGTAGGGAGATTGCTAGTAAAGTGGCTGGAATGGCGAACCCGAGAACAAGGAGATGAGAAATGAGGTGCGTTTTAGAAACCTTTCCCCATCACACGGTGTACCATCTTCTGGGTTTCTCATGCATGTTTTCGATGTAGGAAGATGCCCTTGAACCTGGAGATTTGGGGACCATGCGATGGGTAGCACGCAGTATTACTTTAAAGGGTCTGCGTTTGCTCACCCAACCTCACCAAACCTCTCAGCCCCAAGAGTGTCCACCCTTATGTCTCATCCAGCTGTGGGTCTAGATATGGTCAATCCAGGTTGCATCACAGCCCCTGAACGAATTGTGTAAGAATTTCTCTCTCTTTCACTGTCTTTGTTTCATGGGTTTTTAAAAGTAATTTATTTTTATAATGGGGTTTAGCTGCTTTTCACGGCTGTGTTTATGCCGCTTTACACCCACTTGACAGACTAACAGAGAGATATCAATACATAGGTTTTAAGATTATTACTAGTCAGATATATTCTTGTGCGTTGAATCGGGCGTGTTGAGTCCAGTTCTCTGAGCAAGGAGTAGGTCTTGTCTATTATATATTGGGTTTATGGAACGGTATCTGAGCTAATTTGAAACTCTTGTTTTATGCATCACCCCACCTCACCTTTCCCGTTAAGCAGCCATAGTGTGTTTTCCGCATGTGTGACTCTGTTCTGTTTTGTAATTCAGTTCAAGTGTAACGGTTTTTACATTCCGTCTATAAGTGACACCTTATGAGAAGTGTCCTTTTCTGTGTGACTTATTTCACTTAGAATCGTCGTACCTAAATCCACTCATCATGCTGCTACTAGCCTTATGACATTGATTTCATGGCTGAGTGGTATTCCATTGTACATAAGGACCTCAAATTTTTTATCCATTTTTCGCTTTCCTGGGATATTTAAGGTGGAATGAAGTGGAGGTCCTTGTCAACAGAGCAGCCCTAAACTTTGGGGTGCTTGTGTCCTGCTGATTTTTAATTTTCCCACTTTATATCCCCATGCGTGGAAGTGCCCTATGCTCTCTAAGCTGTGTTTTTTAGATGTTTCAGGACACACCGTACACTTCTCCAGAGTGGCTGTTGGCAATTTACATCCCGCCCATCAGTGTAGCAAGGCTCCCATTTCTCCATGGCCTGTCCTGCATTTCTGGTTTTGACACTTTTTTCAGCATGGCCCTTTTGACCGATGGGAAGCGAGACTTCTTTGTAGCGCTGATTTGCCTTTCCAGGTTGCTTGGTTGGCCAAAAAGGGCGTATGCGTTTTTTCCTGAATATATTCAGGAAAAAACGCATACGCCCTTTTTGGCCAAGGGCATCATTGTCAACGATTTGCCGCTTTTCATGTGCTTTAAAGGCGATTCGAATCTACCTCCTGAAATCTGTTTCCTGCCATTCTGCCTTGATTTCAATTCCTCGTCTTTGCCTTCCCTCAATATATTTGTGGACGAGAGTTATCATTTATAACTCTGTAGGATTGTGAATTGCAGTGCCCTGAGGCTCCATTTTACAACTCGCTTTTTCGGGAGGTGGCCGCAAAAGCGCAGGATGGCTTCAGGCCCTGTTCTGGTTCCGGGGGGCAGGCTGAGCCTGTGGTTAATTCTTCTTCCTGATGGGAAAATAGAGTGACCTGTGCCTGTCCCAACACCAAGAGCTAGTCTCTCATTGGTTCCCCGTCTTCCCGTTCATCCTCTGGACAAATTGCAACCTGTACGGAACAGGAGGTTAAAGGTGCTGATGCTCCAAGTAGGGAGATTGCTAGTAAAGTGGCTGGAATGGCGAACCCGAGAACAAGGAGATGAGAAATGAGGTGCGTTTTAGAAACCTTTCCCCATCACACGGTGTACCATCTTCTGGGTTTCTCATGCATGTTTTCGATGTAGGAAGATGCCCTTGAACCTGGAGATTTGGGGACCATGCGATGGGTAGCACGCAGTATTACTTTAAAGGGTCTGCGTTTGCTCACCCAACCTCACCAAACCTCTCAGCCCCAAGAGTGTCCACCCTTATGTCTCATCCAGCTGTGGGTCTAGATATGGTCAATCCAGGTTGCATCACAGCCCCTGAACGAATTGTGTAAGAATTTCTCTCTCTTTCACTGTCTTTGTTTCATGGGTTTTTAAAAGTAATTTATTTTTATAATGGGGTTTAGCTGCTTTTCACGGCTGTGTTTATGCCGCTTTACACCCACTTGACAGACTAACAGAGAGATATCAATACATAGGTTTTAAGATTATTACTAGTCAGATATATTCTTGTGCGTTGAATCGGGCGTGTTGAGTCCAGTTCTCTGAGCAAGGAGTAGGTCTTGTCTATTATATATTGGGTTTATGGAACGGTATCTGAGCTAATTTGAAACTCTTGTTTTATGCATCACCCCACCTCACCTTTCCCGTTAAGCAGCCATAGTGTGTTTTCCGCATGTGTGACTCTGTTCTGTTTTGTAATTCAGTTCAAGTGTAACGGTTTTTACATTCCCTCTATAAGTGACACCTTATGAGAAGTGTCCTTTTCTGTGTGACTTATTTCACTTAGAATCGTCGTACCTAAATCCACTCATCATGCTGCTACTAGCCTTATGACATTGATTTCATGGCTGAGTGGTATTCCATTGTACATAAGGACCTCAAATTTTTTATCCATTTTTCGCTTTCCTGGGATATTTAAGGTGGAATGAAGTGGAGGTCCTTGTCAACAGAGCAGCCCTAAACTTTGGGGTGCTTGTGTCCTGCTGATTTTTAATTTTCCCACTTTATATCCCCATGCGTGGAAGTGCCCTATGCTCTCTAAGCTGTGTTTTTTAGATGTTTCAGGACACACCGTACACTTCTCCAGAGTGGCTGTTGGCAATTTACATCCCGCCCATCAGTGTAGCAAGGCTCCCATTTCTCCATGGCCTGTCCTGCATTTCTGGTTTTGACACTTTTTTCAGCATGGCCCTTTTGACCGATGGGAAGCGAGACTTCTTTGTAGCGCTGATTTGCCTTTCCAGGTTGCTTGGTTGGCCAAAAAGGGCGTATGCGTTTTTTCCTGAATATATTCAGGAAAAAACGCATACGCCCTTTTTGGCCAAGGGCATCATTGTCAACGATTTGCCGCTTTTCATGTGCTTTAAAGGCGATTCGAATCTACCTCCTGAAATCTGTTTCCTGCCATTCTGCCTTGATTTCAATTCCTCGTCTTTGCCTTCCCTCAATATATTTGTGGACGAGAGTTATCATTTATAACTCTGCAGGTTTGTGAATTGCAGTGCCCTGAGGCTCCATTTTACAACTCGCTTTTTCGGGAGGTGGCCGCAAAAGCGCAGGATGGCTTCAGGCCCTGTTCTGGTTCCGGGGGGCAGGCTGAGCCTGTGGTTAATTCTTCTTCCTGATGGGAAAATAGAGTGACCTGTGCCTGTCCCAACACCAAGAGCTAGTCTCTCATTGGTTCCCCGTCTTCCCGTTCATCCTCTGGACAAATTGCAACCTGTACGGAACAGGAGGTTAAAGGTGCTGATGCTCCAAGTAGGGAGATTGCTAGTAAAGTGGCTGGAATGGCGAACCCGAGAACAAGGAGATGAGAAATGAGGTGCGTTTTAGAAACCTTTCCCCATCACACGGTGTACCATCTTCTGGGTTTCTCATGCATGTTTTCGATGTAGGAAGATGCCCTTGAACCTGGAGATTTGGGGACCATGCGATGGGTAGCACGCAGTATTACTTTAAAGGGTCTGCGTTTGCTCACCCAACCTCACCAAACCTCTCAGCCCCAAGAGTGTCCACCCTTATGTCTCATCCAGCTGTGGGTCTAGATATGGTCAATCCAGGTTGCATCACAGCCCCTGAACGAATTGTGTAAGAATTTCTCTCTCTTTCACTGTCTTTGTTTCATGGGTTTTTAAAAGTAATTTATTTTTATAATGGGGTTTAGCTGCTTTTCACGGCTGTGTTTATGCCGCTTTACACCCACTTGACAGACTAACAGAGAGATATCAATACATAGGTTTTAAGATTATTACTAGTCAGATATATTCTTGTGCGTTGAATCGGGCGTGTTGAGTCCAGTTCTCTGAGCAAGGAGTAGGTCTTGTCTATTATATATTGGGTTTATGGAACGGTATCTGAGCTAATTTGAAACTCTTGTTTTATGCATCACCCCACCTCACCTTTCCCGTTAAGCAGCCATAGTGTGTTTTCCGCATGTGTGACTCTGTTCTGTTTTGTAATTCAGTTCAAGTGTAACGGTTTTTACATTCCCTCTATAAGTGACACCTTATGAGAAGTGTCCTTTTCTGTGTGACTTATTTCACTTAGAATCGTCGTACCTAAATCCACTCATCATGCTGCTACTAGCCTTATGACATTGATTTCATGGCTGAGTGGTATTCCATTGTACATAAGGACCTCAAATTTTTTATCCATTTTTCGCTTTCCTGGGATATTTAAGGTGGAATGAAGTGGAGGTCCTTGTCAACAGAGCAGCCCTAAACTTTGGGGTGCTTGTGTCCTGCTGATTTTTAATTTTCCCACTTTATATCCCCATGCGTGGAAGTGCCCTATGCTCTCTAAGCTGTGTTTTTTAGATGTTTCAGGACACACCGTACACTTCTCCAGAGTGGCTGTTGGCAATTTACATCCCGCCCATCAGTGTAGCAAGGCTCCCATTTCTCCATGGCCTGTCCTGCATTTCTGGTTTTGACACTTTTTTCAGCATGGCCCTTTTGACCGATGGGAAGCGAGACTTCTTTGTAGCGCTGATTTGCCTTTCCAGGTTGCTTGGTTGGCCAAAAAGGGCGTATGCGTTTTTTCCTGAATATATTCAGGAAAAAACGCATACGCCCTTTTTGGCCAAGGGCATCATTGTCAACGATTTGCCGCTTTTCATGTGCTTTAAAGGCGATTCGAATCTACCTCCTGAAATCTGTTTCCTGCCATTCTGCCTTGATTTCAATTCCTCGTCTTTGCCTTCCCTCAATATATTTGTGGACGAGAGTTATCATTTATAACTCTGCAGGTTTGTGAATTGCAGTGCCCTGAGGCTCCATTTTACAACTCGCTTTTTCGGGAGGTGGCCGCAAAAGCGCAGGATGGCTTCAGGCCCTGTTCTGGTTCCGGGGGGCAGGCTGAGCCTGTGGTTAATTCTTCTTCCTGATGGGAAAATAGAGTGACCTGTGCCTGTCCCAACACCAAGAGCTAGTCTCTCATTGGTTCCCCGTCTTCCCGTTCATCCTCTGGACAAATTGCAACCTGTACGGAACAGGAGGTTAAAGGTGCTGATGCTCCAAGTAGGGAGATTGCTAGTAAAGTGGCTGGAATGGCGAACCCGAGAACAAGGAGATGAGAAATGAGGTGCGTTTTAGAAACCTTTCCCCATCACACGGTGTACCATCTTCTGGGTTTCTCATGCATGTTTTCGATGTAGGAAGATGCCCTTGAACCTGGAGATTTGGGGACCATGCGATGGGTAGCACGCAGTATTACTTTAAAGGGTCTGCGTTTGCTCACCCAACCTCACCAAACCTCTCAGCCCCAAGAGTGTCCACCCTTATGTCTCATCCAGCTGTGGGTCTAGATATGGTCAATCCAGGTTGCATCACAGCCCCTGAACGAATTGTGTAAGAATTTCTCTCTCTTTCACTGTCTTTGTTTCATGGGTTTTTAAAAGTAATTTATTTTTATAATGGGGTTTAGCTGCTTTTCACGGCTGTGTTTATGCCGCTTTACACCCACTTGACAGACTAACAGAGAGATATCAATACATAGGTTTTAAGATTATTACTAGTCAGATATATTCTTGTGCGTTGAATCGGGCGTGTTGAGTCCAGTTCTCTGAGCAAGGAGTAGGTCTTGTCTATTATATATTGGGTTTATGGAACGGTATCTGAGCTAATTTGAAACTCTTGTTTTATGCATCACCCCACCTCACCTTTCCCGTTAAGCAGCCATAGTGTGTTTTCCGCATGTGTGACTCTGTTCTGTTTTGTAATTCAGTTCAAGTGTAACGGTTTTTACATTCCCTCTATAAGTGACACCTTATGAGAAGTGTCCTTTTCTGTGTGACTTATTTCACTTAGAATCGTCGTACCTAAATCCACTCATCATGCTGCTACTAGCCTTATGACATTGATTTCATGGCTGAGTGGTATTCCATTGTACATAAGGACCTCAAATTTTTTATCCATTTTTCGCTTTCCTGGGATATTTAAGGTGGAATGAAGTGGAGGTCCTTGTCAACAGAGCAGCCCTAAACTTTGGGGTGCTTGTGTCCTGCTGATTTTTAATTTTCCCACTTTATATCCCCATGCGTGGAAGTGCCCTATGCTCTCTAAGCTGTGTTTTTTAGATGTTTCAGGACACACCGTACACTTCTCGAGAGTGGCTGTTGGCAATTTACATCCCGCCCATCAGTGTAGCAAGGCTCCCATTTCTCCATGGCCTGTCCTGCATTTCTGGTTTTGACACTTTTTTCAGCATGGCCCTTTTGACCGATGGGAAGCGAGACTTCTTTGTAGCGCTGATTTGCCTTTCCAGGTTGCTTGGTTGGCCAAAAAGGGCGTATGCGTTTTTTCCTGAATATATTCAGGAAAAAACGCATACGCCCTTTTTGGCCAAGGGCATCATTGTCAACGATTTGCCGCTTTTCATGTGCTTTAAAGGCGATTCGAATCTACCTCCTGAAATCTGTTTCCTGCCATTCTGCCTTGATTTCAATTCCTCGTCTTTGCCTTCCCTCAATATATTTGTGGACGAGAGTTATCATTTATAACTCTGTAGGATTGTGAATTGCAGTGCCCTGAGGCTCCATTTTACAACTCGCTTTTTCGGGAGGTGGCCGCAAAAGCGCAGGATGGCTTCAGGCCCTGTTCTGGTTCCGGGGGGCAGGCTGAGCCTGTGGTTAATTCTTCTTCCTGATGGGAAAATAGAGTGACCTGTGCCTGTCCCAACACCAAGAGCTAGTCTCTCATTGGTTCCCCGTCTTCCCGTTCATCCTCTGGACAAATTGCAACCTGTACGGAACAGGAGGTTAAAGGTACTGATGCTCCAAGTAGGGAGATTGCTAGTAAAGTGGCTGGAATGGCGAACCCGAGAACAAGGAGATGAGAAATGAGGTGCGTTTTAGAAACCTTTCCCCATCACACGGTGTACCATCTTCTGGGTTTCTCATGCATGTTTTCGATGTAGGAAGATGCCCTTGAACCTGGAGATTTGGGAACCATGCGATGGGTAGCACGCAGTATTACTTTAAAGGGTCTGCGTTTGCTCACCCAACCTCACCAAACCTCTCAGCTCCAAGAGTGTCCACCCTTATGTCTCATCCAGCTGTGGGTCTAGATATGGTCAATCCAGGTTGCATCACAGCCCCTGAACGAATTGTGTAAGAATTTCTCTCTCTTTCACTGTCTTTGTTTCATGGGTTTTTAAAAGTAATTTATTTTTATAATGGGGTTTAGCTGCTTTTCACGGCTGTGTTTATGCCGCTTTACACCCACTTGACAGACTAACAGAGAGATATCAATACATAGGTTTTAAGATTATTACTAGTCAGATATATTCTTGTGCGTTGAATCGGGCGTGTTGAGTCCAGTTCTCTGAGCAAGGAGTAGGTCTTGTCTATTATATATTGGGTTTATGGAACGGTATCTGAGGTAATTTGAAACTCTTGTTTTATGCATCACCCCACCTCACCTTTCCCGTTAAGCAGCCATAGTGTGTTTTCCGCATGTGTGACTCTGTTCTGTTTTGTAATTCAGTTCAAGTGTAACGGTTTTTACATTCCCTCTATAAGTGACACCTTATGAGAAGTGTCCTTTTCTGTGTGACTTATTTCACTTAGAATCGTCGTACCTAAATCCACTCATCATGCTGCTACTAGCCTTATGACATTGATTTCATGGCTGAGTGGTATTCCATTGTACATAAGGACCTCAAATTTTTTATCCATTTTTCGCTTTCCTGGGATATTTAAGGTGGAATGAAGTGGAGGTCCTTGTCAACAGAGCAGCCCTAAACTTTGGGGTGCTTGTGTCCTGCTGATTTTTAATTTTCCCACTTTATATCCCCATGCGTGGAAGTGTCCTATGCTCTCTAAGCTGTGTTTTTTAGATGTTTCAGGACACACCGTACACTTCTCGAGAGTGGCTGTTGGCAATTTACATCCCGCCCATCAGTGTAGCAAGGCTCCCATTTCTCCATGGCCTGTCCTGCATTTCTGGTTTTGACACATTTTTCAGCATGGCCCTTTTGACCGATGGGAAGCGAGACTTCTTTGTAGCGCTGATTTGCCTTTCCAGGTTGCTTGGTTGGCCAAAAAGGGCGTATGCGTTTTTTCCTGAATATATTCAGGAAAAAACGCATACGCCCTTTTTGGCCAAGGGCATCATTGTCAACGATTTGCCACTTTTCATGTGCTTTAAAGGCGATTCGAATCTACCTCCTGAAATCTGTTTCCTGCCATTCTGCCTTGATTTCAATTCCTCGTCTTTGCCTTCCCTCAATATATTTGTGGACGAGAGTTATCATTTATAACTCTGTAGGATTGTGAATTGCAGTGCCCTGAGGCTCCATTTTACAACTCGCTTTTTCGGGAGGTGGCCGCAAAAGCGCAGGATGGCTTCAGGCCCTGTTCTGGTTCCGGGGGGCAGGCTGAGCCTGTGGTTAATTCTTCTTCCTGATGGGAAAATAGAGTGACCTGTGCCTGTCCCAACACCAAGAGCTAGTCTCTCATTGGTTCCCCGTCTTCCCGTTCATCCTCTGGACAAATTGCAACCTGTACGGAACAGGAGGTTAAAGGTGCTGATGCTCCAAGTAGGGAGATTGCTAGTAAAGTGGCTGGAATGGCGAACCCGAGAACAAGGAGATGAGAAATGAGGTGCGTTTTAGAAACCTTTCCCCATCACACGGTGTACCATCTTCTGGGTTTCTCATGCATGTTTTCGATGTAGGAAGATGCCCTTGAACCTGGAGATTTGGGAACCATGCGATGGGTAGCACGCAGTATTACTTTAAAGGGTCTGCGTTTGCTCACCCAACCTCACCAAACCTCTCAGCCCCAAGAGTGTCCACCCTTATGTCTCATCCAGCTGTGGGTCTAGATATGGTCAATCCAGGTTGCATCACAGCCCCTGAACGAATTGTGTAAGAATTTCTCTCTCTTTCACTGTCTTTGTTTCATGGGTTTTTAAAAGTAATTTATTTTTATAATGGGGTTTAGCTGCTTTTCACGGCTGTGTTTATGCCGCTTTACACCCACTTGACAGACTAACAGAGAGATATCAATACATAGGTTTTAAGATTATTACTAGTCAGATATATTCTTGTGCGTTGAATCGGGCGTGTTGAGTCCAGTTCTCTGAGCAAGGAGTAGGTCTTGTCTATTATATATTGGGTTTATGGAACGGTATCTGAGCTAATTTGAAACTCTTGTTTTATGCATCACCCCACCTCACCTTTCCCGTTAAGCAGCCATAGTGTGTTTTCCGCATGTGTGACTCTGTTCTGTTTTGTAATTCAGTTCAAGTGTAACGGTTTTTACATTCCCTCTATAAGTGACACCTTATGAGAAGTGTCCTTTTCTGTGTGACTTATTTCACTTAGAATCGTCGTACCTAAATCCACTCATCATGCTGCTACTAGCCTTATGACATTGATTTCATGGCTGAGTGGTATTCCATTGTACATAAGGACCTCAAATTTTTTATCCATTTTTCGCTTTCCTGGGATATTTAAGGTGGAATGAAGTGGAGGTCCTTGTCAACAGAGCAGCCCTAAACTTTGGGGTGCTTGTGTCCTGCTGATTTTTAATTTTCCCACTTTATATCCCCATGCGTGGAAGTGCCCTATGCTCTCTAAGCTGTGTTTTTTAGATGTTTCAGGACACACCGTACACTTCTCGAGAGTGGCTGTTGGCAATTTACATCCCGCCCATCAGTGTAGCAAGGCTCCCATTTCTCCATGGCCTGTCCTGCATTTCTGGTTTTGACACTTTTTTCAGCATGGCCCTTTTGACCGATGGGAAGCGAGACTTCTTTGTAGCGCTGATTTGCCTTTCCAGGTTGCTTGGTTGGCCAAAAAGGGCGTATGCGTTTTTTCCTGAATATATTCAGGAAAAAACGCATACGCCCTTTTTGGCCAAGGGCATCATTGTCAACGATTTGCCGCTTTTCATGTGCTTTAAAGGCGATTCGAATCTACCTCCTGAAATCTGTTTCCTGCCATTCTGCCTTGATTTCAATTCCTCGTCTTTGCCTTCCCTCAATATATTTGTGGACGAGAGTTATCATTTATAACTCTGTAGGATTGTGAATTGCAGTGCCCTGAGGCTCCATTTTACAACTCGCTTTTTCGGGAGGTGGCAGCAAAAGCGCAGGATGGCTTCAGGCCCTGTTCTGGTTCCGGGGGGCAGGCTGAGCCTGTGGTTAATTCTTCTTCCTGATGGGAAAATAGAGTGACCTGTGCCTGTCCCAACACCAAGAGCTAGTCTCTCATTGGTTCCCCGTCTTCCCGTTCATCCTCTGGACAAATTGCAACCTGTACGGAACAGGAGGTTAAAGGTGCTGATGCTCCAAGTAGGGAGATTGCTAGTAAAGTGGCTGGAATGGCGAACCCGAGAACAAGGAGATGAGAAATGAGGTGCGTTTTAGAAACCTTTCCCCATCACACGGTGTACCATCTTCTGGGTTTCTCATGCATGTTTTCGATGTAGGAAGATGCCCTTGAACCTGGAGATTTGGGAACCATGCGATGGGTAGCACGCAGTATTACTTTAAAGGGTCTGCGTTTGCTCACCCAACCTCACCAAACCTCTCAGCCCCAAGAGTGTCCACCCTTATGTCTCATCCAGCTGTGGGTCTAGATATGGTCAATCCAGGTTGCATCACAGCCCCTGAACGAATTGTGTAAGAATTTCTCTCTCTTTCACTGTCTTTGTTTCATGGGTTTTTAAAAGTAATTTATTTTTATAATGGGGTTTAGCTGCTTTTCACGGCTGTGTTTATGCCGCTTTACACCCACTTGACAGACTAACAGAGAGATATCAATACATAGGTTTTAAGATTATTACTAGTCAGATATATTCTTGTGCGTTGAATCGGGCGTGTTGAGTCCAGTTCTCTGAGCAAGGAGTAGGTCTTGTCTATTATATATTGGGTTTATGGAACGGTATCTGAGCTAATTTGAAACTCTTGTTTTATGCATCACCCCACCTCACCTTTCCCGTTAAGCAGCCATAGTGTGTTTTCCGCATGTGTGACTCTGTTCTGTTTTGTAATTCAGTTCAAGTGTAACGGTTTTTACATTCCCTCTATAAGTGACACCTTATGAGAAGTGTCCTTTTCTGTGTGACTTATTTCACTTAGAATCGTCGTACCTAAATCCACTCATCATGCTGCTACTAGCCTTATGACATTGATTTCATGGCTGAGTGGTATTCCATTGTACATAAGGACCTCAAATTTTTTATCCATTTTTCGCTTTCCTGGGATATTTAAGGTGGAATGAAGTGGAGGTCCTTGTCAACAGAGCAGCCCTAAACTTTGGGGTGCTTGTGTCCTGCTGATTTTTAATTTTCCCACTTTATATCCCCATGCGTGGAAGTGCCCTATGCTCTCTAAGCTGTGTTTTTTAGATGTTTCAGGACACACCGTACACTTCTCGAGAGTGGCTGTTGGCAATTTACATCCCGCCCATCAGTGTAGCAAGGCTCCCATTTCTCCATGGCCTGTCCTGCATTTCTGGTTTTGACACTTTTTTCAGCATGGCCCTTTTGACCGATGGGAAGCGAGACTTCTTTGTAGCGCTGATTTGCCTTTCCAGGTTGCTTGGTTGGCCAAAAAGGGCGTATGCGTTTTTTCCTGAATATATTCAGGAAAAAACGCATACGCCCTTTTTGGCCAAGGGCATCATTGTCAACGATTTGCCGCTTTTCATGTGCTTTAAAGGCGATTCGAATCTACCTCCTGAAATCTGTTTCCTGCAATTCTGCCTTGATTTCAATTCCTCGTCTTTGCCTTCCCTCAATATATTTGTGGACGAGAGTTATCATTTATAACTCTGTAGGATTGTGAATTGCAGTGCCCTGAGGCTCCATTTTACAACTCGCTTTTTCGGGAGGTGGCCGCAAAAGCGCAGGATGGCTTCAGGCCCTGTTCTGGTTCCGGGGGGCAGGCTGAGCCTGTGGTTAATTCTTCTTCCTGATGGGAAAATAGAGTGACCTGTGCCTGTCCCAACACCAAGAGCTAGTCTCTCATTGGTTCCCCGTCTTCCCGTTCATCCTCTGGACAAATTGCAACCTGTACGGAACAGGAGGTTAAAGGTGCTGATGCTCCAAGTAGGGAGATTGCTAGTAAAGTGGCTGGAATGGCGAACCCGAGAACAAGGAGATGAGAAATGTGGTGCGTTTTAGAAACCTTTCCCCATCACACGGTGTACCATCTTCTGGGTTTCTCATGCATGTTTTCGATGTAGGAAGATGCCCTTGAACCTGGAGATTTGGGAACCATGCGATGGGTAGCACGCAGTATTACTTTAAAGGGTCTGCGTTTGCTCACCCAACCTCACCAAACCTCTCAGCCCCAAGAGTGTCCACCCTTATGTCTCATCCAGCTGTGGGTCTAGATATGGTCAATCCAGGTTGCATCACAGCCCCTGAACGAATTGTGTAAGAATTTCTCTCTCTTTCACTGTCTTTGTTTCATGGGTTTTTAAAAGTAATTTATTTTTATAATGGGGTTTAGCTGCTTTTCACGGCTGTGTTTATGCCGCTTTACACCCACTTGACAGACTAACAGAGAGATATCAATACATAGGTTTTAAGATTATTACTAGTCAGATATATTCTTGTGCGTTGAATCGGGCGTGTTGAGTCCAGTTCTCTGAGCAAGGAGTAGGTCTTGTCTATTATATATTGGGTTTATGGAACGGTATCTGAGCTAATTTGAAACTCTTGTTTTATGCATCACCCCACCTCACCTTTCCCGTTAAGCAGCCATAGTGTGTTTTCCGCATGTGTGACTCTGTTCTGTTTTGTAATTCAGTTCAAGTGTAACGGTTTTTACATTCCCTCTATAAGTGACACCTTATGAGAAGTGTCCTTTTCTGTGTGACTTATTTCACTTAGAATCGTCGTACCTAAATCCACTCATCATGCTGCTACTAGCCTTATGACATTGATTTCATGGCTGAGTGGTATTCCATTGTACATAAGGACCTCAAATTTTTTATCCATTTTTCGCTTTCCTGGGATATTTAAGGTGGAATGAAGTGGAGGTCCTTGTCAACAGAGCAGCCCTAAACTTTGGGGTGCTTGTGTCCTGCTGATTTTTAATTTTCCCACTTTATATCCCCATGCGTGGAAGTGCCCTATGCTCTCTAAGCTGTGTTTTTTAGATGTTTCAGGACACACCGTACACTTCTCGAGAGTGGCTGTTGGCAATTTACATCCCGCCCATCAGTGTAGCAAGGCTCCCATTTCTCCATGGCCTGTCCTGCATTTCTGGTTTTGACACTTTTTTCAGCATGGCCCTTTTGACCGATGGGAAGCGAGACTTCTTTGTAGCGCTGATTTGCCTTTCCAGGTTGCTTGGTTGGCCAAAAAGGGCGTATGCGTTTTTTCCTGAATATATTCAGGAAAAAACGCATACGCCCTTTTTGGCCAAGGGCATCATTGTCAACGATTTGCCGCTTTTCATGTGCTTTAAAGGCGATTCGAATCTACTTCCTGAAATCTGTTTCCTGCCATTCTGCCTTGATTTCAATTCCTCGTCTTTGCCTTCCCTCAATATATTTGTGGACGAGAGTTATCATTTATAACTCTGTAGGATTGTGAATTGCAGTGCCCTGAGGCTCCATTTTACAACTCGCTTTTTCGGGAGGTGGCCGCAAAAGCGCAGGATGGCTTCAGGCCCTGTTCTGGTTCCGGGGGGCAGGCTGAGCCTGTGGTTAATTCTTCTTCCTGATGGGAAAATAGAGTGACCTGTGCCTGTCCCAACACCAAGAGCTAGTCTCTCATTGGTTCCCCGTCTTCCCGTTCATCCTCAGGACAAATTGCAACCTGTACGGAACAGGAGGTTAAAGGTGCTGATGCTCCAAGTAGGGAGATTGCTAGTAAAGTGGCTGGAATGGCGAACCTGAGAACAAGGAGATGATAAATGAGGTGCGTTTTAGAAACCTTTCCCCATCACACGGTGTACCATCTTCTGGGTTTCTCATGCATGTTTTTGATGTAGGAAGATGCCCTTGAACCTGGAGATTAGGGACCCATGCGATTGGTAGCACGCAGTATTACTTTAAAGTGTCTGCGTTTGCTCACCCAACCTCACCAAACCTCTCAGCCCCAAGAGTGTCCACCCTTATGTCTCATCCAGCTGTGAGTCTAGATATGGTCAATGCAGTTTGCATCACAGCCCCTGAACGAATTGTGTAAGAATTTCTCTCTCTTTCACTGTCTTTGTTTCATGGGTTTTTAAAAGTGATTTATTTTTATAATGGGGTTTAGCTGCTTTTCACGGCTGTGTTTATGCCGCTTTACACCCACTTGACACACTAACAGAGAGATATCAATACATAGGTTTTAAGATTATTACTAGTCAGATATATTCTTGTGCGTTGAATCGGGCGTGTTGAGTCCAGTTCTCTGAGCAAGGAGTAGGTCTTGTCTATTATATATTGGGTTTATGGAACGGTATCTGAGCTAATTTGAAACTCTTGTTTTATGCATCACCCCACCTCACCTTTCCCGTTAAGCAGCCATAGTGTGTTTTCCGCATGTGTGACTCTGTTCTGTTTTGTAATTCAGTTCAAGTGTAACGGTTTTTACATTCCCTCTATAAGTGACACCTTATGAGAAGTGTCCTTTTCTGTGTGACTTATTTCACTTAGAATCGTCGTACCTAAATCCACTCATCATGCTGCTATTAGCCTTATGACATTGATTTCATGGCTGAGTGGTATTCCATTGTACATAAGAACCTCAAATTTTTTATCCATTTTTCGCTTTCCTGGGATATTTAAGGTGGAATGAAGTGGAGGTCCTTGTCAACAGAGCAGCCCTAAACTTTGGGGTGCTTGTGTCCTGCTGATTTTTAATTTTCCCACTTTATATCCCCATGCGTGGAAGTGCCCTATGCTCTCTAAGCTGTGTTTTTTAGATGTTTCAGGACACACCGTACACTTCTCGAGAGTGGCTGTTGGCAATTTACATCCCGCCCATCAGTGTAGCAAGGCTCCCATTTCTCCATGGCCTGTCCTGCATTTCTGGTTTTGACACTTTTTTCAGCATGGCCCTTTTGACCGATGGGAAGCGAGACTTCTTTGTAGCGCTGATTTGCCTTTCCAGGTTGCTTGGTTGGCCAAAAAGGGCGTATGCGTTTTTTCCTGAATATATTCAGGAAAAAACGCATACGCCCTTTTTGGCCAAGGGCATCATTGTCAACGATTTGCCGCTTTTCATGTGCTTTAAAGGCGATTCGAATCTACCTCCTGAAATCTGTTTCCTGCAATTCTGCCTTGATTTCAATTCCTCGTCTTTGCCTTCCCTCAATATATTTGTGGACGAGAGTTATCATTTATAACTCTGTAGGATTGTGAATTGCAGTGCCCTGAGGCTCCATTTTACAACTCGCTTTTTCGGGAGGTGGCCGCAAAAGCGCAGGATGGCTTCAGGCCCTGTTCTGGTTCCGGGGGGCAGGCTGAGCCTGTGGTTAATTCTTCTTCCTGATGGGAAAATAGAGTGACCTGTGCCTGTCCCAACACCAAGAGCTAGTCTCTCATTGGTTCCCCGTCTTCCCGTTCATCCTCTGGACAAATTGCAACCTGTACGGAACAGGAGGTTAAAGGTGCTGATGCTCCAAGTAGGGAGATTGCTAGTAAAGTGGCTGGAATGGCGAACCCGAGAACAAGGAGATGAGAAATGAGGTGCGTTTTAGAAACCTTTCCCCATCACACGGTGTACCATCTTCTGGGTTTCTCATGCATGTTTTCGATGTAGGAAGATGCCCTTGAACCTGGAGATTTGGGACCCATGCGATGGGTAGCACGCAGTATTACTTTAAAGTGTCTGCGTTTGCTCACCCAACCTCACCAAACCTCTCAGCCCCAAGAGTGTCCACCCTTATGTCTCATCCAGCTGTGAGTCTAGATATGGTCAATGCAGTTTGCATCACAGCCCCTGAACGAATTGTGTAAGAATTTCTCTCTCTTTCACTGTCTTTGTTTCATGGGTTTTTAAAAGTGATTTATTTTTATAATGGGGTTTAGCTGCTTTTCACGGCTGTGTTTATGCCGCTTTACACCCACTTGACACACTAACAGAGAGATATCAATACATAGGTTTTAAGATTATTACTAGTCAGATATATTCTTGTTCGGTGAATCGGTCGTGTTGAGTCCATTTCTCTGAGCAAGGAGTAGGTCTTGTCTATTACATATTGGGTTTATGGAACGGTATCTGAGCTAATTTGAAACTCTTGTTTTATGTATCACCCCACCTCACCTTTCCCGTTAAGCAGCCATAGTGTGTTTTCTGCATGTGTGACTCTGTTCTGTTTTGTAATTCAGTTCAAGTGTAACGGTTTTTACATTCCCTCTATAAGTGACACCTTATGAGAAGTGTCCTTTTCTGTGTGACTTATTTCACTTAGAATCGTCGTACCTAAATCCACTCATCATGCTGCTACTATCCTTATGACATTGATTTCATGGCTGAGTGATATTCCATTGTACATAAGGACCACAACTTTTTTATCCATTTTTCTCTTTCCTGGGATATTTAAGGTGGAATGAAGTGGAGGTCCTTGTCAACAGAGCAGCCCTAAACTTTGGGGTGCTTGTGTCTTGCTGATTTTTAATTTTCCCACTTAATACCCCCATGCGTGCAAGTGCCCTATGCTCTCTAAGCTGTGTTTTTTAGATGTTTCAGGACACACTGTACACTTCTCCAGAGTGGCTCTTGGCAATTTACATCCCGCCCATCAGTGTAGCAAGGCTCCCATTTCTCCATGGCCTGTCCTGCATTTCTGGTTTTGACACTTTTTTCAGCATGGCCCTTTTGACCGATGGGAAGCGAGACTTCGTTGTAGCGCTGATTTGCCTTTCCAGGTTGCTTGGTTGGCCAAAAAGGGCGTATGCGTTTTTTCCTGAATATATTCAGGAAAAAACGCATACGCCCTTTTTGACCAAGGGCAACATTGTCAACGTTTTGCTGCTTTTCATGTGCTTTAAAGGCGATTCGAATCTACCTCCTGAAATCTGATTCCTGCAATTCTGCCTTGATTTCAAATCCTCTTCTTTGCCTTCCCTCAATATATTTGTGGACGAGAGTTATCATTTATAACTCTGCAGGTTTTGAATTGCAGTGCCCTGAAGCTCCATTTTACAACTCGCTCTTTTGGGAGCTGGCCGCAAAAGCGCAGGATGGCTTCAGGCCCTGTTCTGGTTCCGGGGGGCAGGCTGAGCCTGTGGTTAATTCTTCTTCCTGATGGGAAAATAGAGTGACCTGTGCCTGTCCCAACACCAAGAGCTAGTCTCTCATTGGTTCCCCGTCTTCCCGTTCATCCTCAGGACAAATTGCAACCTGTACGGAACAGGAGGTTAAAGGTGCTGATGCTCCAAGTAGGGAGATTGCTAGTAAAGTGGCTGGAATGGCGAACCTGAGAACAAGGAGATGATAAATGAGGTGCGTTTTAGAAACCTTTCCCCATCACACGGTGTACCATCTTCTGGGTTTCTCATGCATGTTTTTGATGTAGGAAGATGCCCTTGAACCTGGAGATTAGGGACCCATGCGATGGGTAGCACGCAGTATTACTTTAAAGTGTCTGCGTTTGCTCACCCAACCTCACCAAACCTCTCAGCCCCAAGAGTGTCCACCCTTATGTCTCATCCAGCTGTGAGTCTAGATATGGTCAATGCAGTTTGCATCACAGCCCGTGAACGAATTGTGTAAGAATTTCTCTCTCTTTCACTGTCTTTGTTTCATGGGTTTTTAAAAGTGATTTATTTTTATAATGGGGTTTAGCTGCTTTTCACGGCTGTGTTTATGCCGCTTTACACCCACTTGACACACTAACAGAGAGATATCAATACATAGGTTTTAAGATTATTACTAGTCAGATATATTCTTGTTCGGTGAATCGGTCGTGTTGAGTCCAGTTCTCTGAGCAAGGAGTAGGTCTTGTCTATTACATATTGGGTTTATGGAACGGTATCTGAGCTAATTTGAAACTCTTGTTTTATGTATCACCCCACCTCACCTTTCCCGTTAAGCAGCCATAGTGTGTTTTCTGCATGTGTGACTCTGTTCTGTTTTGTAATTCAGTTCAAGTGTAACGGTTTTTACATTCCCTCTATAAGTGACACCTTATGAGAAGTGTCCTTTTCTGTGTGACTTATTTCACTTAGAATCGTCGTACCTAAATCCACTCATCATGCTGCTACTATCCTTATGACATTGATTTCATGGCTGAGTGATATTCCATTGTACATAAGGACCACAACTTTTTTATCCATTTTTCTCTTTCCTGGGATATTTAAGGTGGAATGAAGTGGAGGTCCTTGTCAACAGAGCAGCCCTAAACTTTGGGGTGCTTGTGTCTTGCTGATTTTTAATTTTCCCACTTTATACCCCCATGCGTGCAAGTGCCCTATGCTCTCTAAGCTGTGTTTTTTAGATGTTTCAGGACACACTGTACACTTCTCCAGAGTGGCTCTTGGCAATTTACATCCCGCCCATCAGTGTAGCAAGGCTCCCATTTCTCCATGGCCTGTCCTGCATTTCTGGTTTTGACACTTTTTTCAGCATGGCCCTTTTGACCGATGGGAAGCGAGACTTCGTTGTAGCGCTGATTTGCCTTTCCAGGTTGCTTGGTTGGCCAAAAAGGGCGTATGCGTTTTTTCCTGAATATATTCAGGAAAAAACGCATACGCCCTTTTTGACCAAGGGCAACATTGTCAACGTTTTGCTGCTTTTCATGTGCTTTAAAGGCGATTCGAATCTACCTCCTGAAATCTGATTCCTGCAATTCTGCCTTGATTTCAAATCCTCTTCTTTGCCTTCCCTCAATATATTTGTGGACGAGAGTTATCATTTATAACTCTGCAGGTTTTGAATTGCAGTGCCCTGAAGCTCCATTTTACAACTCGCTCTTTTGGGAGCTGGCCGCAAAAGCGCAGGATGGCTTCAGGCCCTGTTCTGGTTCCGGGGGGCAGGCTGAGCCTGTGGTTAATTCTTCTTCCTGATGGGAAAATAGAGTGACCTGTGCCTGTCCCAACACCAAGAGCTAGTCTCTCATTGGTTCCCCGTCTTCCCGTTCATCCTCAGGACAAATTGCAACCTGTACGGAACAGGAGGTTAAAGGTGCTGATGCTCCAAGTAGGGAGATTGCTAGTAAAGTGGCTGGAATGGCGAACCTGAGAACAAGGAGATGATAAATGAGGTGCGTTTTAGAAACCTTTCCCCATCACACGGTGTACCATCTTCTGGGTTTCTCATGCATGTTTTTGATGTAGGAAGATGCCCTTGAACCTGGAGATTAGGGACCCATGCGATGGGTAGCACGCAGTATTACTTTAAAGTGTCTGTGTTTGCTCACCCAACCTCACCAAACCTCTCAGCCCCAAGAGTGTCCACCCTTATGTCTCATCCAGCTGTGAGTCTAGATATGGTCAATGCAGTTTGCATCACAGCCCGTGAACGAATTGTGTAAGAAATTCTCTCTCTTTCACTGTCTTTGTTTCATGGGTTTTTAAAAGTGATTTATTTTTATAATGGGGTTTAGCTGCTTTTCACGGCTGTGTTTATGCCGCTTTACACCCACTTGACACACTAACAGAGAGATATCAATACATAGGTTTTAAGATTATTACTAGTCAGATATATTCTTGTTCGGTGAATCGGTCGTGTTGAGTCCAGTTCTCTGAGCAAGGAGTAGGTCTTGTCTATTACATATTGGGTTTATGGAACGGTATCTGAGCTAATTTGAAACTCTTGTTTTATGTATCACCCCACCTCACCTTTCCCGTTAAGCAGCCATAGTGTGTTTTCTGCATGTGTGACTCTGTTCTGTTTTGTAATTCAGTTCAAGTGTAACGGTTTTTACATTCCCTCTATAAGTGACACCTTATGAGAAGTGTCCTTTTCTGTGTGACTTATTTCACTTAGAATCGTCGTACCTAAATCCACTCATCATGCTGCTACTATCCTTATGACATTGATTTCATGGCTGAGTGATATTCCATTGTACATAAGGACCACAACTTTTTTATCCATTTTTCTCTTTCCTGGGATATTTAAGGTGGAATGAAGTGGAGGTCCTTGTCAACAGAGCAGCCCTAAACTTTGGGGTGCTTGTGTCTTGCTGATTTTTAATTTTCCCACTTTATACCCCCATGCGTGCAAGTGCCCTATGCTCTCTAAGCTGTGTTTTTTAGATGTTTCAGGACACACTGTACACTTCTCCAGAGTGGCTCTTGGCAATTTACATCCCGCCCATCAGTGTAGCAAGGCTCCCATTTCTCCATGGCCTGTCCTGCATTTCTGGTTTTGACACTTTTTTCAGCATGGCCCTTTTGACCGATGGGAAGCGAGACTTCGTTGTAGCGCTGATTTGCCTTTCCAGGTTGCTTGGTTGGCCAAAAAGGGCGTATGCGTTTTTTCCTGAATATATTCAGGAAAAAACGCATACGCCCTTTTTGACCAAGGGCAACATTGTCAACGTTTTGCTGCTTTTCATGTGCTTTAAAGGCGATTCGAATCTACCTCCTGAAATCTGATTCCTGCAATTCTGCCTTGATTTCAAATCCTCTTCTTTGCCTTCCCTCAATATATTTGTGGACGAGAGTTATCATTTATAACTCTGCAGGTTTTGAATTGCAGTGCCCTGAAGCTCCATTTTACAACTCGCTCTTTTGGGAGCTGGCCGCAAAAGCGCAGGATGGCTTCAGGCCCTGTTCTGGTTCTGGGGGGCAGGCTGAGCCTGTGGTTAATTCTTCTACCTGATGGGAAAATAGAGTGACCTGTGCCTGTCCCATCACCAAGAGCTAGTCTCTCATTGGTTCCCCGTCTTCCCGTTCATCTTCAGGACAAATTGCAACCTGTACGGAACAGGAGGTTAAAGGTGCTGATGCTCCAAGTAGGGAGATTGCTAGTAAAGTGGCTGGAATTGCGAGCCCGAGAACAAGGAGATGAGAAATGAGGTGCGTTTTAGAAACCTTTCCCCATCACACGGTGTACCATCTTCTGGGTTTCTCATGCATGTTTTCGATGTAGGAAGATGCCCTTGAACCTGGAGATTTGGGACCCATGCGATGGGTACCACGCAGTATTACTTTAAAGGGTCTGTGTTTGCTCACCCAACCTCACCAAACCTCTCAGCCCCAAGAGTGTCCACCCTTATGTCTCATCCAGCTGTGGGTCTAGATATGGTCAATCCAGGTTGCATCACAGCCCCTGAACGAATTGTGTAAGAATTTCTCTCTCTTTCACTGTCTTTGTTTCATGGGTTTTTAAAAGTAATTTCTTTTTATAATGGGGTTTAGCTGCTTTTCACGGCTGTGTTTATGCCGCTTTACACCCACTTGACAGACTAACAGAGAGATATCAATACATAGGTTTTAAGATTATTACTAGTCAGATATATTCTTGTGCGTTGAATCGGGCGTGTTGAGTCCAGTTCTCTGAGCAAGGAGTAGGTCTTGTCTATTATATATTGGGTTTATGGAACGGTATCTGAGCTAATTTGAAACTCTTGTTTTATGCATCACCCCACCTCACCTTTCCCGTTAAGCAGCCATAGTGTGTTTTCCGCATGTGTGACTCTGTTCTGTTTTGTAATTCAGTTCAAGTGTAACGGTTTTTACATTCCCTCTATAAGTGACACCTTATGAGAAGTGTCCTTTTCTGTGTGACTTATTTCACTTAGAATCGTCGTACCTAAAACCACTCATCATGCTGCTACTAGCCTTATGACATTGATTTCATGGCTGAGTGGTATTCCATTGTACATAAGGACCTCAAATTTTTTATCCATTTTTCGCTTTCCTGGGATATTTAAGGTGGAATGAAGTGGAGGTCCTTGTCAACAGAGCAGCCCTAAACTTTGGGGTGCTTGTGTCCTGCTGATTTTTAATTTTCCCACTTTATATCCCCATGCGTGGAAGTGTCCTATGCTCTCTAAGCTGTGTTTTTTAGATGTTTCAGGACACACCGTACACTTCTCGAGAGTGGCTGTTGGCAATTTACATCCCGCCCATCAGTGTAGCAAGGCTCCCATTTCTCCATGGCCTGTCCTGCATTTCTGGTTTTGACACATTTTTCAGCATGGCCCTTTTGACCGATGGGAAGCGAGACTTCTTTGTAGCGCTGATTTGCCTTTCCAGGTTGCTTGGTTGGCCAAAAAGGGCGTATGCGTTTTTTCCTGAATATATTCAGGAAAAAACGCATACGCCCTTTTTGGCCAAGGGCATCATTGTCAACGTTTTACCGCTTTTCATGTGCATTAAAGGTGATTCGAATCTACCTCCTGAAATCTGTTTCCTGCCATTCTGCCTTGATTTCAATTCCTCGTCTTTGCCTTCCCTCAATATATTTGTGGACGAGAGTTATCATTTATAACTCTGTAGGATTGTGAATTGCAGTGCCCTGAGGCTCCATTTTACAACTCGCTTTTTCGGGAGCTGGCCGCAAAAGCGCAGGATGGCTTCAGGCCCTGTTCTGGTTCCGGGGGGCAGGCTGAGCCTGTGGTTAATTCTTCTTCCTGATGGGAAAATAGAGTGACCTGTGCCTGTCCCAACACCAAGAGCTAGTCTCTCATTGGTTCCCCGTCTTCCTGTTCATCCTCAGGACAAATTGCAACCTGTACGGAACAGGAGGTTAAAGGTGCTGATGCTCCAAGTAGGGAGATTGCTAGTAAAGTGGCTGGAATGGCGAACCTGAGAACAAGGAGATGATAAATGAGGTGCGTTTTAGAAACCTTTCCCCATCACACGGTGTACCATCTTCTGGGTTTCTCATGCATGTTTTTGATGTAGGAAGATGCCCTTGAACCTGGAGATTAGGGACCCATGCGATGGGTAGCACGCAGTATTACTTTAAAGTGTCTGCGTTTGCTCACCCAACCTCACCAAACCTCTCAGCCCCAAGAGTGTCCACCCTTATGTCTCATCCAGCTGTGAGTCTAGATATGGTCAATGCAGTTTGCATCACAGCCCCTGAACGAATTGTGTAAGAATTTCTCTCTCTTTCACTGTCTTTGTTTCATGGGTTTTTAAAAGTGATTTATTTTTATAATGGGGTTTAGCTGCTTTTCACGGCTGTGTTTATGCCGCTTTACACCCACTTGACACACTAACAGAGAGATATCAATACATAGGTTTTAAGATTATTACTAGTCAGATATATTCTTGTTCGGTGAATCGGTCGTGTTGAGTCCATTTCTCTGAGCAAGGAGTAGGTCTTGTCTATTACATATTGGGTTTATGGAACGGTATCTGAGCTAATTTGAAACTCTTGTTTTATGTATCACCCCACCTCACCTTTCCCGTTAAGCAGCCATAGTGTGTTTTCTGCATGTGTGACTCTGTTCTGTTTTGTAATTCAGTTCAAGTGTAACGGTTTTTACATTCCCTCTATAAGTGACACCTTATGAGAAGTGTCCTTTTCTGTGTGACTTATTTCACTTAGAATCGTCGTACCTAAATCCACTCATCATGCTGCTACTATCCTTATGACATTGATTTCATGGCTGAGTGATATTCCATTGTACATAAGGACCACAACTTTTTTATCCATTTTTCTCTTTCCTGGGATATTTAAGGTGGAATGAAGTGGAGGTCCTTGTCAACAGAGCAGCCCTAAACTTTGGGGTGCTTGTGTCTTGCTGATTTTTAATTTTCCCACTTTATACCCCCATGCGTGCAAGTGCCCTATGCTCTCTAAGCTGTGTTTTTTAGATGTTTCAGGACACACTGTACACTTCTCCAGAGTGGCTCTTGGCAATTTACATCCCGCCCATCAGTGTAGCAAGGCTCCCATTTCTACATGGCCTGTCCTGCATTTCTGGTTTTGACACTTTTTTCAGCATGGCCCTTTTGACCGATGGGAAGCGAGACTTCGTTGTAGCGCTGATTTGCCTTTCCAGGTTGCTTGGTTGGCCAAAAAGGGCGTATGCGTTTTTTCCTGAATATATTCAGGAAAAAACGCATACGCCCTTTTTGACCAAGGGCAACATTGTCAACGTTTTGCTGCTTTTCATGTGCTTTAAAGGCGATTCGAATCTACCTCCTGAAATCTGATTCCTGCAATTCTGCCTTGATTTCAAATCCTCTTCTTTGCCTTCCCTCAATATATTTGTGGACGAGAGTTATCATTTATAACTCTGCAGGTTTTGAATTGCAGTGCCCTGAAGCTCCATTTTACAACTCGCTCTTTTGGGAGCTGGCCGCAAAAGCGCAGGATGGCTTCAGGCCCTGTTCTGGTTCCGGGGGGCAGGCTGAGCCTGTGGTTAATTCTTCTTCCTGATGGGAAAATAGAGTGACCTGTGCCTGTCCCAACACCAAGAGCTAGTCTCTCATTGGTTCCCCGTCTTCCCGTTCATCCTCAGGACAAATTGCAACCTGTACGGAACAGGAGGTTAAAGGTGCTGATGCTCCAAGTAGGGAGATTGCTAGTAAAGTGGCTGGAATGGCGAACCTGAGAACAAGGAGATGATAAATGAGGTGCGTTTTAGAAACCTTTCCCCATCACACGGTGTACCATCTTCTGGGTTTCTCATGCATGTTTTTGATGTAGGAAGATGCCCTTGAAACTGGAGATTAGGGACCCATGCGATGGGTAGCACGCAGTATTACTTTAAAGGGTCTGCGTTTGCTCACCCAACCTCACCAAACCTCTCAGCCCCAAGAGTGTCCACCCTTATGTCTCATCCAGCTGTGAGTCTAGATATGGTCAATGCAGTTTGCATCACAGCCCGTGAACGAATTGTGTAAGAATTTCTCTCTCTTTCACTGTCTTTGTTTCATGGGTTTTTAAAAGTGATTTATTTTTATAATGGGGTTTAGCTGCTTTTCACGGCTGTGTTTATGCCGCTTTACACCCACTTGACACACTAACAGAGAGATATCAATACATAGGTTTTAAGATTATTACTAGTCAGATGTATTCTTGTTCGGTGAATCGGTCGTGTTGAGTCCAGTTCTCTGAGCAAGGAGTAGGTCTTGTCTATTACATATTGGGTTTATGGAACGGTATCTGAGCTAATTTGAAACTCTTGTTTTATGTATCACCCCACCTCACCTTTCCCGTTAAGCAGCCATAGTGTGTTTTCTGCATGTGTGACTCTGTTCTGTTTTGTAATTCAGTTCAAGTGTAACGGTTTTTACATTCCCTCTATAAGTGACACCTTATGAGAAGTGTCCTTTTCTGTGTGACTTATTTCACTTAGAATCGTCGTACCTAAATCCACTCATCATGCTGCTACTATCCTTATGACATTGATTTCATGGCTGAGTGATATTCCATTGTACATAAGGACCACAACTTTTTTATCCATTTTTCTCTTTCCTGGGATATTTAAGGTGGAATGAAGTGGAGGTCCTTGTCAACAGAGCAGCCCTAAACTTTGGGGTGCTTGTGTCTTGCTGATTTTTAATTTTCCCACTTTATACCCCCATGCGTGCAAGTGCCCTATGCTCTCTAAGCTGTGTTTTTTAGATGTTTCAGGACACACTGTACACTTCTCCAGAGTGGCTCTTGGCAATTTACATCCCGCCCATCAGTGTAGCAAGGCTCCCATTTCTACATGGCCTGTCCTGCATTTCTGGTTTTGACACTTTTTTCAGCATGGCCCTTTTGACCGATGGGAAGCGAGACTTCGTTGTAGCGCTGATTTGCCTTTCCAGGTTGCTTGGTTGGCCAAAAAGGGCGTATGCGTTTTTTCCTGAATATATTCAGGAAAAAACGCATACGCCCTTTTTGACCAAGGGCAACATTGTCAACGTTTTGCTGCTTTTCATGTGCTTTAAAGGCGATTCGAATCTACCTCCTGAAATCTGATTCCTGCAATTCTGCCTTGATTTCAAATCCTCTTCTTTGCCTTCCCTCAATATATTTGTGGACGAGAGTTATCATTTATAACTCTGCAGGTTTTGAATTGCAGTGCCCTGAAGCTCCATTTTACAACTCGCTCTTTTGGGAGCTGGCCGCAAAAGCGCAGGATGGCTTCAGGCCCTGTTCTGGTTCCGGGGGGCAGGCTGAGCCTGTGGTTAATTCTTCTTCCTGATGGGAAAATAGAGTGACCTGTGCCTGTCCCAACACCAAGAGCTAGTCTCTCATTGGTTCCCCGTCTTCCCGTTCATCCTCAGGACAAATTGCAACCTGTACGGAACAGGAGGTTAAAGGTGCTGATGCTCCAAGTAGGGAGATTGCTAGTAAAGTGGCTGGAATGGCGAACCTGAGAACAAGGAGATGATAAATGAGGTGCGTTTTAGAAACCTTTCCCCATCACACGGTGTACCATCTTCTGGGTTTCTCATGCATGTTTTTGATGTAGGAAGATGCCCTTGAACCTGGAGATTAGGGACCCATGCGATGGGTAGCACGCAGTATTACTTTAAAGGGTCTGCGTTTGCTCACCCAACCTCACCAAACCTCTCAGCCCCAAGAGTGTCCACCCTTATGTCTCATCCAGCTGTGAGTCTAGATATGGTCAATGCAGTTTGCATCACAGCCCGTGAACGAATTGTGTAAGAATTTCTCTCTCTTTCACTGTCTTTGTTTCATGGGTTTTTAAAAGTGATTTATTTTTATAATGGGGTTTAGCTGCTTTTCACGGCTGTGTTTATGCCGCTTTACACCCACTTGACACACTAACAGAGAGATATCAATACATAGGTTTTAAGATTATTACTAGTCAGATATATTCTTGTTCGGTGAATCGGTCGTGTTGAGTCCAGTTCTCTGAGCAAGGAGTAGGTCTTGTCTATTACATATTGGGTTTATGGAACGGTATCTGAGCTAATTTGAAACTCTTGTTTTATGTATCACCCCACCTCACCTTTCCCGTTAAGCAGCCATAGTGTGTTTTCTGCATGTGTGACTCTGTTCTGTTTTGTAATTCAGTTCAAGTGTAACGGTTTTTACATTCCCTCTATAAGTGACACCTTATGAGAAGTGTCCTTTTCTGTGTGACTTATTTCACTTAGAATCGTCGTACCTAAATCCACTCATCATGCTGCTACTATCCTTATGACATTGATTTCATGGCTGAGTGATATTCCATTGTACATAAGGACCACAACTTTTTTATCCATTTTTCTCTTTCCTGGGATATTTAAGGTGGAATGAAGTGGAGGTCCTTGTCAACAGAGCAGCCCTAAACTTTGGGGTGCTTGTGTCTTGCTGATTTTTAATTTTCCCACTTTATACCCCCATGCGTGCAAGTGCCCTATGCTCTCTAAGCTGTGTTTTTTAGATGTTTCAGGACACACTGTACACTTCTCCAGAGTGGCTCTTGGCAATTTACATCCCGCCCATCAGTGTAGCAAGGCTCCCATTTCTACATGGCCTGTCCTGCATTTCTGGTTTTGACACTTTTTTCAGCATGGCCCTTTTGACCGATGGGAAGCGAGACTTCGTTGTAGCGCTGATTTGCCTTTCCAGGTTGCTTGGTTGGCCAAAAAGGGCGTATGCGTTTTTTCCTGAATATATTCAGGAAAAAACGCATACGCCCTTTTTGACCAAGGGCAACATTGTCAACGTTTTGCTGCTTTTCATGTGCTTTAAAGGCGATTCGAATCTACCTCCTGAAATCTGATTCCTGCAATTCTGCCTTGATTTCAAATCCTCTTCTTTGCCTTCCCTCAATATATTTGTGGACGAGAGTTATCATTTATAACTCTGCAGGTTTTGAATTGCAGTGCCCTGAAGCTCCATTTTACAACTCGCTCTTTTGGGAGCTGGCCGCAAAAGCACAGGATGGCTTCAGGCCCTGTTCTGGTTCCGGGGGGCAGGCTGAGCCTGTGGTTAATTCTTCTTCCTGATGGGAAAATAGAGTGACCTGTGCCTGTCCCAACACCAAGAGCTAGTCTCTCATTGGTTCCCCGTCTTCCCGTTCATCCTCAGGACAAATTGCAACCTGTATGGAACAGGAGGTTAAAGGTGCTGATGCTCCAAGTAGGGAGATTGCTAGTAAAGTGGCTGGAATGGCGAACCTGAGAACAAGGAGATGATAAATGAGGTGCGTTTTAGAAACCTTTCCCCATCACACGGTGTACCATCTTCTGGGTTTCTCATGCATGTTTTTGATGTAGGAAGATGCCCTTGAACCTGGAGATTAGGGACCCATGCGATGGGTAGCACGCAGTATTACTTTAAAGGGTCTGCGTTTGCTCACCCAACCTCACCAAACCTCTCAGCCCCAAGAGTGTCCACCCTTATGTCTCATCCAGCTGTGGGTCTAGATATGGTCAATCCAGGTTGCATCACAGCCCCTGAACGAATTGTGTAAGAATTTCTCTCTCTTTCACTGTCTTTGTTTCATGGGTTTTTAAAAGTAATTTATTTTTATAATGGGGTTTAGCTGCTTTTCACGGCTGTGTTTATGCCGCTTTACACCCACTTGACAGACTAACAGAGAGATATCAATACATAGGTTTTAAGATTATTACTAGTCAGATATATTCTTGTGCGTTGAATCGGGCGTGTTGAGTCCAGTTCTCTGAGCAAGGAGTAGGTCTTGTCTATTATATATTGGGTTTATGGAACGGTATCTGAGCTAATTTGAAACTCTTGTTTTATGCATCACCCCACCTCACCTTTCCCGTTAAGCAGCCATAGTGTGTTTTCCGCATGTGTGACTCTGTTCTGTTTTGTAATTCAGTTCAAGTGTAACGGTTTTTACATTCCCTCTATAAGTGACACCTTATGAGAAGTGTCCTTTTCTGTGTGACTTATTTCACTTAGAATCGTCGTACCTAAAACCACTCATCATGCTGCTACTAGCCTTATGACATTGATTTCATGGCTGAGTGGTATTCCATTGTACATAAGGACCTCAAATTTTTTATCCATTTTTCGCTTTCCTGGGATATTTAAGGTGGAATGAAGTGGAGGTCCTTGTCAACAGAGCAGCCCTAAACTTTGGGGTGCTTGTGTCCTGCTGATTTTTAATTTTCCCACTTTATATCCCCATGCGTGGAAGTGTCCTATGCTCTCTAAGCTGTGTTTTTTAGATGTTTCAGGACACACCGTACACTTCTCGAGAGTGGCTGTTGGCAATTTACATCCCGCCCATCAGTGTAGCAAGGCTCCCATTTCTCCATGGCCTGTCCTGCATTTCTGGTTTTGACACTTTTTTCAGCATGGCCCTTTTGACCGATGGGAAGCGAGACTTCTTTGTAGCGCTGATTTGCCTTTCCAGGTTGCTTGGTTGGCCAAAAAGGGCGTATGCGTTTTTTCCTGAATATATTCAGGAAAAAACGCATACGCCCTTTTTGGCCAAGGGCATCATTGTCAACGATTTGCCGCTTTTCATGTGCTTTAAAGGCGATTCGAATCTACCTCCTGAAATCTGTTTCCTGCAATTCTGCCTTGATTTCAATTCCTCGTCTTTGCCTTCCCTCAATATATTTGTGGACGAGAGTTATCATTTATAACTCTGTAGGATTGTGAATTGCAGTGCCCTGAGGCTCCATTTTACAACTCGCTTTTTCGGGAGGTGGCCGCAAAAGCGCAGGATGGCTTCAGGCCCTGTTCTGGTTCCGGGGGGCAGGCTGAGCCTGTGGTTAATTCTTCTTCCTGATGGGAAAATAGAGTGACCTGTGCCTGTCCCAACACCAAGAGCTAGTCTCTCATTGGTTCCCCGTCTTCCCGTTCATCCTCTGGACAAATTGCAACCTGTACGGAACAGGAGGTTAAAGGTGCTGATGCTCCAAGTAGGGAGATTGCTAGTAAAGTGGCTGGAATGGCGAACCCGAGAACAAGGAGATGATAAATGAGGTGCGTTTTAGAAACCTTTCCCCATCACACGGTGTACCATCTTCTGGGTTTCTCATGCATGTTTTCGATGTAGGAAGATGCCCTTGAACCTGGAGATTTGGGGACCATGCGATGGGTAGCACGCAGTATTACTTTAAAGGGTCTGCGTTTGCTCACCCAACCTCACCAAACCTCTCAGCCCCAAGAGTGTCCACCCTTATGTCTCATCCAGCTGTGGGTCTAGATATGGTCAATCCAGGTTGCATCACAGCCCCTGAACTAATTGTGTAAGAATTTCTCTCTCTTTCACTGTCTTTGTTTCATGGGTTTTTAAAAGTAATTTATTTTTATAATGGGGTTTAGCTGCTTTTCACGGCTGTGTTTATGCCGCTTTACACCCACTTGACAGACTAACAGAGAGATATCAATACATAGGTTTTAAGATTATTACTAGTCAGATATATTCTTGTGCGTTGAATCGGGCGTGTTGAGTCCAGTTCTCTGAGCAAGGAGTAGGTCTTGTCTATTATATATTGGGTTTATGGAACGGTATCTGAGCTAATTTGAAACTCTTGTTTTATGCATCACCCCACCTCACCTTTCCCGTTAAGCAGCCATAGTGTGTTTTCCGCATGTGTGACTCTGTTCTGTTTTGTAATTCAGTTCAAGTGTAACGGTTTTTACATTCCCTCTATAAGTGACACCTTATGAGAAGTGTCCTTTTCTGTGTGACTTATTTCACTTAGAATCGTCGTACCTAAATCCACTCATCATGCTGCTACTAGCCTTATGACATTGATTTCATGGCTGAGTGGTATTCCATTGTACATAAGGACCTCAAATTTTTTATCCATTTTTCGCTTTCCTGGGATATTTAAGGTGGAATGAAGTGGAGGTCCTTGTCAACAGAGCAGCCCTAAACTTTGGGGTGCTTGTGTCCTGCTGATTTTTAATTTTCCCACTTTATATCCCCATGCGTGGAAGTGCCCTATGCTCTCTAAGCTGTGTTTTTTAGATGTTTCAGGACACACCGTACACTTCTCGAGAGTGGCTGTTGGCAATTTACATCCCGCCCATCAGTGTAGCAAGGCTCCCATTTCTCCATGGCCTGTCCTGCATTTCTGGTTTTGACACTTTTTTCAGCATGGCCCTTTTGACCGATGGGAAGCGAGACTTCTTTGTAGCGCTGATTTGCCTTTCCAGGTTGCTTGGTTGGCCAAAAAGGGCGTATGCGTTTTTTCCTGAATATATTCAGGAAAAAACGCATACGCCCTTTTTGGCCAAGGGCATCATTGTCAACGATTTGCCGCTTTTCATGTGCTTTAAAGGCGATTCGAATCTACCTCCTGAAATCTGTTTCCTGCCATTCTGCCTTGATTTCAATTCCTCGTCTTTGCCTTCCCTCAATATATTTGTGGACGAGAGTTATCATTTATAACTCTGTAGGATTGTGAATTGCAGTGCCCTGAGGCTCCATTTTACAACTCGCTTTTTCGGGAGGTGGCCGCAAAAGCGCAGGATGGCTTCAGGCCCTGTTCTGGTTCCGGGGGGCAGGCTGAGCCTGTGGTTAATTCTTCTTCCTGATGGGAAAATAGAGTGACCTGTGCCTGTCCCAACACCAAGAGCTAGTCTCTCATTGGTTCCCCGTCTTCCCGTTCATCCTCTGGACAAATTGCAACCTGTACGGAACAGGAGGTTAAAGGTGCTGATGCTCCAAGTAGGGAGATTGCTAGTAAAGTGGCTGGAATGGCGAACCCGAGAACAAGGAGATGAGAAATGAGGTGCGTTTTAGAAACCTTTCCCCATCACACGGTGTACCATCTTCTGGGTTTCTCATGCATGTTTTCGATGTAGGAAGATGCCCTTGAACCTGGAGATTTGGGGACCATGCGATGGGTAGCACGCAGTATTACTTTAAAGGGTCTGCGTTTGCTCACCCAACCTCACCAAACCTCTCAGCCCCAAGAGTGTCCACCCTTATGTCTCATCCAGCTGTGGGTCTAGATATGGTCAATCCAGGTTGCATCACAGCCCCTGAACGAATTGTGTAAGAATTTCTCTCTCTTTCACTGTCTTTGTTTCATGGGTTTTTAAAAGTAATTTATTTTTATAATGGGGTTTAGCTGCTTTTCACGGCTGTGTTTATGCCGCTTTACACCCACTTGACAGACTAACAGAGAGATATCAATACATAGGTTTTAAGATTATTACTAGTCAGATATATTCTTGTGCGTTGAATCGGGCGTGTTGAGTCCAGTTCTCTGAGCAAGGAGTAGGTCTTGTCTATTATATATTGGGTTTATGGAACGGTATCTGAGCTAATTTGAAACTCTTGTTTTATGCATCACCCCACCTCACCTTTCCCGTTAAGCAGCCATAGTGTGTTTTCCGCATGTGTGACTCTGTTCTGTTTTGTAATTCAGTTCAAGTGTAACGGTTTTTACATTCCCTCTATAAGTGACACCTTATGAGAAGTGTCCTTTTCTGTGTGACTTATTTCACTTAGAATCGTCGTACCTAAATCCACTCATCATGCTGCTACTAGCCTTATGACATTGATTTCATGGCTGAGTGGTATTCCATTGTACATAAGGACCTCAAATTTTTTATCCATTTTTCGCTTTCCTGGGATATTTAAGGTGGAATGAAGTGGAGGTCCTTGTCAACAGAGCAGCCCTAAACTTTGGGGTGCTTGTGTCCTGCTGATTTTTAATTTTCCCACTTTATATCCCCATGCGTGGAAGTGCCCTATGCTCTCTAAACTGTGTTTTTTAGATGTTTCAGGACACACCGTACACTTCTCCAGAGTGGCTGTTGGCAATTTACATCCCGCCCATCAGTGTAGCAAGGCTCCCATTTCTCCATGGCCTGTCCTGCATTTCTGGTTTTGACACTTTTTTCAGCATGGCCCTTTTGACCGATGGGAAGCGAGACTTCTTTGTAGCGCTGATTTGCCTTTCCAGGTTGCTTGGTTGGCCAAAAAGGGCGTATGCGTTTTTTCCTGAATATATTCAGGAAAAAACGCATACGCCCTTTTTGGCCAAGGGCATCATTGTCAACGATTTGCCGCTTTTCATGTGCTTTAAAGGCGATTCGAATCTACCTCCTGAAATCTGTTTCCTGCCATTCTGCCTTGATTTCAATTCCTCGTCTTTGCCTTCCCTCAATATATTTGTGGACGAGAGTTATCATTTATAACTCTGTAGGATTGTGAATTGCAGTGCCCTGAGGCTCCATTTTACAACTCGCTTTTTCGGGAGGTGGCCGCAAAAGCGCAGGATGGCTTCAGGCCCTGTTCTGGTTCCGGGGGGCAGGCTGAGCCTGTGGTTAATTCTTCTTCCTGATGGGAAAATAGAGTGACCTGTGCCTGTCCCAACACCAAGAGCTAGTCTCTCATTGGTTCCCCGTCTTCCCGTTCATCCTCTGGACAAATTGCAACCTGTACGGAACAGGAGGTTAAAGGTGCTGATGCTCCAAGTAGGGAGATTGCTAGTAAAGTGGCTGGAATGGCGAACCCGAGAACAAGGAGATGAGAAATGAGGTGCGTTTTACAAACCTTTCCCCATCACACGGTGTACCATCTTCTGGGTTTCTCATGCATGTTTTCGATGTAGGAAGATGCCCTTGAACCTGGAGATTTGGGGACCATGCGATGGGTAGCACGCAGTATTACTTTAAAGGGTCTGCGTTTGCTCACCCAACCTCACCAAACCTCTCAGCCCCAAGAGTGTCCACCCTTATGTCTCATCCAGCTGTGGGTCTAGATATGGTCAATCCAGGTTGCATCACAGCCCCTGAACGAATTGTGTAAGAATTTCTCTCTCTTTCACTGTCTTTGTTTCATGGGTTTTTAAAAGTAATTTATTTTTATAATGGGGTTTAGCTGCTTTTCACGGCTGTGTTTATGCCGCTTTACACCCACTTGACAGACTAACAGAGAGATATCAATACATAGGTTTTAAGATTATTACTAGTCAGATATATTCTTGTGCGTTGAATCGGGCGTGTTGAGTCCAGTTCTCTGAGCAAGGAGTAGGTCTTGTCTATTATATATTGGGTTTATGGAACGGTATCTGAGCTAATTTGAAACTCTTGTTTTATGCATCACCCCACCTCACCTTTCCCGTTAAGCAGCCATAGTGTGTTTTCCGCATGTGTGACTCTGTTCTGTTTTGTAATTCAGTTCAAGTGTAACGGTTTTTACATTCCCTCTATAAGTGACACCTTATGAGAAGTGTCCTTTTCTGTGTGACTTATTTCACTTAGAATCATCGTACCTAAATCCACTCATCATGCTGCTACTAGCCTTATGACATTGATTTCATGGCTGAGTGGTATTCCATTGTACATAAGGACCTCAAATTTTTTATCCATTTTTCGCTTTCCTGGGATATTTAAGGTGGAATGAAGTGGAGGTCCTTGTCAACAGAGCAGCCCTAAACTTTGGGGTGCTTGTGTCCTGCTGATTTTTAATTTTCCCACTTTATATCCCCATGCGTGGAAGTGCCCTATGCTCTCTAAGCTGTGTTTTTTAGATGTTTCAGGACACACCGTACACTTCTCGAGAGTGGCTGTTGGCAATTTACATCCCGCCCATCAGTGTAGCAAGGCTCCCATTTCTCCATGGCCTGTCCTGCATTTCTGGTTTTGACACTTTTTTCAGCATGGCCCTTTTGACCGATGGGAAGCGAGACTTCTTTGTAGCGCTGATTTGCCTTTCCAGGTTGCTTGGTTGGCCAAAAAGGGCGTATGCGTTTTTTCCTGAATATATTCAGGAAAAAACGCATACGCCCTTTTTGGCCAAGGGCATCATTGTCAACGATTTGCCGCTTTTCATGTGCTTTAAAGGCGATTCGAATCTACCTCCTGAAATCTGTTTCCTGCCATTCTGCCTTGATTTCAATTCCTCGTCTTTGCCTTCCCTCAATATATTTGTGGACGAGAGTTATCATTTATAACTCTGTAGGATTGTGAATTGCAGTGCCCTGAGGCTCCATTTTACAACTCGCTTTTTCGGGAGGTGGCCGCAAAAGCGCAGGATGGCTTCAGGCCCTGTTCTGGTTCCGGGGGGCAGGCTGAGCCTGTGGTTAATTCTTCTTCCTGATGGGAAAATAGAGTGACCTGTGCCTGTCCCAACACCAAGAGCTAGTCTCTCATTGGTTCCCCGTCTTCCCGTTCATCCTCTGGACAAATTGCAACCTGTACGGAACAGGAGGTTAAAGGTGCTGATGCTCCAAGTAGGGAGATTGCTAGTAAAGTGGCTGGAATGGCGAACCCGAGAACAAGGAGATGAGAAATGAGGTGCGTTTTAGAAACCTTTCCCCATCACACGGTGTACCATCTTCTGGGTTTCTCATGCATGTTTTCGATGTAGGAAGATGCCCTTGAACCTGGAGATTTGGGGACCATGCGATGGGTAGCACGCAGTATTACTTTAAAGGGTCTGCGTTTGCTCACCCAACCTCACCAAACCTCTCAGCTCCAAGAGTGTCCACCCTTATGTCTCATCCAGCTGTGGGTCTAGATATGGTCAATCCAGGTTGCATCACAGCCCCTGAACGAATTGTGTAAGAATTTCTCTCTCTTTCACTGTCTTTGTTTCATGGGTTTTTAAAAGTAATTTATTTTTATAATGGGGTTTAGCTGCTTTTCACGGCTGTGTTTATGCCGCTTTACACCCACTTGACAGACTAACAGAGAGATATCAATACATAGGTTTTAAGATTATTACTAGTCAGATATATTCTTGTGCGTTGAATCGGGCGTGTTGAGTCCAGTTCTCTGAGCAAGGAGTAGGTCTTGTCTATTATATATTGGGTTTATGGAACGGTATCTGAGCTAATTTGAAACTCTTGTTTTATGCATCACCCCACCTCACCTTTCCCGTTAAGCAGCCATAGTGTGTTTTCCGCATGTGTGACTCTGTTCTGTTTTGTAATTCAGTTCAAGTGTAACGGTTTTTACATTCCCTCTATAAGTGACACCTTATGAGAAGTGTCCTTTTCTGTGTGACTTATTTCACTTAGAATCGTCGTACCTAAATCCACTCATCATGCTGCTACTAGCCTTATGACATTGATTTCATGGCTGAGTGGTATTCCATTGTACATAAGGACCTCAAATTTTTTATCCATTTTTCGCTTTCCTGGGATATTTAAGGTGGAATGAAGTGGAGGTCCTTGTCAACAGAGCAGCCCTAAACTTTGGGGTGCTTGTGTCCTGCTGATTTTTAATTTTCCCACTTTATATCCCCATGCGTGGAAGTGCCCTATGCTCTCTAAGCTGTGTTTTTTAGATGTTTCAGGACACACCGTACACTTCTCCAGAGTGGCTGTTGGCAATTTACATCCCGCCCATCAGTGTAGCAAGGCTCCCATTTCTCCATGGCCTGTCCTGCATTTCTGGTTTTGACACTTTTTTCAGCATGGCCCTTTTGACCGATGGGAAGCGAGACTTCTTTGTAGCGCTGATTTGCCTTTCCAGGTTGCTTGGTTGGCCAAAAAGGGCGTATGCGTTTTTTCCTGAATATATTCAGGAAAAAACGCATACGCCCTTTTTGGCCAAGGGCATCATTGTCAACGATTTGCCGCTTTTCATGTGCTTTAAAGGCGATTCGAATCTACCTCCTGAAATCTGTTTCCTGCCATTCTGCCTTGATTTCAATTCCTCGTCTTTGCCTTCCCTCAATATATTTGTGGACGAGAGTTATCATTTATAACTCTGTAGGATTGTGAATTGCAGTGCCCTGAGGCTCCATTTTACAACTCGCTTTTTCGGGAGGTGGCCGCAAAAGCGCAGGATGGCTTCAGGCCCTGTTCTGGTTCCGGGGGGCAGGCTGAGCCTGTGGTTAATTCTTCTTCCTGATGGGAAAATAGAGTGACCTGTGCCTGTCCCAACACCAAGAGCTAGTCTCTCATTGGTTCCCCGTCTTCCCGTTCATCCTCTGGACAAATTGCAACCTGTACGGAACAGGAGGTTAAAGGTGCTGATGCTCCAAGTAGGGAGATTGCTAGTAAAGTGGCTGGAATGGCGAACCCGAGAACAAGGAGATGAGAAATGAGGTGCGTTTTAGAAACCTTTCCCCATCACACGGTGTACCATCTTCTGGGTTTCTCATGCATGTTTTCGATGTAGGAAGATGCCCTTGAACCTGGAGATTTGGGGACCATGCGATGGGTAGCACGCAGTATTACTTTAAAGGGTCTGCGTTTGCTCACCCAACCTCACCAAACCTCTCAGCCCCAAGAGTGTCCACCCTTATGTCTCATCCAGCTGTGGGTCTAGATATGGTCAATCCAGGTTGCATCACAGCCCCTGAACGAATTGTGTAAGAATTTCTCTCTCTTTCACTGTCTTTGTTTCATGGGTTTTTAAAAGTAATTTATTTTTATAATGGGGTTTAGCTGCTTTTCACGGCTGTGTTTATGCCGCTTTACACCCACTTGACAGACTAACAGAGAGATATCAATACATAGGTTTTAAGATTATTACTAGTCAGATATATTCTTGTGCGTTGAATCGGGCGTGTTGAGTCCAGTTCTCTGAGCAAGGAGTAGGTCTTGTCTATTATATATTGGGTTTATGGAACGGTATCTGAGCTAATTTGAAACTCTTGTTTTATGCATCACCCCACCTCACCTTTCCCGTTAAGCAGCCATAGTGTGTTTTCCGCATGTGTGACTCTGTTCTGTTTTGTAATTCAGTTCAAGTGTAACGGTTTTTACATTCCCTCTATAAGTGACACCTTATGAGAAGTGTCCTTTTCTGTGTGACTTATTTCACTTAGAATCGTCGTACCTAAATCCACTCATCATGCTGCTACTAGCCTTATGACATTGATTTCATGGCTGAGTGGTATTCCATTGTACATAAGGACCTCAAATTTTTTATCCATTTTTCGCTTTCCTGGGATATTTAAGGTGGAATGAAGTGGAGGTCCTTGTCAACAGAGCAGCCCTAAACTTTGGGGTGCTTGTGTCCTGCTGATTTTTAATTTTCCCACTTTATATCCCCATGCGTGGAAGTGCCCTATGCTCTCTAAGCTGTGTTTTTTAGATGTTTCAGGACACACCGTACACTTCTCCAGAGTGGCTGTTGGCAATTTACATCCCGCCCATCAGTGTAGCAAGGCTCCCATTTCTCCATGGCCTGTCCTGCATTTCTGGTTTTGACACTTTTTTCAGCATGGCCCTTTTGACCGATGGGAAGCGAGACTTCTTTGTAGCGCTAATTTGCCTTTCCAGGTTGCTTGGTTGGCCAAAAAGGGCGTATGCGTTTTTTCCTGAATATATTCAGGAAAAAACGCATACGCCCTTTTTGGCCAAGGGCATCATTGTCAACGATTTGCCGCTTTTCATGTGCTTTAAAGGCGATTCGAATCTACCTCCTGAAATCTGTTTCCTGCAATTCTGCCTTGATTTCAATTCCTCGTCTTTGCCTTCCCTCAATATATTTGTGGACGAGAGTTATCATTTATAACTCTGTAGGATTGTGAATTGCAGTGCCCTGAGGCTCCATTTTACAACTCGCTTTTTCGGGAGGTGGCCGCAAAAGCGCAGGATGGCTTCAGGCCCTGTTCTGGTTCCGGGGGGCAGGCTGAGCCTGTGGTTAATTCTTCTTCCTGATGGGAAAATAGAGTGACCTGTGCCTGTCCCAACACCAAGAGCTAGTCTCTCATTGGTTCCCCGTCTTCCCGTTCATCCTCTGGACAAATTGCAACCTGTACGGAACAGGAGGTTAAAGGTGCTGATGCTCCAAGTAGGGAGATTGCTAGTAAAGTGGCTGGAATGGCGAACCCGAGAACAAGGAGATGAGAAATGAGGTGCGTTTTAGAAACCTTTCCCCATCACACGGTGTACCATCTTCTGGGTTTCTCATGCATGTTTTCGATGTAGGAAGATGCCCTTGAACCTGGAGATTTGGGGACCATGCGATGGGTAGCACGCAGTATTACTTTAAAGGGTCTGCGTTTGCTCACCCAACCTCACCAAACCTCTCAGCCCCAAGAGTGTCCACCCTTATGTCTCATCCAGCTGTGGGTCTAGATATGGTCAATCCAGGTTGCATCACAGCCCCTGAACGAATTGTGTAAGAATTTCTCTCTCTTTCACTGTCTTTGTTTCATGGGTTTTTAAAAGTAATTTATTTTTATAATGGGGTTTAGCTGCTTTTCACGGCTGTGTTTATGCCGCTTTACACCCACTTGACAGACTAACAGAGAGATATCAATACATAGGTTTTAAGATTATTACTAGTCAGATATATTCTTGTGCGTTGAATCGGGCGTGTTGAGTCCAGTTCTCTGAGCAAGGAGTAGGTCTTGTCTATTATATATTGGGTTTATGGAACGGTATCTGAGCTAATTTGAAACTCTTGTTTTATGCATCACCCCACCTCACCTTTCCCGTTAAGCAGCCATAGTGTGTTTTCCGCATGTGTGACTCTGTTCTGTTTTGTAATTCAGTTCAAGTGTAACGGTTTTTACATTCCCTCTATAAGTGACACCTTATGAGAAGTGTCCTTTTCTGTGTGACTTATTTCACTTAGAATCGTCGTACCTAAATCCACTCATCATGCTGCTACTAGCCTTATGACATTGATTTCATGGCTGAGTGGTATTCCATTGTACATAAGGACCTCAAATTTTTTATCCATTTTTCGCTTTCCTGGGATATTTAAGGTGGAATGAAGTGGAGGTCCTTGTCAACAGAGCAGCCCTAAACTTTGGGGTGCTTGTGTCCTGCTGATTTTTAATTTTCCCACTTTATATCCCCATGCGTGGAAGTGCCCTATGCTCTCTAAGCTGTGTTTTTTAGATGTTTCAGGACACACCGTACACTTCTCCAGAGTGGCTGTTGGCAATTTACATCCCGCCCATCAGTGTAGCAAGGCTCCCATTTCTCCATGGCCTGTCCTGCATTTCTGGTTTTGACACTTTTTTCAGCATGGCCCTTTTGACCGATGGGAAGCGAGACTTCTTTGTAGCGCTGATTTGCCTTTCCAGGTTGCTTGGTTGGCCAAAAAGGGCGTATGCGTTTTTTCCTGAATATATTCAGGAAAAAACGCATACGCCCTTTTTGGCCAAGGGCATCATTGTCAACGATTTGCCGCTTTTCATGTGCTTTAAAGGCGATTCGAATCTACCTCCTGAAATCTGTTTCCTGCCATTCTGCCTTGATTTCAATTCCTCGTCTTTGCCTTCCCTCAATATATTTGTGGACGAGAGTTATCATTTATAACTCTGTAGGATTGTGAATTGCAGTGCCCTGAGGCTCCATTTTACAACTCGCTTTTTCGGGAGGTGGCCGCAAAAGCGCAGGATGGCTTCAGGCCCTGTTCTGGTTCCGGGGGGCAGGCTGAGCCTGTGGTTAATTCTTCTTCCTGATGGGAAAATAGAGTGACCTGTGCCTGTCCCAACACCAAGAGCTAGTCTCTCATTGGTTCCCCGTCTTCCCGTTCATCCTCTGGACAAATTGCAACCTGTACGGAACAGGAGGTTAAAGGTGCTGATGCTCCAAGTAGGGAGATTGCTAGTAAAGTGGCTGGAATGGCGAACCCGAGAACAAGGAGATGAGAAATGAGGTGCGTTTTAGAAACCTTTCCCCATCACACGGTGTACCATCTTCTGGGTTTCTCATGCATGTTTTCGATGTAGGAAGATGCCCTTGAACCTGGAGATTTGGGGACCATGCGATGGGTAGCACGCAGTATTACTTTAAAGGGTCTGCGTTTGCTCACCCAACCTCACCAAACCTCTCAGCCCCAAGAGTGTCCACCCTTATGTCTCATCCAGCTGTGGGTCTAGATATGGTCAATCCAGGTTGCATCACAGCCCCTGAACGAATTGTGTAAGAATTTCTCTCTCTTTCACTGTCTTTGTTTCATGGGTTTTTAAAAGTAATTTATTTTTATAATGGGGTTTAGCTGCTTTTCACGGCTGTGTTTATGCCGCTTTACACCCACTTGACAGACTAACAGAGAGATATCAATACATAGGTTTTAAGATTATTACTAGTCAGATATATTCTTGTGCGTTGAATCGGGCGTGTTGAGTCCAGTTCTCTGAGCAAGGAGTAGGTCTTGTCTATTATATATTGGGTTTATGGAACGGTATCTGAGCTAATTTGAAACTCTTGTTTTATGCATCACCCCACCTCACCTTTCCCGTTAAGCAGCCATAGTGTGTTTTCCGCATGTGTGACTCTGTTCTGTTTTGTAATTCAGTTCAAGTGTAACGGTTTTTACATTCCCTCTATAAGTGACACCTTATGAGAAGTGTCCTTTTCTGTGTGACTTATTTCACTTAGAATCGTCGTACCTAAATCCACTCATCATGCTGCTACTAGCCTTATGACATTGATTTCATGGCTGAGTGGTATTCCATTGTACATAAGGACCTCAAATTTTTTATCCATTTTTCGCTTTCCTGGGATATTTAAGGTGGAATGAAGTGGAGGTCCTTGTCAACAGAGCAGCCCTAAACTTTGGGGTGCTTGTGTCCTGCTGATTTTTAATTTTCCCACTTTATATCCCCATGCGTGGAAGTGCCCTATGCTCTCTAAGCTGTGTTTTTTAGATGTTTCAGGACACACCGTACACTTCTCCAGAGTGGCTGTTGGCAATTTACATCCCGCCCATCAGTGTAGCAAGGCTCCCATTTCTCCATGGCCTGTCCTGCATTTCTGGTTTTGACACTTTTTTCAGCATGGCCCTTTTGACCGATGGGAAGCGAGACTTCTTTGTAGCGCTGATTTGCCTTTCCAGGTTGCTTGGTTGGCCAAAAAGGGCGTATGCGTTTTTTCCTGAATATATTCAGGAAAAAACGCATACGCCCTTTTTGGCCAAGGGCATCATTGTCAACGATTTGCCGCTTTTCATGTGCTTTAAAGGCGATTCGAATCTACCTCCTGAAATCTGTTTCCTGCAATTCTGCCTTGATTTCAATTCCTCGTCTTTGCCTTCCCTCAATATATTTGTGGACGAGAGTTATCATTTATAACTCTGTAGGATTGTGAATTGCAGTGCCCTGAGGCTCCATTTTACAACTCGCTTTTTCGGGAGGTGGCCGCAAAAGCGCAGGATGGCTTCAGGCCCTGTTCTGGTTCCGGGGGGCAGGCTGAGCCTGTGGTTAATTCTTCTTCCTGATGGGAAAATAGAGTGACCTGTGCCTGTCCCAACACCAAGAGCTAGTCTCTCATTGGTTCCCCGTCTTCCCGTTCATCCTCTGGACAAATTGCAACCTGTACGGAACAGGAGGTTAAAGGTGCTGATGCTCCAAGTAGGGAGATTGCTAGTAAAGTGGCTGGAATGGCGAACCCGAGAACAAGGAGATGAGAAATGAGGTGCGTTTTAGAAACCTTTCCCCATCACACGGTGTACCATCTTCTGGGTTTCTCATGCATGTTTTCGATGTAGGAAGATGCCCTTGAACCTGGAGATTTGGGGACCATGCGATGGGTAGCACGCAGTATTACTTTAAAGGGTCTGCGTTTGCTCACCCAACCTCACCAAACCTCTCAGCCCCAAGAGTGTCCACCCTTATGTCTCATCCAGCTGTGGGTCTAGATATGGTCAATCCAGGTTGCATCACAGCCCCTGAACGAATTGTGTAAGAATTTCTCTCTCTTTCACTGTCTTTGTTTCATGGGTTTTTAAAAGTAATTTATTTTTATAATGGGGTTTAGCTGCTTTTCACGGCTGTGTTTATGCCGCTTTACACCCACTTGACAGACTAACAGAGAGATATCAATACATAGGTTTTAAGATTATTACTAGTCAGATATATTCTTGTGCGTTGAATCGGGCGTGTTGAGTCCAGTTCTCTGAGCAAGGAGTAGGTCTTGTCTATTATATATTGGGTTTATGGAACGGTATCTGAGCTAATTTGAAACTCTTGTTTTATGCATCACCCCACCTCACCTTTCCCGTTAAGCAGCCATAGTGTGTTTTCCGCATGTGTGACTCTGTTCTGTTTTGTAATTCAGTTCAAGTGTAACGGTTTTTACATTCCCTCTATAAGTGACACCTTATGAGAAGTGTCCTTTTCTGTGTGACTTATTTCACTTAGAATCGTCGTACCTAAATCCACTCATCATGCTGCTACTAGCCTTATGACATTGATTTCATGGCTGAGTGGTATTCCATTGTACATAAGGACCTCAAATTTTTTATCCATTTTTCGCTTTCCTGGGATATTTAAGGTGGAATGAAGTGGAGGTCCTTGTCAACAGAGCAGCCCTAAACTTTGGGGTGCTTGTGTCCTGCTGATTTTTAATTTTCCCACTTTATATCCCCATGCGTGGAAGTGCCCTATGCTCTCTAAGCTGTGTTTTTTAGATGTTTCAGGACACACCGTACACTTCTCCAGAGTGGCTGTTGGCAATTTACATCCCGCCCATCAGTGTAGCAAGGCTCCCATTTCTCCATGGCCTGTCCTGCATTTCTGGTTTTGACACTTTTTTCAGCATGGCCCTTTTGACCGATGGGAAGCGAGACTTCTTTGTAGCGCTGATTTGCCTTTCCAGGTTGCTTGGTTGGCCAAAAAGGGCGTATGCGTTTTTTCCTGAATATATTCAGGAAAAAACGCATACGCCCTTTTTGGCCAAGGGCATCATTGTCAACGATTTGCCGCTTTTCATGTGCTTTAAAGGCGATTCGAATCTACCTCCTGAAATCTGTTTCCTGCAATTCTGCCTTGATTTCAATTCCTCGTCTTTGCCTTCCCTCAATATATTTGTGGACGAGAGTTATCATTTATAACTCTGTAGGATTGTGAATTGCAGTGCCCTGAGGCTCCATTTTACAACTCGCTTTTTCGGGACGTGGCCGCAAAAGCGCAGGATGGCTTCAGGCCCTGTTCTGGTTCCGGGGGGCAGGCTGAGCCTGTGGTTAATTCTTCTTCCTGATGGGAAAATAGAGTGACCTGTGCCTGTCCCAACACCAAGAGCTAGTCTCTCATTGGTTCCCCGTCTTCCCGTTCATCCTCTGGACAAATTGCAACCTGTACGGAACAGGAGGTTAAAGGTGCTGATGCTCCAAGTAGGGAGATTGCTAGTAAAGTGGCTGGAATGGCGAACCCGAGAACAAGGAGATGAGAAATGAGGTGCGTTTTAGAAACCTTTCCCCATCACACGGTGTACCATCTTCTGGGTTTCTCATGCATGTTTTCGATGTAGGAAGATGCCCTTGAACCTGGAGATTTGGGGACCATGCGATGGGTAGCACGCAGTATTACTTTAAAGGGTCTGCGTTTGCTCACCCAACCTCACCAAACCTCTCAGCCCCAAGAGTGTCCACCCTTATGTCTCATCCAGCTGTGGGTCTAGATATGGTCAATCCAGGTTGCATCACAGCCCCTGAACGAATTGTGTAAGAATTTCTCTCTCTTTCACTGTCTTTGTTTCATGGGTTTTTAAAAGTAATTTATTTTTATAATGGGGTTTAGCTGCTTTTCACGGCTGTGTTTATGCCGCTTTACACCCACTTGACAGACTAACAGAGAGATATCAATACATAGGTTTTAAGATTATTACTAGTCAGATATATTCTTGTGCGTTGAATCGGGCGTGTTGAGTCCAGTTCTCTGAGCAAGGAGTAGGTCTTGTCTATTATATATTGGGTTTATGGAACGGTATCTGAGCTAATTTGAAACTCTTGTTTTATGCATCACCCCACCTCACCTTTCCCGTTAAGCAGCCATAGTGTGTTTTCCGCATGTGTGACTCTGTTCTGTTTTGTAATTCAGTTCAAGTGTAACGGTTTTTACATTCCCTCTATAAGTGACACCTTATGAGAAGTGTCCTTTTCTGTGTGACTTATTTCACTTAGAATCGTCGTACCTAAATCCACTCATCATGCTGCTACTAGCCTTATGACATTGATTTCATGGCTGAGTGGTATTCCATTGTACATAAGGACCTCAAATTTTTTATCCATTTTTCGCTTTCCTGGGATATTTAAGGTGGAATGAAGTGGAGGTCCTTGTCAACAGAGCAGCCCTAAACTTTGGGGTGCTTGTGTCCTGCTGATTTTTAATTTTCCCACTTTATATCCCCATGCGTGGAAGTGCCCTATGCTCTCTAAGCTGTGTTTTTTAGATGTTTCAGGACACACCGTACACTTCTCGAGAGTGGCTGTTGGCAATTTACATCCCGCCCATCAGTGTAGCAAGGCTCCCATTTCTCCATGGCCTGTCCTGCATTTCTGGTTTTGACACTTTTTTCAGCATGGCCCTTTTGACCGATGGGAAGCGAGACTTCTTTGTAGCGCTGATTTGCCTTTCCAGGTTGCTTGGTTGGCCAAAAAGGGCGTATGCGTTTTTTCCTGAATATATTCAGGAAAAAACGCATACGCCCTTTTTGGCCAAGGGCATCATTGTCAACGATTTGCCGCTTTTCATGTGCTTTAAAGGCGATTCGAATCTACCTCCTGAAATCTGTTTCCTGCCATTCTGCCTTGATTTCAATTCCTCGTCTTTGCCTTCCCTCAATATATTTGTGGACGAGAGTTATCATTTATAACTCTGTAGGATTGTGAATTGCAGTGCCCTGAGGCTCCATTTTACAACTCGCTTTTTCGGGAGGTGGCCGCAAAAGCGCAGGATGGCTTCAGGCCCTGTTCTGGTTCCGGGGGGCAGGCTGAGCCTGTGGTTAATTCTTCTTCCTGATGGGAAAATAGAGTGACCTGTGCCTGTCCCAACACCAAGAGCTAGTCTCTCGTTGGTTCCCCGTCTTCCCGTTCATCCTCTGGACAAATTGCAACCTGTACGGAACAGGAGGTTAAAGGTGCTGATGCTCCAAGTAGGGAGATTGCTAGTAAAGTGGCTGGAATGGCGAACCCGAGAACAAGGAGATGAGAAATGAGGTGCGTTTTAGAAACCTTTCCCCATCACACGGTGTACCATCTTCTGGGTTTCTCATGCATGTTTTCGATGTAGGAAGATGCCCTTGAACCTGGAGATTTGGGGACCATGCGATGGGTAGCACGCAGTATTACTTTAAAGGGTCTGCGTTTGCTCACCCAACCTCACCAAACCTCTCAGCCCCAAGAGTGTCCACCCTTATGTCTCATCCAGCTGTGGGTCTAGATATGGTCAATCCAGGTTGCATCACAGCCCCTGAACGAATTGTGTAAGAATTTCTCTCTCTTTCACTGTCTTTGTTTCATGGGTTTTTAAAAGTAATTTATTTTTATAATGGGGTTTAGCTGCTTTTCACGGCTGTGTTTATGCCGCTTTACACCCACTTGACAGACTAACAGAGAGATATCAATACATAGGTTTTAAGATTATTACTAGTCAGATATATTCTTGTGCGTTGAATCGGGCGTGTTGAGTCCAGTTCTCTGAGCAAGGAGTAGGTCTTGTCTATTATATATTGGGTTTATGGAACGGTATCTGAGCTAATTTGAAACTCTTGTTTTATGCATCACCCCACCTCACCTTTCCCGTTAAGCAGCCATAGTGTGTTTTCCGCATGTGTGACTCTGTTCTGTTTTGTAATTCAGTTCAAGTGTAACGGTTTTTACATTCCCTCTATAAGTGACACCTTATGAGAAGTGTCCTTTTCTGTGTGACTTATTTCACTTAGAATCGTCGTACCTAAATCCACTCATCATGCTGCTACTAGCCTTATGACATTGATTTCATGGCTGAGTGGTATTCCATTGTACATAAGGACCTCAAATTTTTTATCCATTTTTCGCTTTCCTGGGATATTTAAGGTGGAATGAAGTGGAGGTCCTTGTCAACAGAGCAGCCCTAAACTTTGGGGTGCTTGTGTCCTGCTGATTTTTAATTTTCCCACTTTATATCCCCATGCGTGGAAGTGCCCTATGCTCTCTAAGCTGTGTTTTTTAGATGTTTCAGGACACACCGTACACTTCTCCAGAGTGGCTGTTGGCAATTTACATCCCGCCCATCAGTGTAGCAAGGCTCCCATTTCTCCATGGCCTGTCCTGCATTTCTGGTTTTGACACTTTTTTCAGCATGGCCCTTTTGACCGATGGGAAGCGAGACTTCTTTGTAGCGCTGATTTGCCTTTCCAGGTTGCTTGGTTGGCCAAAAAGGGCGTATGCGTTTTTTCCTGAATATATTCAGGAAAAAACGCATACGCCCTTTTTGGCCAAGGGCATCATTGTCAACGATTTGCTGCTTTTCATGTGCTTTAAAGGCGATTCGAATCTACCTCCTGAAATCTGTTTCCTGCAATTCTGCCTTGATTTCAATTCCTCGTCTTTGCCTTCCCTCAATATATTTGTGGACGAGAGTTATCATTTATAACTCTGTAGGATTGTGAATTGCAGTGCCCTGAGGCTCCATTTTACAACTCGCTTTTTCGGGAGGTGGCCGCAAAAGCGCAGGATGGCTTCAGGCCCTGTTCTGGTTCCGGGGGGCAGGCTGAGCCTGTGGTTAATTCTTCTTCCTGATGGGAAAATAGAGTGACCTGTGCCTGTCCCAACACCAAGAGCTAGTCTCTCATTGGTTCCCCGTCTTCCCGTTCATCCTCTGGACAAATTGCAACCTGTACGGAACAGGAGGTTAAAGGTGCTGATGCTCCAAGTAGGGAGATTGCTAGTAAAGTGGCTGGAATGGCGAACCCGAGAACAAGGAGATGAGAAATGAGGTGCGTTTTACAAACCTTTCCCCATCACACGGTGTACCATCTTCTGGGTTTCTCATGCATGTTTTCGATGTAGGAAGATGCCCTTGAACCTGGAGATTTGGGGACCATGCGATGGGTAGCACGCAGTATTACTTTAAAGGGTCTGCGTTTGCTCACCCAACCTCACCAAACCTCTCAGCCCCAAGAGTGTCCACCCTTATGTCTCATCCAGCTGTGGGTCTAGATATGGTCAATCCAGGTTGCATCACAGCCCCTGAACGAATTGTGTAAGAATTTCTCTCTCTTTCACTGTCTTTGTTTCATGGGTTTTTAAAAGTAATTTATTTTTATAATGGGGTTTAGCTGCTTTTCACGGCTGTGTTTATGCCGCTTTACACCCACTTGACAGACTAACAGAGAGATATCAATACATAGGTTTTAAGATTATTACTAGTCAGATATATTCTTGTGCGTTGAATCGGGCGTGTTGAGTCCAGTTCTCTGAGCAAGGAGTAGGTCTTGTCTATTATATATTGGGTTTATGGAACGGTATCTGAGCTAATTTGAAACTCTTGTTTTATGCATCACCCCACCTCACCTTTCCCGTTAAGCAGCCATAGTGTGTTTTCCGCATGTGTGACTCTGTTCTGTTTTGTAATTCAGTTCAAGTGTAACGGTTTTTACATTCCCTCTATAAGTGACACCTTATGAGAAGTGTCCTTTTCTGTGTGACTTATTTCACTTAGAATCGTCGTACCTAAATCCACTCATCATGCTGCTACTAGCCTTATGACATTGATTTCATGGCTGAGTGGTATTCCATTGTACATAAGGACCTCAAATTTTTTATCCATTTTTCGCTTTCCTGGGATATTTAAGGTGGAATGAAGTGGAGGTCCTTGTCAACAGAGCAGCCCTAAACTTTGGGGTGCTTGTGTCCTGCTGATTTTTAATTTTCCCACTTTATATCCCCATGCGTGGAAGTGCCCTATGCTCTCTAAGCTGTGTTTTTTAGATGTTTCAGGACACACCGTACACTTCTCCAGAGTGGCTGTTGGCAATTTACATCCCGCCCATCAGTGTAGCAAGGCTCCCATTTCTCCATGGCCTGTCCTGCATTTCTGGTTTTGACACTTTTTTCAGCATGGCCCTTTTGACCGATGGGAAGCGAGACTTCTTTGTAGCGCTGATTTGCCTTTCCAGGTTGCTTGGTTGGCCAAAAAGGGCGTATGCGTTTTTTCCTGAATATATTCAGGAAAAAACGCATACGCCCTTTTTGACCAAGGGCATCATTGTCAACGATTTGCCGCTTTTCATGTGCTTTAAAGGCGATTCGAATCTACCTCCTGAAATCTGTTTCCTGCCATTCTGCCTTGATTTCAATTCCTCGTCTTTGCCTTCCCTCAATATATTTGTGGACGAGAGTTATCATTTATAACTCTGTAGGATTGTGAATTGCAGTGCCCTGAGGCTCCATTTTACAACTCGCTTTTTCGGGACGTGGCCGCAAAAGCGCAGGATGGCTTCAGGCCCTGTTCTGGTTCCGGGGGGCAGGCTGAGCCTGTGGTTAATTCTTCTTCCTGATGGGAAAATAGAGTGACCTGTGCCTGTCCCAACACCAAGAGCTAGTCTCTCATTGGTTCCCCGTCTTCCCGTTCATCCTCTGGACAAATTGCAACCTGTACGGAACAGGAGGTTAAAGGTGCTGATGCTCCAAGTAGGGAGATTGCTAGTAAAGTGGCTGGAATGGCGAACCCGAGAACAAGGAGATGAGAAATGAGGTGCGTTTTAGAAACCTTTCCCCATCACACGGTGTACCATCTTCTGGGTTTCTCATGCATGTTTTCGATGTAGGAAGATGCCCTTGAACCTGGAGATTTGGGAACCATGCGATGGGTAGCACGCAGTATTACTTTAAAGGGTCTGCGTTTGCTCACCCAACCTCACCAAACCTCTCAGCTCCAAGAGTGTCCACCCTTATGTCTCATCCAGCTGTGGGTCTAGATATGGTCAATCCAGGTTGCATCACAGCCCCTGAACGAATTGTGTAAGAATTTCTCTCTCTTTCACTGTCTTTGTTTCATGGGTTTTTAAAAGTAATTTATTTTTATAATGGGGTTTAGCTGCTTTTCACGGCTGTGTTTATGCCGCTTTACACCCACTTGACAGACTAACAGAGAGATATCAATACATAGGTTTTAAGATTATTACTAGTCAGATATATTCTTGTGCGTTGAATCGGGCGTGTTGAGTCCAGTTCTCTGAGCAAGGAGTAGGTCTTGTCTATTATATATTGGGTTTATGGAACTGTATCTGAGCTAATTTGAAACTCTTGTTTTATGCATCACCCCACCTCACCTTTCCCGTTAAGCAGCCATAGTGTGTTTTCCGCATGTGTGACTCTGTTCTGTTTTGTAATTCAGTTCAAGTGTAACGGTTTTTACATTCCCTCTATAAGTGACACCTTATGAGAAGTGTCCTTTTCTGTGTGACTTATTTCACTTAGAATCGTCGTACCTAAATCCACTCATCATGCTGCTACTAGCCTTATGACATTGATTTCATGGCTGAGTGGTATTCCATTGTACATAAGGACCTCAAATTTTTTATCCATTTTTCGCTTTCCTGGGATATTTAAGGTGGAATGAAGTGGAGGTCCTTGTCAACAGAGCAGCCCTAAACTTTGGGGTGCTTGTGTCCTGCTGATTTTTAATTTTCCCACTTTATATCCCCATGCGTGGAAGTGCCCTATGCTCTCTAAGCTGTGTTTTTTAGATGTTTCAGGACACACCGTACACTTCTCGAGAGTGGCTGTTGGCAATTTACATCCCGCCCATCAGTGTAGCAAGGCTCCCATTTCTCCATGGCCTGTCCTGCATTTCTGGTTTTGACACTTTTTTCAGCATGGCCCTTTTGACCGATGGGAAGCGAGACTTCTTTGTAGCGCTGATTTGCCTTTCCAGGTTGCTTGGTTGGCCAAAAAGGGCGTATGCGTTTTTTCCTGAATATATTCAGGAAAAAACGCATACGCCCTTTTTGGCCAAGGGCATCATTGTCAACGATTTGCCGCTTTTCATGTGCTTTAAAGGCGATTCGAATCTACCTCCTGAAATCTGTTTCCTGCCATTCTGCCTTGATTTCAATTCCTCGTCTTTGCCTTCCCTCAATATATTTGTGGACGAGAGTTATCATTTATAACTCTGTAGGATTGTGAATTGCAGTGCCCTGAGGCTCCATTTTACAACTCGCTTTTTCGGGAGGTGGCCGCAAAAGCGCAGGATGGCTTCAGGCCCTGTTCTGGTTCCGGGGGGCAGGCTGAGCCTGTGGTTAATTCTTCTTCCTGATGGGAAAATAGAGTGACCTGTGCCTGTCCCAACACCAAGAGCTAGTCTCTCATTGGTTCCCCGTCTTCCCGTTCATCCTCTGGACAAATTGCAACCTGTACGGAACAGGAGGTTAAAGGTGCTGATGCTCCAAGTAGGGAGATTGCTAGTAAAGTGGCTGGAATGGCGAACCCGAGAACAAGGAGATGAGAAATGAGGTGCGTTTTAGAAACCTTTCCCCATCACACGGTGTACCATCTTCTGGGTTTCTCATGCATGTTTTCGATGTAGGAAGATGCCCTTGAACCTGGAGATTTGGGGACCATGCGATGGGTAGCACGCAGTATTACTTTAAAGGGTCTGCGTTTGCTCACCCAACCTCACCAAACCTCTCAGCCCCAAGAGTGTCCACCCTTATGTCTCATCCAGCTGTGGGTCTAGATATGGTCAATCCAGGTTGCATCACAGCCCCTGAACGAATTGTGTAAGAATTTCTCTCTCTTTCACTGTCTTTGTTTCATGGGTTTTTAAAAGTAATTTATTTTTATAATGGGGTTTAGCTGCTTTTCACGGCTGTGTTTATGCCGCTTTACACCCACTTGACAGACTAACAGAGAGATATCAATACATAGGTTTTAAGATTATTACTAGTCAGATATATTCTTGTGCGTTGAATCGGGCGTGTTGAGTCCAGTTCTCTGAGCAAGGAGTAGGTCTTGTCTATTATATATTGGGTTTATGGAACGGTATCTGAGCTAATTTGAAACTCTTGTTTTATGCATCACCCCACCTCACCTTTCCCGTTAAGCAGCCATAGTGTGTTTTCCGCATGTGTGACTCTGTTCTGTTTTGTAATTCAGTTCAAATGTAACGGTTTTTACATTCCCTCTATAAGTGACACCTTATGAGAAGTGTCCTTTTCTGTGTGACTTATTTCACTTAGAATCGTCGTACCTAAATCCACTCATCATGCTGCTACTAGCCTTATGACATTGATTTCATGGCTGAGTGGTATTCCATTGTACATAAGGACCTCAAATTTTTTATCCATTTTTCGCTTTCCTGGGATATTTAAGGTGGAATGAAGTGGAGGTCCTTGTCAACAGAGCAGCCCTAAACTTTGGGGTGCTTGTGTCCTGCTGATTTTTAATTTTCCCACTTTATATCCCCATGCGTGGAAGTGCCCTATGCTCTCTAAGCTGTGTTTTTTAGATGTTTCAGGACACACCGTACACTTCTCGAGAGTGGCTGTTGGCAATTTACATCCCGCCCATCAGTGTAGCAAGGCTCCCATTTCTCCATGGCCTGTCCTGCATTTCTGGTTTTGACACTTTTTTCAGCATGGCCCTTTTGACCGATGGGAAGCGAGACTTCTTTGTAGCGCTGATTTGCCTTTCCAGGTTGCTTGGTTGGCCAAAAAGGGCGTATGCGTTTTTTCCTGAATATATTCAGGAAAAAACGCATACGCCCTTTTTGGCCAAGGGCATCATTGTCAACGATTTGCCGCTTTTCATGTGCTTTAAAGGCGATTCGAATCTACCTCCTGAAATCTGTTTCCTACCATTCTGCCTTGATTTCAATTCCTCGTCTTTGCCTTCCCTCAATATATTTGTGGACGAGAGTTATCATTTATAACTCTGTAGGATTGTGAATTGCAGTGCCCTGAGGCTCCATTTTACAACTCGCTTTTTCGGGAGGTGGCCGCAAAAGCGCAGGATGGCTTCAGGCCCTGTTCTGGTTCCGGGGGGCAGGCTGAGCCTGTGGTTAATTCTTCTTCCTGATGGGAAAATAGAGTGACCTGTGCCTGTCCCAACACCAAGAGCTAGTCTCTCATTGGTTCCCCGTCTTCCCGTTCATCCTCTGGACAAATTGCAACCTGTACGGAACAGGAGGTTAAAGGTGCTGATGCTCCAAGTAGGGAGATTGCTAGTAAAGTGGCTGGAATGGCGAACCCGAGAACAAGGAGATGAGAAATGAGGTGCGTTTTAGAAACCTTTCCCCATCACACGGTGTACCATCTTCTGGGTTTCTCATGCATGTTTTCGATGTAGGAAGATGCCCTTGAACCTGGAGATTTGGGGACCATGCGATGGGTAGCACGCAGTATTACTTTAAAGGGTCTGCGTTTGCTCACCCAACCTCACCAAACCTCTCAGCTCCAAGAGTGTCCACCCTTATGTCTCATCCAGCTGTGGGTCTAGATATGGTCAATCCAGGTTGCATCACAGCCCCTGAACGAATTGTGTAAGAATTTCTCTCTCTTTCACTGTCTTTGTTTCATGGGTTTTTAAAAGTAATTTATTTTTATAATGGGGTTTAGCTGCTTTTCACGGCTGTGTTTATGCCGCTTTACACCCACTTGACAGACTAACAGAGAGATATCAATACATAGGTTTTAAGATTATTACTAGTCAGATATATTCTTGTGCGTTGAATCGGGCGTGTTGAGTCCAGTTCTCTGAGCAAGGAGTAGGTCTTGTCTATTATATATTGGGTTTATGGAACGGTATCTGAGCTAATTTGAAACTCTTGTTTTATGCATCACCCCACCTCACCTTTCCCGTTAAGCAGCCATAGTGTGTTTTCCGCATGTGTGACTCTGTTCTGTTTTGTAATTCAGTTCAAGTGTAACGGTTTTTACATTCCCTCTATAAGTGACACCTTATGAGAAGTGTACTTTTCTGTGTGACTTATTTCACTTAGAATCGTCGTACCTAAATCCACTCATCATGCTGCTACTAGCCTTATGACATTGATTTCATGGCTGAGTGGTATTCCATTGTACATAAGGACCTCAAATTTTTTATCCATTTTTCGCTTTCCTGGGATATTTAAGGTGGAATGAAGTGGAGGTCCTTGTCAACAGAGCAGCCCTAAACTTTGGGGTGCTTGTGTCCTGCTGATTTTTAATTTTCCCACTTTATATCCCCATGCGTGGAAGTGCCCTATGCTCTCTAAGCTGTGTTTTTTAGATGTTTCAGGACACACCGTACACTTCTCGAGAGTGGCTGTTGGCAATTTACATCCCGCCCATCAGTGTAGCAAGGCTCCCATTTCTCCATGGCCTGTCCTGCATTTCTGGTTTTGACACTTTTTTCAGCATGGCCCTTTTGACCGATGGGAAGCGAGACTTCTTTGTAGCGCTGATTTGCCTTTCCAGGTTGCTTGGTTGGCCAAAAAGGGCGTATGCGTTTTTTCCTGAATATATTCAGGAAAAAACGCATACGCCCTTTTTGGCCAAGGGCATCATTGTCAACGATTTGCCGCTTTTCATGTGCTTTAAAGGCGATTCGAATCTACCTCCTGAAATCTGTTTCCTGCCATTCTGCCTTGATTTCAATTCCTCGTCTTTGCCTTCCCTCAATATATTTGTGGACGAGAGTTATCATTTATAACTCTGTAGGATTGTGAATTGCAGTGCCCTGAGGCTCCATTTTACAACTCGCTTTTTCGGGAGGTGGCCGCAAAAGCGCAGGATGGCTTCAGGCCCTGTTCTGGTTCCGGGGGGCAGGCTGAGCCTGTGGTTAATTCTTCTTCCTGATGGGAAAATAGAGTGACCTGTGCCTGTCCCAACACCAAGAGCTAGTCTCTCATTGGTTCCCCGTCTTCCCGTTCATCCTCTGGACAAATTGCAACCTGTACGGAACAGGAGGTTAAAGGTGCTGATGCTCCAAGTAGGGAGATTGCTAGTAAAGTGGCTGGAATGGCGAACCCGAGAACAAGGAGATGAGAAATGAGGTGCGTTTTAGAAACCTTTCCCCATCACACGGTGTACCATCTTCTGGGTTTCTCATGCATGTTTTCGATGTAGGAAGATGCCCTTGAACCTGGAGATTTGGGAACCATGCGATGGGTAGCACGCAGTATTACTTTAAAGGGTCTGCGTTTGCTCACCCAACCTCACCAAACCTCTCAGCTCCAAGAGTGTCCACCCTTATGTCTCATCCAGCTGTGGGTCTAGATATGGTCAATCCAGGTTGCATCACAGCCCCTGAACGAATTGTGTAAGAATTTCTCTCTCTTTCACTGTCTTTGTTTCATGGGTTTTTAAAAGTAATTTATTTTTATAATGGGGTATAGCTGCTTTTCACGGCTGTGTTTATGCCGCTTTACACCCACTTGACAGACTAACAGAGAGATATCAATACATAGGTTTTAAGATTATTACTAGTCAGATATATTCTTGTGCGTTGAATCGGGCGTGTTGAGTCCAGTTCTCTGAGCAAGGAGTAGGTCTTGTCTATTATATATTGGGTTTATGGAACGGTATCTGAGCTAATTTGAAACTCTTGTTTTATGCATCACCCCACCTCACCTTTCCCGTTAAGCAGCCATAGTGTGTTTTCCGCATGTGTGACTCTGTTCTGTTTTGTAATTCAGTTCAAGTGTAACGGTTTTTACATTCCCTCTATAAGTGACACCTTATGAGAAGTGTCCTTTTCTGTGTGACTTATTTCACTTAGAATCGTCGTACCTAAATCCACTCATCATGCTGCTACTAGCCTTATGACATTGATTTCATGGCTGAGTGGTATTCCATTGTACATAAGGACCTCAAATTTTTTATCCATTTTTCGCTTTCCTGGGATATTTAAGGTGGAATGAAGTGGAGGTCCTTGTCAACAGAGCAGCCCTAAACTTTGGGGTGCTTGTGTCCTGCTGATTTTTAATTTTCCCACTTTATATCCCCATGCGTGGAAGTGTCCTATGCTCTCTAAGCTGTGTTTTTTAGATGTTTCAGGACACACCGTACACTTCTCGAGAGTGGCTGTTGGCAATTTACATCCCGCCCATCAGTGTAGCAAGGCTCCCATTTCTCCATGGCCTGTCCTGCATTTCTGGTTTTGACACATTTTTCAGCATGGCCCTTTTGACCGATGGGAAGCGAGACTTCTTTGTAGCGCTGATTTGCCTTTCCAGGTTGCTTGGTTGGCCAAAAAGGGCGTATGCGTTTTTTCCTGAATATATTCAGGAAAAAACGCATACGCCCTTTTTGGCCAAGGGCATCATTGTCAACGATTTGCCGCTTTTCATGTGCTTTAAAGGCGATTCGAATCTACCTCCTGAAATCTGTTTCCTGCAATTCTGCCTTGATTTCAATTCCTCGTCTTTGCCTTCCCTCAATATATTTGTGGACGAGAGTTATCATTTATAACTCTGTAGGATTGTGAATTGCAGTGCCCTGAGGCTCCATTTTACAACTCGCTTTTTCGGGAGGTGGCCGCAAAAGCGCAGGATGGCTTCAGGCCCTGTTCTGGTTCCGGGGGGCAGGCTGAGCCTGTGGTTAATTCTTCTTCCTGATGGGAAAATAGAGTGACCTGTGCCTGTCCCAACACCAAGAGCTAGTCTCTCATTGGTTCCCCGTCTTCCCGTTCATCCTCTGGACAAATTGCAACCTGTACGGAACAGGAGGTTAAAGGTGCTGATGCTCCAAGTAGGGAGATTGCTAGTAAAGTGGCTGGAATGGCGAACCCGAGAACAAGGAGATGAGAAATGAGGTGCGTTTTAGAAACCTTTCCCCATCACACGGTGTACCATCTTCTGGGTTTCTCATGCATGTTTTCGATGTAGGAAGATGCCCTTGAACCTGGAGATTTGGGAACCATGCGATGGGTAGCACGCAGTATTACTTTAAAGGGTCTGCGTTTGCTCACCCAACCTCACCAAACCTCTCAGCCCCAAGAGTGTCCACCCTTATGTCTCATCCAGCTGTGGGTCTAGATATGGTCAATCCAGGTTGCATCACAGCCCCTGAACGAATTGTGTAAGAATTTCTCTCTCTTTCACTGTCTTTGTTTCATGGGTTTTTAAAAGTAATTTATTTTTATAATGGGGTTTAGCTGCTTTTCACGGCTGTGTTTATGCCGCTTTACACCCACTTGACAGACTAACAGAGAGATATCAATACATAGGTTTTAAGATTATTACTAGTCAGATATATTCTTGTGCGTTGAATCGGGCGTGTTGAGTCCAGTTCTCTGAGCAAGGAGTAGGTCTTGTCTATTATATATTGGGTTTATGGAACGGTATCTGAGCTAATTTGAAACTCTTGTTTTATGCATCACCCCACCTCACCTTTCCCGTTAAGCAGCCATAGTGTGTTTTCCGCATGTGTGACTCTGTTCTGTTTTGTAATTCAGTTCAAGTGTAACGGTTTTTACATTCCCTCTATAAGTGACACCTTATGAGAAGTGTCCTTTTCTGTGTGACTTATTTCACTTAGAATCGTCGTACCTAAATCCACTCATCATGCTGCTACTAGCCTTATGACATTGATTTCATGGCTGAGTGGTATTCCATTGTACATAAGGACCTCAAATTTTTTATCCATTTTTCGCTTTCCTGGGATATTTAAGGTGGAATGAAGTGGAGGTCCTTGTCAACAGAGCAGCCCTAAACTTTGGGGTGCTTGTGTCCTGCTGATTTTTACTTTTCCCACTTTATATCCCCATGCGTGGAAGTGCCCTATGCTCTCTAAGCTGTGTTTTTTAGATGTTTCAGGACACACCGTACACTTCTCGAGAGTGGCTGTTGGCAATTTACATCCCGCCCATCAGTGTAGCAAGGCTCCCATTTCTCCATGGCCTGTCCTGCATTTCTGGTTTTGACACTTTTTTCAGCATGGCCCTTTTGACCGATGGGAAGCGAGACTTCTTTGTAGCGCTGATTTGCCTTTCCAGGTTGCTTGGTTGGCCAAAAAGGGCGTATGCGTTTTTTCCTGAATATATTCAGGAAAAAACGCATACGCCCTTTTTGGCCAAGGGCATCATTGTCAACGATTTGCCGCTTTTCATGTGCTTTAAAGGCGATTCGAATCTACCTCCTGAAATCTGTTTCCTGCAATTCTGCCTTGATTTCAATTCCTCGTCTTTGCCTTCCCTCAATATATTTGTGGACGAGAGTTATCATTTATAACTCTGTAGGATTGTGAATTGCAGTGCCCTGAGGCTCCATTTTACAACTCGCTTTTTCGGGAGGTGGCCGCAAAAGCGCAGGATGGCTTCAGGCCCTGTTCTGGTTCCGGGGGGCAGGCTGAGCCTGTGGTTAATTCTTCTTCCTGATGGGAAAATAGAGTGACCTGTGCCTGTCCCAACACTAAGAGCTAGTCTCTCATTGGTTCCCCGTCTTCCCGTTCATCCTCTGGACAAATTGCAACCTGTACGGAACAGGAGGTTAAAGGTGCTGATGCTCCAAGTAGGGAGATTGCTAGTAAAGTGGCTGGAATGGCGAACCCGAGAACAAGGAGATGAGAAATGTGGTGCGTTTTAGAAACCTTTCCCCATCACACGGTGTACCATCTTCTGGGTTTCTCATGCATGTTTTCGATGTAGGAAGATGCCCTTGAACCTGGAGATTTGGGAACCATGCGATGGGTAGCACGCAGTATTACTTTAAAGGGTCTGCGTTTGCTCACCCAACCTCACCAAACCTCTCAGCCCCAAGAGTGTCCACCCTTATGTCTCATCCAGCTGTGGGTCTAGATATGGTCAATCCAGGTTGCATCACAGCCCCTGAACGAATTGTGTAAGAATTTCTCTCTCTTTCACTGTCTTTGTTTCATGGGTTTTTAAAAGTGATTTATTTTTATAATGGGGTTTAGCTGCTTTTCACGGCTGTGTTTATGCCGCTTTACACCCACTTGACAGACTAACAGAGAGATATCAATACATAGGTTTTAAGATTATTACTAGTCAGATATATTCTTGTGCGTTGAATCGGGCGTGTTGAGTCCAGTTCTCTGAGCAAGGAGTAGGTCTTGTCTATTATATATTGGGTTTATGGAACGGTATCTGAGCTAATTTGAAACTCTTGTTTTATGCATCACCCCACCTCACCTTTCCCGTTAAGCAGCCATAGTGTGTTTTCCGCATGTGTGACTCTGTTCTGTTTTGTAATTCAGTTCAAGTGTAACGGTTTTTACATTCCCTCTATAAGTGACACCTTATGAGAAGTGTCCTTTTCTGTGTGACTTATTTCACTTAGAATCGTCGTACCTAAATCCACTCATCATGCTGCTATTAGCCTTATGACATTGATTTCATGGCTGAGTGGTATTCCATTGTACATAAGAACCTCAAATTTTTTATCCATTTTTCGCTTTCCTGGGATATTTAAGGTGGAATGAAGTGGAGGTCCTTGTCAACAGAGCAGCCCTAAACTTTGGGGTGCTTGTGTCCTGCTGATTTTTAATTTTCCCACTTTATATCCCCATGCGTGGAAGTGCCCTATGCTCTCTAAGCTGTGTTTTTTAGATGTTTCAGGACACACCGTACACTTCTCGAGAGTGGCTGTTGGCAATTTACATCCCGCCCATCAGTGTAGCAAGGCTCCCATTTCTCCATGGCCTGTCCTGCATTTCTGGTTTTGACACTTTTTTCAGCATGGCCCTTTTGACCGATGGGAAGCGAGACTTCTTTGTAGCGCTGATTTGCCTTTCCAGGTTGCTTGGTTGGCCAAAAAGGGCGTATGCGTTTTTTCCTGAATATATTCAGGAAAAAACGCATACGCCCTTTTTGGCCAAGGGCATCATTGTCAACGATTTGCCGCTTTTCATGTGCTTTAAAGGCGATTCGAATCTACCTCCTGAAATCTGTTTCCTGCAATTCTGCCTTGATTTCAATTCCTCGTCTTTGCCTTCCCTCAATATATTTGTGGACGAGAGTTATCATTTATAACTCTGTAGGATTGTGAATTGCAGTGCCCTGAGGCTCCATTTTACAACTCGCTTTTTCGGGAGGTGGCCGCAAAAGCGCAGGATGGCTTCAGGCCCTGTTCTGGTTCCGGGGGGCAGGCTGAGCCTGTGGTTAATTCTTCTTCCTGATGGGAAAATAGAGTGACCTGTGCCTGTCCCAACACCAAGAGCTAGTCTCTCATTGGTTCCCCGTCTTCCCGTTCATCCTCTTGACAAATTGCAACCTGTACGGAACAGGAGGTTAAAGGTGCTGATGCTCCAAGTAGGGAGATTGCTAGTAAAGTGGCTGGAATGGCGAACCCGAGAACAAGGAGATGAGAAATGAGGTGCGTTTTAGAAACCTTTCCCCATCACACGGTGTACCATCTTCTGGGTTTCTCATGCATGTTTTCGATGTAGGAAGATGCCCTTGAACCTGGAGATTTGGGAACCATGCGATGGGTAGCACGCAGTATTACTTTAAAGGGTCTGCGTTTGCTCACCCAACCTCACCAAACCTCTCAGCCCCAAGAGTGTCCACCCTTATGTCTCATCCAGCTGTGGGTCTAGATATGGTCAATCCAGGTTGCATCACAGCCCCTGAACGAATTGTGTAAGATTTTCTCTCTCTTTCACTGTCTTTGTTTCATGGGTTTTTAAAAGTAATTTATTTTTATAATGGGGTTTAGCTGCTTTTCACGGCTGTGTTTATGCCGCTTTACACCCACTTGACACACTAACAGAGAGATATCAATACATAGGTTTTAAGATTATTACTAGTCAGATATATTCTTGTGCGGTGAATCGGGCGTGTTGAGTCCAGTTCTCTGAGCAAGGAGTAGGTCTTGTCTATTACATATTGGGTTTATGGAACGGTATCTGAGCTAATTTGAAACTCTTGTTTTATGTATCACCCCACCTCACCTTTCCCGTTAAGCAGCCATAGTGTGTTTTCTGCATGTGTGACTCTGTTCTGTTTTGTAATTCAGTTCAAGTGTAACGGTTTTTACATTCCCTCTATAAGTGACACCTTATGAGAAGTGTCCTTTTCTGTGTGACTTATTTCACTTAGAATCGTCGTACCTAAATCCACTCATCATGCTGCTACTAGCCTTATGACATTGATTTCATGGCTGAGTGATATTCCATTGTACATAAGGACCACAACTTTTTTATCCATTTTTCTCTTTCCTGGGATATTTAAGGTGGAATGAAGTGGAGGTCCTTGTCAACAGAGCAGCCCTAAACTTTGGGGTGCTTGTGTCTTGCTGATTTTTAATTTTCCCACTTTATACCCCCATGCGTGCAAGTGCCCTATGCTCTCTAAGCTGTGTTTTTTAGATGTTTCAGGACACACTGTACACTTCTCCAGAGTGGCTCTTGGCAATTTACATCCCGCCCATCAGTGTAGCAAGGCTCCCATTTCTACATGGCCTGTCCTGCATTTCTGGTTTTGACACTTTTTTCAGCATGGCCCTTTTGACCGATGGGAAGCGAGACTTCGTTGTAGCGCTGATTTGCCTTTCCAGGTTGCTTGGTTGGCCAAAAAGGGCGTATGCGTTTTTTCCTGAATATATTCAGGAAAAAACGCATACGCCCTTTTTGACCAAGGGCAACATTGTCAACGTTTTGCTGCTTTTCATGTGCTTTAAAGGCGATTCGAATCTACCTCCTGAAATCTGATTCCTGCAATTCTGCCTTGATTTCAAATCCTCTTCTTTGCCTTCCCTCAATATATTTGTGGACGAGAGTTATCATTTATAACTCTGCAGGTTTTGAATTGCAGTGCCCTGAAGCTCCATTTTACAACTCGCTCTTTTGGGAGCTGGCCGCAAAAGCGCAGGATGGCTTCAGGCCCTGTTCTGGTTCCGGGGGGCAGGCTGAGCCTGTGGTTAATTCTTCTTCCTGATGGGAAAATAGAGTGACCTGTGCCTGTCCCAACACCAAGAGCTAGTCTCTCATTGGTTCCCCGTCTTCCCGTTCATCCTCAGGACAAATTGCAACCTGTACGGAACAGGAGGTTAAAGGTGCTGATGCTCCAAGTAGGGAGATTGCTAGTAAAGTGGCTGGAATGGCGAACCTGAGAACAAGGAGATGATAAATGAGGTGCGTTTTAGAAACCTTTCCCCATCACACGGTGTACCATCTTCTGGGTTTCTCATGCATGTTTTTGATGTAGGAAGATGCCCTTGAACCTGGAGATTAGGGACCCATGCGATGGGTAGCACGCAGTATTACTTTAAAGTGTCTGTGTTTGCTCACCCAACCTCACCAAACCTCTCAGCCCCAAGAGTGTCCACCCTTATGTCTCATCCAGCTGTGAGTCTAGATATGGTCAATGCAGTTTGCATCACAGCCCGTGAACGAATTGTGTAAGAATTTCTCTCTCTTTCACTGTCTTTGTTTCATGGGTTTTTAAAAGTGATTTATTTTTATAATGGGGTTTAGCTGCTTTTCACGGCTGTGTTTATGCCGCTTTACACCCACTTGACACACTAACAGAGAGATATCAATACATAGGTTTTAAGATTATTACTAGTCAGATATATTCTTGTTCGGTGAATCGGTCGTGTTGAGTCCAGTTCTCTGAGCAAGGAGTAGGTCTTGTCTATTACATATTGGGTTTATGGAACGGTATCTGAGCTAATTTGAAACTCTTGTTTTATGTATCACCCCACCTCACCTTTCCCGTTAAGCAGCCATAGTGTGTTTTCTGCATGTGTGACTCTGTTCTGTTTTGTAATTCAGTTCAAGTGTAACGGTTTTTACATTCCCTCTATAAGTGACACCTTATGAGAAGTGTCCTTTTCTGTGTGACTTATTTCACTTAGAATCGTCGTACCTAAATCCACTCATCATGCTGCTACTAGCCTTATGACATTGATTTCATGGCTGAGTGATATTCCATTGTACATAAGGACCACAACTTTTTTATCCATTTTTCTCTTTCCTGGGATATTTAAGGTGGAATGAAGTGGAGGTCCTTGTCAACAGAGCAGCCCTAAACTTTGGGGTGCTTGTGTCTTGCTGATTTTTAATTTTCCCACTTTATACCCCCATGCGTGCAAGTGCCCTATGCTCTCTAAGCTGTGTTTTTTAGATGTTTCAGGACACACTGTACACTTCTCCAGAGTGGCTCTTGGCAATTTACATCCCGCCCATCAGTGTAGCAAGGCTCCCATTTCTACATGGCCTGTCCTGCATTTCTGGTTTTGACACTTTTTTCAGCATGGCCCTTTTGACCGATGGGAAGCGAGACTTTGTTGTAGCGCTGATTTGCCTTTCCAGGTTGCTTGGTTGGCCAAAAAGGGCGTATGCGTTTTTTCCTGAATATATTCAGGAAAAAACGCATACGCCCTTTTTGACCAAGGGCAACATTGTCAACGTTTTGCTGCTTTTCATGTGCTTTAAAGGCGATTCGAATCTACCTCCTGAAATCTGATTCCTGCAATTCTGCCTTGATTTCAAATCCTCTTCTTTGCCTTCCCTCAATATATTTGTGGACGAGAGTTATCATTTATAACTCTGCAGGTTTTGAATTGCAGTGCCCTGAAGCTCCATTTTACAACTCGCTCTTTTGGGAGCTGGCCGCAAAAGCGCAGGATGGCTTCAGGCCCTGTTCTGGTTCTGGGGGGCAGGCTGAGCCTGTGGTTAATTCTTCTACCTGATGGGAAAATAGAGTGACCTGTGCCTGTCCCATCACCAAGAGCTAGTCTCTCATTGGTTCCCCGTCTTCCCGTTCATCTTCAGGACAAATTGCAACCTGTACGGAACAGGAGGTTAAAGGTGCTGATGCTCCAAGTAGGGAGATTGCTAGTAAAGTGGCTGGAATTGCGAGCCCGAGAACAAGGAGATGAGAAATGAGGTGCGTTTTAGAAACCTTTCCCCATCACACGGTGTACCATCTTCTGGGTTTCTCATGCATGTTTTCGATGTAGGAAGATGCCCTTGAACCTGGAGATTTGGGACCCATGCGATGGGTACCACGCAGTATTACTTTAAAGGGTCTGTGTTTGCTCACCCAACCTCACCAAACCTCTCAGCCCCAAGAGTGTCCACCCTTATGTCTCATCCAGCTGTGGGTCTAGATATGGTCAATCCAGGTTGCATCACAGCCCCTGAACGAATTGTGTAAGAATTTCTGTCTCTTTCACTGTCTTTGTTTCATGGGTTTTTAAAAGTAATTTATTTTTATAATGGGGTTTAGCTGCTTTTCACGGCTGTGTTTATGCCGCTTTACACCCACTTGACAGACTAACAGAGAGATATCAATACATAGGTTTTAAGATTATTACTAGTCAGATATATTCTTGTGCGTTGAATCGGGCGTGTTGAGTCCAGTTCTCTGAGCAAGGAGTAGGTCTTGTCTATTATATATTGGGTTTATGGAACGGTATCTGAGCTAATTTGAAACTCTTGTTTTATGCATCACCCCACCTCACCTTTCCCGTTAAGCAGCCATAGTGTGTTTTCCGCATGTGTGACTCTGTTCTGTTTTGTAATTCAGTTCAAGTGTAACGGTTTTTACATTCCCTCTATAAGTGACACCTTATGAGAAGTGTCCTTTTCTGTGTGACTTATTTCACTTAGAATCGTCGTACCTAAATCCACTCATCATGCTGCTACTAGCCTTATGACATTGATTTCATGGCTGAGTGGTATTCCATTGTACATAAGGACCTCAAATTTTTTATCCATTTTTCGCTTTCCTGGGATATTTAAGGTGGAATGAAGTGGAGGTCCTTGTCAACAGAGCAGCCCTAAACTTTGGGGTGCTTGTGTCCTGCTGATTTTTAATTTTCCCACTTTATATCCCCATGCGTGGAAGTGCCCTATGCTCTCTAAGCTGTGTTTTTTAGATGTTTCAGGACACACCGTACACTTCTCCAGAGTGGCTGTTGGCAATTTACATCCCGCCCATCAGTGTAGCAAGGCTCCCATTTCTCCATGGCCTGTCCTGCATTTCTGGTTTTGACACTTTTTTCAGCATGGCCCTTTTGACCGATGGGAAGCGAGACTTCTTTGTAGCGCTGATTTGCCTTTCCAGGTTGCTTGGTTGGCCAAAAAGGGCGTATGCGTTTTTTCCTGAATATATTCAGGAAAGAACGCATACGCCCTTTTTGGCCAAGGGCATCATTGTCAACGATTTGCCGCTTTTCATGTGCTTTAAAGGCGATTCGAATCTACTTCCTGAAATCTGTTTCTTGCCATTCTGCCTTGATTTCAATTCCTCGTCTTTGCCTTCCCTCAATATATTTGTGGACGAGAGTTATCATTTATAACTCTGTAGGATTGTGAATTGCAGTGCCCTGAGGCTCCATTTTACAACTCGCTTTTTCGAGAGGTGGCCGCAAAAGCGCAGGATGGCTTCAGGCCCTGTTCTGGTTCCGGGGGGCAGGCTGAGCCTGTGGTTAATTCTTCTTCCTGATGGGAAAATAGAGTGACCTGTGCCTGTCCCAACACTAAGAGCTAGTCTCTCATTGGTTCCCCGTCTTCCCGTTCATCCTCTGGACAAATTGCAACCTGTACGGAACAGGAGGTTAAAGGTGCTGATGCTCCAAGTAGGGAGATTGCTAGTAAAGTGGCTGGAATGGCGAACCCGAGAACAAGGAGATGAGAAATGAGGTGCGTTTTAGAAACCTTTCCCCATCACACGGTGTACCATCTTCTGGGTTTCTCATGCATGTTTTCGATGTAGGAAGATGCCCTTGAACCTGGAGATTTGGGAACCATGCGATGGGTAGCACGCAGTATTACTTTAAAGGGTCTGCGTTTGCTCACCCAACCTCACCAAACCTCTCAGCTCCAAGAGTGTCCACCCTTATGTCTCATCCAGCTGTGGGTCTAGATATGGTCAATCCAGGTTGCATCACAGCCCCTGAACGAATTGTGTAAGAATTTCTCTCTCTTTCACTGTCTTTGTTTCATGGGTTTTTAAAAGTAATTTATTTTTATAATGGGGTTTAGCTGCTTTTCACGGCTGTGTTTATGCCGCTTTACACCCACTTGACAGACTAACAGAGAGATATCAATACATAGGTTTTAAGATTATTACTAGTCAGATATATTCTTGTGCGTTGAATCGGGCGTGTTGAGTCCAGTTCTCTGAGCAAGGAGTAGGTCTTGTCTATTATATATTGGGTTTATGGAACGGTATCTGAGCTAATTTGAAACTCTTGTTTTATGCATCACCCCACCTCACCTTTCCCGTTAAGCAGCCATAGTGTGTTTTCCGCATGTGTGACTCTGTTCTGTTTTGTAATTCAGTTCAAGTGTAACGGTTTTTACATTCCCTCTATAAGTGACACCTTATGAGAAGTGTCCTTTTCTGTGTGACTTATTTCACTTAGAATCGTCGTACCTAAATCCACTCATCATGCTGCTACTAGCCTTATGACATTGATTTCATGGCTGAGTGGTATTCCATTGTACATAAGGACCTCAAATTTTTTATCCATTTTTCGCTTTCCTGGGATATTTAAGGTGGAATGAAGTGGAGGTCCTTGTCAACAGAGCAGCCCTAAACTTTGGGGTGCTTTTGTCCTGCTGATTTTTAATTTTCCCACTTTATATCCCCATGCGTGGAAGTGTCCTATGCTCTCTAAGCTGTGTTTTTTAGATGTTTCAGGACACACCGTACACTTCTCGAGAGTGGCTGTTGGCAATTTACATCCCGCCCATCAGTGTAGCAAGGCTCCAATTTCTCCATGGCCTGTCCTGCATTTCTGGTTTTGACACATTTTTCAGCATGGCCCTTTTGACCGATGGGAAGCGAGACTTCTTTGTAGCGCTGATTTGCCTTTCCAGGTTGCTTGGTTGGCCAAAAAGGGCGTATGCGTTTTTTCCTGAATATATTCAGGAAAAAACGCACACGCCCTTTTTGGCCAAGGGCATCATTGCCAACGTTTTGCCGCTTTTCATGTGCATTAAAGGCGATTCGAATCTACCTCCTGAAATCTGTTTCCTGCCATTCTGCCTTGATTTCAATTCCTCATCTTTGCCTTCCCTCAATATATTTGTGGACGAGAGTTATCATTTATAACTCTGTAGGATTGTGAATTGCAGTGCCCTGAGGCTCCATTTTACAACTCGCTTTTTCGGGAGGTGGCCGCAAAAGCGCAGGATGGCTTCAGGCCCTGTTCTGGTTCCGGGGGGCAGGCTGAGCCTGTGGTTAATTCTTCTTCCTGATGGGAAAATAGAGTGACCTGTGCCTGTCCCAACACCAAGAGCTAGTCTCTCATTGGTTCCCCGTCTTCCCGTTCATCCTCAGGACAAATTGCAACCTGTACGGAACAGGAGGTTAAAGGTGCTGATGCTCCAAGTAGGGAGATTGCTAGTAAAGTGGCTGGAATGGCGAACCTGAGAACAAGGAGATGATAAATGAGGTGCGTTTTAGAAACCTTTCCCCATCACACGGTGTACCATCTTCTGGGTTTCTCATGCATGTTTCTGATGTAGGAAGATGCCCTTGAACCTGGAGATTAGGGACCCATGCGATTGGTAGCACGCAGTATTACTTTAAAGTGTCTGCGTTTGCTCACCCAACCTCACCAAACCTCTCAGCCCCAAGAGTGTCCACCCTTATGTCTCATCCAGCTGTGAGTCTAGATATGGTCAATGCAGTTTGCATCACAGCCCCTGAACGAATTGTGTAAGAATTTCTCTCTCTTTCACTGTCTTTGTTTCATGGGTTTTTAAAAGTGATTTATTTTTATAATGGGGTTTAGCTGCTTTTCACGGCTGTGTTTATGCCGCTTTACACCCACTTGACACACTAACAGAGAGATATCAATACATAGGTTTTAAGATTATTACTAGTCAGATATATTCTTGTGCGTTGAATCGGGCGTGTTGAGTCCAGTTCTCTGAGCAAGGAGTAGGTCTTGTCTATTATATATTGGGTTTATGGAACGGTATCTGAGCTAATTTGAAACTCTTGTTTTATGCATCACCCCACCTCACCTTTCCCGTTAAGCAGCCATAGTGTGTTTTCCGCATGTGTGACTCTGTTCTGTTTTGTAATTCAGTTCAAGTGTAACGGTTTTTACATTCCCTCTATAAGTGACACCTTATGAGAAGTGTCCTTTTCTGTGTGACTTATTTCACTTAGAATCGTCGTACCTAAATCCACTCATCATGCTGCTATTAGCCTTATGACATTGATTTCATGGCTGAGTGGTATTCCATTGTACATAAGAACCTCAAATTTTTTATCCATTTTTCGCTTTCCTGGGATATTTAAGGTGGAATGAAGTGGAGGTCCTTGTCAACAGAGCAGCCCTAAACTTTGGGGTGCTTGTGTCCTGCTGATTTTTAATTTTCCCACTTTATATCCCCATGCGTGGAAGTGCCCTATGCTCTCTAAGCTGTGTTTTTTAGATGTTTCAGGACACACCGTACACTTCTCCAGAGTGGCTGTTGGCAATTTACATCCCGCCCATCAGTGTAGCAAGGCTCCCATTTCTCCATGGCCTGTCCTGCATTTCTGGTTTTGACACTTTTTTCAGCATGGCCCTTTTGACCGATGGGAAGCGAGACTTCTTTGTAGCGCTGATTTGCCTTTCCAGGTTGCTTGGTTGGCCAAAAAGGGCGTATGCGTTTTTTCCTGAATATATTCAGGAAAAAACGCATACGCCCTTTTTGGCCAAGGGCATCATTGTCAACGATTTGCCGCTTTTCATGTGCTTTAAAGGCGATTCGAATCTACCTCCTGAAATCTGTTTCCTGCAATTCTGCCTTGATTTCAATTCCTCGTCTTTGCCTTCCCTCAATATATTTGTGGACGAGAGTTATCATTTATAACTCTGTAGGATTGTGAATTGCAGTGCCCTGAGGCTCCATTTTACAACTCGCTTTTTCGGGAGGTGGCCGCAAAAGCGCAGGATGGCTTCAGGCCCTGTTCTGGTTCCGGGGGGCAGGCTGAGCCTGTGGTTAATTCTTCTTCCTGATGGGAAAATAGAGTGACCTGTGCCTGTCCCAACACCAAGAGCTAGTCTCTCATTGGTTCCCCGTCTTCCCGTTCATCCTCTTGACAAATTGCAACCTGTACGGAACAGGAGGTTAAAGGTGCTGATGCTCCAAGTAGGGAGATTGCTAGTAAAGTGGCTGGAATGGCGAACCCGAGAACAAGGAGATGAGAAATGAGGTGCGTTTTAGAAACCTTTCCCCATCACACGGTGTACCATCTTCTGGGTTTCTCATGCATGTTTTCGATGTAGGAAGATGCCCTTGAACCTGGAGATTTGGGAACCATGCGATGGGTAGCACGCAGTATTACTTTAAAGGGTCTGCGTTTGCTCACCCAACCTCACCAAACCTCTCAGCCCCAAGAGTGTCCACCCTTATGTCTCATCCAGCTGTGGGTCTAGATATGGTCAATCCAGGTTGCATCACAGCCCCTGAACGAATTGTGTAAGATTTTCTCTCTCTTTCACTGTCTTTGTTTCATGGGTTTTTAAAAGTAATTTATTTTTATAATGGGGTTTAGCTGCTTTTCACGGCTGTGTTTATGCCGCTTTACACCCACTTGACACACTAACAGAGAGATATCAATACATAGGTTTTAAGATTATTACTAGTCAGATATATTCTTGTGCGGTGAATCGGGCGTGTTGAGTCCAGTTCTCTGAGCAAGGAGTAGGTCTTGTCTATTACATATTGGGTTTATGGAACGGTATCTGAGCTAATTTGAAACTCTTGTTTTATGTATCACCCCACCTCACCTTTCCCGTTAAGCAGCCATAGTGTGTTTTCTGCATGTGTGACTCTGTTCTGTTTTGTAATTCAGTTCAAGTGTAACGGTTTTTACATTCCCTCTATAAGTGACACCTTATGAGAAGTGTCCTTTTCTGTGTGACTTATTTCACTTAGAATCGTCGTACCTAAATCCACTCATCATGCTGCTACTAGCCTTATGACATTGATTTCATGGCTGAGTGATATTCCATTGTACATAAGGACCACAACTTTTTTATCCATTTTTCTCTTTCCTGGGATATTTAAGGTGGAATGAAGTGGAGGTCCTTGTCAACAGAGCAGCCCTAAACTTTGGGGTGCTTGTGTCTTGCTGATTTTTAATTTTCCCACTTTATACCCCCATGCGTGCAAGTGCCCTATGCTCTCTAAGCTGTGTTTTTTAGATGTTTCAGGACACACTGTACACTTCTCCAGAGTGGCTCTTGGCAATTTACATCCCGCCCATCAGTGTAGCAAGGCTCCCATTTCTACATGGCCTGTCCTGCATTTCTGGTTTTGACACTTTTTTCAGCATGGCCCTTTTGACCGATGGGAAGCGAGACTTCGTTGTAGCGCTGATTTGCCTTTCCAGGTTGCTTGGTTGGCCAAAAAGGGCGTATGCGTTTTTTCCTGAATATATTCAGGAAAAAACGCATACGCCCTTTTTGACCAAGGGCAACATTGTCAACGTTTTGCTGCTTTTCATGTGCTTTAAAGGCGATTCGAATCTACCTCCTGAAATCTGATTCCTGCAATTCTGCCTTGATTTCAAATCCTCTTCTTTGCCTTCCCTCAATATATTTGTGGACGAGAGTTATCATTTATAACTCTGCAGGTTTTGAATTGCAGTGCCCTGAAGCTCCATTTTACAACTCGCTCTTTTGGGAGCTGGCCGCAAAAGCGCAGGATGGCTTCAGGCCCTGTTCTGGTTCCGGGGGGCAGGCTGAGCCTGTGGTTAATTCTTCTTCCTGATGGGAAAATAGAGTGACCTGTGCCTGTCCCAACACCAAGAGCTAGTCTCTCATTGGTTCCCCGTCTTCCCGTTCATCCTCAGGACAAATTGCAACCTGTACGGAACAGGAGGTTAAAGGTGCTGATGCTCCAAGTAGGGAGATTGCTAGTAAAGTGGCTGGAATGGCGAACCTGAGAACAAGGAGATGATAAATGAGGTGCGTTTTAGAAACCTTTCCCCATCACACGGTGTACCATCTTCTGGGTTTCTCATGCATGTTTTTGATGTAGGAAGATGCCCTTGAACCTGGAGATTAGGGACCCATGCGATGGGTAGCACGCAGTATTACTTTAAAGTGTCTGTGTTTGCTCACCCAACCTCACCAAACCTCTCAGCCCCAAGAGTGTCCACCCTTATGTCTCATCCAGCTGTGAGTCTAGATATGGTCAATGCAGTTTGCATCACAGCCCGTGAACGAATTGTGTAAGAATTTCTCTCTCTTTCACTGTCTTTGTTTCATGGGTTTTTAAAAGTGATTTATTTTTATAATGGGGTTTAGCTGCTTTTCACGGCTGTGTTTATGCCGCTTTACACCCACTTGACACACTAACAGAGAGATATCAATACATAGGTTTTAAGATTATTACTAGTCAGATATATTCTTGTTCGGTGAATCGGTCGTGTTGAGTCCAGTTCTCTGAGCAAGGAGTAGGTCTTGTCTATTACATATTGGGTTTATGGAACGGTATCTGAGCTAATTTGAAACTCTTGTTTTATGTATCACCCCACCTCACCTTTCCCGTTAAGCAGCCATAGTGTGTTTTCTGCATGTGTGACTCTGTTCTGTTTTGTAATTCAGTTCAAGTGTAACGGTTTTTACATTCCCTCTATAAGTGACACCTTATGAGAAGTGTCCTTTTCTGTGTGACTTATTTCACTTAGAATCGTCGTACCTAAATCCACTCATCATGCTGCTACTAGCCTTATGACATTGATTTCATGGCTGAGTGATATTCCACTGTACATAAGGACCACAACTTTTTTATCCATTTTTCTCTTTCCTGGGATATTTAAGGTGGAATGAAGTGGAGGTCCTTGTCAACAGAGCAGCCCTAAACTTTGGGGTGCTTGTGTCTTGCTGATTTTTAATTTTCCCACTTTATACCCCCATGCGTGCAAGTGCCCTATGCTCTCTAAGCTGTGTTTTTTAGATGTTTCAGGACACACTGTACACTTCTCCAGAGTGGCTCTTGGCAATTTACATCCCGCCCATCAGTGTAGCAAGGCTCCCATTTCTACATGGCCTGTCCTGCATTTCTGGTTTTGACACTTTTTTCAGCATGGCCCTTTTGACCGATGGGAAGCGAGACTTTGTTGTAGCGCTGATTTGCCTTTCCAGGTTGCTTGGTTGGCCAAAAAGGGCGTATGCGTTTTTTCCTGAATATATTCAGGAAAAAACGCATACGCCCTTTTTGACCAAGGGCAACATTGTCAACGTTTTGCTGCTTTTCATGTGCTTTAAAGGCGATTCGAATCTACCTCCTGAAATCTGATTCCTGCAATTCTGCCTTGATTTCAAATCCTCTTCTTTGCCTTCCCTCAATATATTTGTGGACGAGAGTTATCATTTATAACTCTGCAGGTTTTGAATTGCAGTGCCCTGAAGCTCCATTTTACAACTCGCTCTTTTGGGAGCTGGCCGCAAAAGCGCAGGATGGCTTCAGGCCCTGTTCTGGTTCTGGGGGGCAGGCTGAGCCTGTGGTTAATTCTTCTACCTGATGGGAAAATAGAGTGACCTGTGCCTGTCCCATCACCAAGAGCTAGTCTCTCATTGGTTCCCCGTCTTCCCGTTCATCTTCAGGACAAATTGCAACCTGTACGGAACAGGAGGTTAAAGGTGCTGATGCTCCAAGTAGGGAGATTGCTAGTAAAGTGGCTGGAATTGCGAGCCCGAGAACAAGGAGATGAGAAATGAGGTGCGTTTTAGAAACCTTTCCCCATCACACGGTGTACCATCTTCTGGGTTTCTCATGCATGTTTTCGATGTAGGAAGATGCCCTTGAACCTGGAGATTTGGGACCCATGCGATGGGTACCACGCAGTATTACTTTAAAGGGTCTGTGTTTGCTCACCCAACCTCACCAAACCTCTCAGCCCCAAGAGTGTCCACCCTTATGTCTCATCCAGCTGTGGGTCTAGATATGGTCAATCCAGGTTGCATCACAGCCCCTGAACGAATTGTGTAAGAATTTCTGTCTCTTTCACTGTCTTTGTTTCATGGGTTTTTAAAAGTAATTTATTTTTATAATGGGGTTTAGCTGCTTTTCACGGCTGTGTTTATGCCGCTTTACACCCACTTGACAGACTAACAGAGAGATATCAATACATAGGTTTTAAGATTATTACTAGTCAGATATATTCTTGTGCGTTGAATCGGGCGTGTTGAGTCCAGTTCTCTGAGCAAGGAGTAGGTCTTGTCTATTATATATTGGGTTTATGGAACGGTATCTGAGCTAATTTGAAACTCTTGTTTTATGCATCACCCCACCTCACCTTTCCCGTTAAGCAGCCATAGTGTGTTTTCCGCATGTGTGACTCTGTTCTGTTTTGTAATTCAGTTCAAGTGTAACGGTTTTTACATTCCCTCTATAAGTGACACCTTATGAGAAGTGTCCTTTTCTGTGTGACTTATTTCACTTAGAATCGTCGTACCTAAATCCACTCATCATGCTGCTACTAGCCTTATGACATTGATTTCATGGCTGAGTGGTATTCCATTGTACATAAGGACCTCAAATTTTTTATCCATTTTTCGCTTTCCTGGGATATTTAAGGTGGAATGAAGTGGAGGTCCTTGTCAACAGAGCAGCCCTAAACTTTGGGGTGCTTGTGTCCTGCTGATTTTTAATTTTCCCACTTTATATCCCCATGCGTGGAAGTGCCCTATGCTCTCTAAGCTGTGTTTTTTAGATGTTTCAGGACACACCGTACACTTCTCCAGAGTGGCTGTTGGCAATTTACATCCCGCCCATCAGTGTAGCAAGGCTCCCATTTCTCCATGGCCTGTCCTGCATTTCTGGTTTTGACACTTTTTTCAGCATGGCCCTTTTGACCGATGGGAAGCGAGACTTCTTTGTAGCGCTGATTTGCCTTTCCAGGTTGCTTGGTTGGCCAAAAAGGGCGTATGCGTTTTTTCCTGAATATATTCAGGAAAGAACGCATACGCCCTTTTTGGCCAAGGGCATCATTGTCAACGATTTGCCGCTTTTCATGTGCTTTAAAGGCGATTCGAATCTACTTCCTGAAATCTGTTTCTTGCCATTCTGCCTTGATTTCAATTCCTCGTCTTTGCCTTCCCTCAATATATTTGTGGACGAGAGTTATCATTTATAACTCTGTAGGATTGTGAATTGCAGTGCCCTGAGGCTCCATTTTACAACTCGCTTTTTCGAGAGGTGGCCGCAAAAGCGCAGGATGGCTTCAGGCCCTGTTCTGGTTCCGGGGGGCAGGCTGAGCCTGTGGTTAATTCTTCTTCCTGATGGGAAAATAGAGTGACCTGTGCCTGTCCCAACACTAAGAGCTAGTCTCTCATTGGTTCCCCGTCTTCCCGTTCATCCTCTGGACAAATTGCAACCTGTACGGAACAGGAGGTTAAAGGTGCTGATGCTCCAAGTAGGGAGATTGCTAGTAAAGTGGCTGGAATGGCGAACCCGAGAACAAGGAGATGAGAAATGAGGTGCGTTTTAGAAACCTTTCCCCATCACACGGTGTACCATCTTCTGGGTTTCTCATGCATGTTTTCGATGTAGGAAGATGCCCTTGAACCTGGAGATTTGGGAACCATGCGATGGGTAGCACGCAGTATTACTTTAAAGGGTCTGCGTTTGCTCACCCAACCTCACCAAACCTCTCAGCTCCAAGAGTGTCCACCCTTATGTCTCATCCAGCTGTGGGTCTAGATATGGTCAATCCAGGTTGCATCACAGCCCCTGAACGAATTGTGTAAGAATTTCTCTCTCTTTCACTGTCTTTGTTTCATGGGTTTTTAAAAGTAATTTATTTTTATAATGGGGTTTAGCTGCTTTTCACGGCTGTGTTTATGCCGCTTTACACCCACTTGACAGACTAACAGAGAGATATCAATACATAGGTTTTAAGATTATTACTAGTCAGATATATTCTTGTGCGTTGAATCGGGCGTGTTGAGTCCAGTTCTCTGAGCAAGGAGTAGGTCTTGTCTATTATATATTGGGTTTATGGAACGGTATCTGAGCTAATTTGAAACTCTTGTTTTATGCATCACCCCACCTCACCTTTCCCGTTAAGCAGCCATAGTGTGTTTTCCGCATGTGTGACTCTGTTCTGTTTTGTAATTCAGTTCAAGTGTAACGGTTTTTACATTCCCTCTATAAGTGACACCTTATGAGAAGTGTCCTTTTCTGTGTGACTTATTTCACTTAGAATCGTCGTACCTAAATCCACTCATCATGCTGCTACTAGCCTTATGACATTGATTTCATGGCTGAGTGGTATTCCATTGTACATAAGGACCTCAAATTTTTTATCCATTTTTCGCTTTCCTGGGATATTTAAGGTGGAATGAAGTGGAGGTCCTTGTCAACAGAGCAGCCCTAAACTTTGGGGTGCTTTTGTCCTGCTGATTTTTAATTTTCCCACTTTATATCCCCATGCGTGGAAGTGTCCTATGCTCTCTAAGCTGTGTTTTTTAGATGTTTCAGGACACACCGTACACTTCTCGAGAGTGGCTGTTGGCAATTTACATCCCGCCCATCAGTGTAGCAAGGCTCCAATTTCTCCATGGCCTGTCCTGCATTTCTGGTTTTGACACATTTTTCAGCATGGCCCTTTTGACCGATGGGAAGCGAGACTTCTTTGTAGCGCTGATTTGCCTTTCCAGGTTGCTTGGTTGGCCAAAAAGGGCGTATGCGTTTTTTCCTGAATATATTCAGGAAAAAACGCACACGCCCTTTTTGGCCAAGGGCATCATTGTCAACGTTTTGCCGCTTTTCATGTGCATTAAAGGCGATTCGAATCTACCTCCTGAAATCTGTTTCCTGCCATTCTGCCTTGATTTCAATTCCTCATCTTTGCCTTCCCTCAATATATTTGTGGACGAGAGTTATCATTTATAACTCTGTAGGATTGTGAATTGCAGTGCCCTGAGGCTCCATTTTACAACTCGCTTTTTCGGGAGGTGGCCGCAAAAGCGCAGGATGGCTTCAGGCCCTGTTCTGGTTCCGGGGGGCAGGCTGAGCCTGTGGTTAATTCTTCTTCCTGATGGGAAAATAGAGTGACCTGTGCCTGTCCCAACACCAAGAGCTAGTCTCTCATTGGTTCCCCGTCTTCCCGTTCATCCTCAGGACAAATTGCAACCTGTACGGAACAGGAGGTTAAAGGTGCTGATGCTCCAAGTAGGGAGATTGCTAGTAAAGTGGCTGGAATGGCGAACCTGAGAACAAGGAGATGATAAATGAGGTGCGTTTTAGAAACCTTTCCCCATCACACGGTGTACCATCTTCTGGGTTTCTCATGCATGTTTCTGATGTAGGAAGATGCCCTTGAACCTGGAGATTAGGGACCCATGCGATTGGTAGCACGCAGTATTACTTTAAAGTGTCTGCGTTTGCTCACCCAACCTCACCAAACCTCTCAGCCCCAAGAGTGTCCACCCTTATGTCTCATCCAGCTGTGAGTCTAGATATGGTCAATGCAGTTTGCATCACAGCCCCTGAACGAATTGTGTAAGAATTTCTCTCTCTTTCACTGTCTTTGTTTCATGGGTTTTTAAAAGTGATTTATTTTTATAATGGGGTTTAGCTGCTTTTCACGGCTGTGTTTATGCCGCTTTACACCCACTTGACACACTAACAGAGAGATATCAATACATAGGTTTTAAGATTATTACTAGTCAGATATATTCTTGTGCGTTGAATCGGGCGTGTTGAGTCCAGTTCTCTGAGCAAGGAGTAGGTCTTGTCTATTATATATTGGGTTTATGGAACGGTATCTGAGCTAATTTGAAACTCTTGTTTTATGCATCACCCCACCTCACCTTTCCCGTTAAGCAGCCATAGTGTGTTTTCCGCATGTGTGACTCTGTTCTGTTTTGTAATTCAGTTCAAGTGTAACGGTTTTTACATTCCCTCTATAAGTGACACCTTATGAGAAGTGTCCTTTTCTGTGTGACTTATTTCACTTAGAATCGTCGTACCTAAATCCACTCATCATGCTGCTATTAGCCTTATGACATTGATTTCATGGCTGAGTGGTATTCCATTGTACATAAGAACCTCAAATTTTTTATCCATTTTTCGCTTTCCTGGGATATTTAAGGTGGAATGAAGTGGAGGTCCTTGTCAACAGAGCAGCCCTAAACTTTGGGGTGCTTGTGTCCTGCTGATTTTTAATTTTCCCACTTTATATCCCCATGCGTGGAAGTGCCCTATGCTCTCTAAGCTGTGTTTTTTAGATGTTTCAGGACACACCGTACACTTCTCCAGAGTGGCTGTTGGCAATTTACATCCCGCCCATCAGTGTAGCAAGGCTCCCATTTCTCCATGGCCTGTCCTGCATTTCTGGTTTTGACACTTTTTTCAGCATGGCCCTTTTGACCGATGGGAAGCGAGACTTCTTTGTAGCGCTGATTTGCCTTTCCAGGTTGCTTGGTTGGCCAAAAAGGGCGTATGCGTTTTTTCCTGAATATATTCAGGAAAAAACGCATACGCCCTTTTTGGCCAAGGGCATCATTGTCAACGATTTGCCGCTTTTCATGTGCTTTAAAGGCGATTCGAATCTACCTCCTGAAATCTGTTTCCTGCAATTCTGCCTTGATTTCAATTCCTCGTCTTTGCCTTCCCTCAATATATTTGTGGACGAGAGTTATCATTTATAACTCTGTAGGATTGTGAATTGCAGTGCCCTGAGGCTCCATTTTACAACTCGCTTTTTCGGGAGGTGGCCGCAAAAGCGCAGGATGGCTTCAGGCCCTGTTCTGGTTCCGGGGGGCAGGCTGAGCCTGTGGTTAATTCTTCTTCCTGATGGGAAAATAGAGTGACCTGTGCCTGTCCCAACACCAAGAGCTAGTCTCTCATTGGTTCCCCGTCTTCCCGTTCATCCTCTTGACAAATTGCAACCTGTACGGAACAGGAGGTTAAAGGTGCTGATGCTCCAAGTAGGGAGATTGCTAGTAAAGTGGCTGGAATGGCGAACCCGAGAACAAGGAGATGAGAAATGAGGTGCGTTTTAGAAACCTTTCCCCATCACACGGTGTACCATCTTCTGGGTTTCTCATGCATGTTTTCGATGTAGGAAGATGCCCTTGAACCTGGAGATTTGGGAACCATGCGATGGGTAGCACGCAGTATTACTTTAAAGGGTCTGCGTTTGCTCACCCAACCTCACCAAACCTCTCAGCCCCAAGAGTGTCCACCCTTATGTCTCATCCAGCTGTGGGTCTAGATATGGTCAATCCAGGTTGCATCACAGCCCCTGAACGAATTGTGTAAGATTTTCTCTCTCTTTCACTGTCTTTGTTTCATGGGTTTTTAAAAGTAATTTATTTTTATAATGGGGTTTAGCTGCTTTTCACGGCTGTGTTTATGCCGCTTTACACCCACTTGACACACTAACAGAGAGATATCAATACATAGGTTTTAAGATTATTACTAGTCAGATATATTCTTGTGCGGTGAATCGGGCGTGTTGAGTCCAGTTCTCTGAGCAAGGAGTAGGTCTTGTCTATTACATATTGGGTTTATGGAACGGTATCTGAGCTAATTTGAAACTCTTGTTTTATGTATCACCCCACCTCACCTTTCCCGTTAAGCAGCCATAGTGTGTTTTCTGCATGTGTGACTCTGTTCTGTTTTGTAATTCAGTTCAAGTGTAACGGTTTTTACATTCCCTCTATAAGTGACACCTTATGAGAAGTGTCCTTTTCTGTGTGACTTATTTCACTTAGAATCGTCGTACCTAAATCCACTCATCATGCTGCTACTAGCCTTATGACATTGATTTCATGGCTGAGTGATATTCCATTGTACATAAGGACCACAACTTTTTTATCCATTTTTCTCTTTCCTGGGATATTTAAGGTGGAATGAAGTGGAGGTCCTTGTCAACAGAGCAGCCCTAAACTTTGGGGTGCTTGTGTCTTGCTGATTTTTAATTTTCCCACTTTATACCCCCATGCGTGCAAGTGCCCTATGCTCTCTAAGCTGTGTTTTTTAGATGTTTCAGGACACACTGTACACTTCTCCAGAGTGGCTCTTGGCAATTTACATCCCGCCCATCAGTGTAGCAAGGCTCCCATTTCTACATGGCCTGTCCTGCATTTCTGGTTTTGACACTTTTTTCAGCATGGCCCTTTTGACCGATGGGAAGCGAGACTTCGTTGTAGCGCTGATTTGCCTTTCCAGGTTGCTTGGTTGGCCAAAAAGGGCGTATGCGTTTTTTCCTGAATATATTCAGGAAAAAACGCATACGCCCTTTTTGACCAAGGGCAACATTGTCAACGTTTTGCTGCTTTTCATGTGCTTTAAAGGCGATTCGAATCTACCTCCTGAAATCTGATTCCTGCAATTCTGCCTTGATTTCAAATCCTCTTCTTTGCCTTCCCTCAATATATTTGTGGACGAGAGTTATCATTTATAACTCTGCAGGTTTTGAATTGCAGTGCCCTGAAGCTCCATTTTACAACTCGCTCTTTTGGGAGCTGGCCGCAAAAGCGCAGGATGGCTTCAGGCCCTGTTCTGGTTCCGGGGGGCAGGCTGAGCCTGTGGTTAATTCTTCTTCCTGATGGGAAAATAGAGTGACCTGTGCCTGTCCCAACACCAAGAGCTAGTCTCTCATTGGTTCCCCGTCTTCCCGTTCATCCTCAGGACAAATTGCAACCTGTACGGAACAGGAGGTTAAAGGTGCTGATGCTCCAAGTAGGGAGATTGCTAGTAAAGTGGCTGGAATGGCGAACCTGAGAACAAGGAGATGATAAATGAGGTGCGTTTTAGAAACCTTTCCCCATCACACGGTGTACCATCTTCTGGGTTTCTCATGCATGTTTTTGATGTAGGAAGATGCCCTTGAACCTGGAGATTAGGGACCCATGCGATGGGTAGCACGCAGTATTACTTTAAAGTGTCTGTGTTTGCTCACCCAACCTCACCAAACCTCTCAGCCCCAAGAGTGTCCACCCTTATGTCTCATCCAGCTGTGAGTCTAGATATGGTCAATGCAGTTTGCATCACAGCCCGTGAACGAATTGTGTAAGAATTTCTCTCTCTTTCACTGTCTTTGTTTCATGGGTTTTTAAAAGTGATTTATTTTTATAATGGGGTTTAGCTGCTTTTCACGGCTGTGTTTATGCCGCTTTACACCCACTTGACACACTAACAGAGAGATATCAATACATAGGTTTTAAGATTATTACTAGTCAGATATATTCTTGTTCGGTGAATCGGTCGTGTTGAGTCCAGTTCTCTGAGCAAGGAGTAGGTCTTGTCTATTACATATTGGGTTTATGGAACGGTATCTGAGCTAATTTGAAACTCTTGTTTTATGTATCACCCCACCTCACCTTTCCCGTTAAGCAGCCATAGTGTGTTTTCTGCATGTGTGACTCTGTTCTGTTTTGTAATTCAGTTCAAGTGTAACGGTTTTTACATTCCCTCTATAAGTGACACCTTATGAGAAGTGTCCTTTTCTGTGTGACTTATTTCACTTAGAATCGTCGTACCTAAATCCACTCATCATGCTGCTACTAGCCTTATGACATTGATTTCATGGCTGAGTGATATTCCATTGTACATAAGGACCACAACTTTTTTATCCATTTTTCTCTTTCCTGGGATATTTAAGGTGGAATGAAGTGGAGGTCCTTGTCAACAGAGCAGCCCTAAACTTTGGGGTGCTTGTGTCTTGCTGATTTTTAATTTTCCCACTTTATACCCCCATGCGTGCAAGTGCCCTATGCTCTCTAAGCTGTGTTTTTTAGATGTTTCAGGACACACTGTACACTTCTCCAGAGTGGCTCTTGGCAATTTACATCCCGCCCATCAGTGTAGCAAGGCTCCCATTTCTACATGGCCTGTCCTGCATTTCTGGTTTTGACACTTTTTTCAGCATGGCCCTTTTGACCGATGGGAAGCGAGACTTCGTTGTAGCGCTGATTTGCCTTTCCAGGTTGCTTGGTTGGCCAAAAAGGGCGTATGCGTTTTTTCCTGAATATATTCAGGAAAAAACGCATACGCCCTTTTTGACCAAGGGCAACATTGTCAACGTTTTGCTGCTTTTCATGTGCTTTAAAGGCGATTCGAATCTACCTCCTGAAATCTGATTCCTGCAATTCTGCCTTGATTTCAAATCCTCTTCTTTGCCTTCCCTCAATATATTTGTGGACGAGAGTTATCATTTATAACTCTGCAGGTTTTGAATTGCAGTGCCCTGAAGCTCCATTTTACAACTCGCTCTTTTGGGAGCTGGCCGCAAAAGCGCAGGATGGCTTCAGGCCCTGTTCTGGTTCTGGGGGGCAGGCTGAGCCTGTGGTTAATTCTTCTACCTGATGGGAAAATAGAGTGACCTGTGCCTGTCCCATCACCAAGAGCTAGTCTCTCATTGGTTCCCCGTCTTCCCGTTCATCTTCAGGACAAATTGCAACCTGTACGGAACAGGAGGTTAAAGGTGCTGATGCTCCAAGTAGGGAGATTGCTAGTAAAGTGGCTGGAATTGCGAGCCCGAGAACAAGGAGATGAGAAATGAGGTGCGTTTTAGAAACCTTTCCCCATCACACGGTGTACCATCTTCTGGGTTTCTCATGCATGTTTTCGATGTAGGAAGATGCCCTTGAACCTGGAGATTTGGGACCCATGCGATGGGTACCACGCAGTATTACTTTAAAGGGTCTGTGTTTGCTCACCCAACCTCACCAAACCTCTCAGCCCCAAGAGTGTCCACCCTTATGTCTCATCCAGCTGTGGGTCTAGATATGGTCAATCCAGGTTGCATCACAGCCCCTGAACGAATTGTGTAAGAATTTCTCTCTCTTTCACTGTCTTTGTTTCATGGGTTTTTAAAAGTAATTTATTTTTATAATGGGGTTTAGCTGCTTTTCACGGCTGTGTTTATGCCGCTTTACACCCACTTGACAGACTAACAGAGAGATATCAATACATAGGTTTTAAGATTATTACTAGTCAGATATATTCTTGTGCGTTGAATCGGGCGTGTTGAGTCCAGTTCTCTGAGCAAGGAGTAGGTCTTGTCTATTATATATTGGGTTTATGGAACGGTATCTGAGCTAATTTGAAACTCTTGTTTTATGCATCACCCCACCTCACCTTTCCCGTTAAGCAGCCATAGTGTGTTTTCCGCATGTGTGACTCTGTTCTGTTTTGTAATTCAGTTCAAGTGTAACGGTTTTTACATTCCCTCTATAAGTGACACCTTATGAGAAGTGTCCTTTTCTGTGTGACTTATTTCACTTAGAATCGTCGTACCTAAAACCACTCATCATGCTGCTACTAGCCTTATGACATTGATTTCATGGCTGAGTGGTATTCCATTGTACATAAGGACCTCAAATTTTTTATCCATTTTTCGCTTTCCTGGGATATTTAAGGTGGAATGAAGTGGAGGTCCTTGTCAACAGAGCAGCCCTAAACTTTGGGGTGCTTGTGTCCTGCTGATTTTTAATTTTCCCACTTTATATCCCCATGCGTGGAAGTGTCCTATGCTCTCTAAGCTGTGTTTTTTAGATGTTTCAGGACACACCGTACACTTCTCGAGAGTGGCTGTTGGCAATTTACATCCCGCCCATCAGTGTAGCAAGGCTCCCATTTCTCCATGGCCTGTCCTGCATTTCTGGTTTTGACACATTTTTCAGCATGGCCCTTTTGACCGATGGGAAGCGAGACTTCTTTGTAGCGCTGATTTGCCTTTCCAGGTTGCTTGGTTGGCCAAAAAGGGCGTATGCGTTTTTTCCTGAATATATTCAGGAAAAAACGCATACGCCCTTTTTAGCCAAGGGCATCATTGTCAACGTTTTACCGCTTTTCATGTGCATTAAAGGTGATTCGAATCTACCTCCTGAAATCTGTTTCCTGCCATTCTGCCTTGATTTCAATTCCTCGTCTTTGCCTTCCCTCAATATATTTGTGGACGAGAGTTATCATTTATAACTCTGTAGGATTGTGAATTGCAGTGCCCTGAGGCTCCATTTTACAACTCGCTTTTTCGGGAGGTGGCCGCAAAAGCGCAGGATGGCTTCAGGCCCTGTTCTGGTTCCGGGGGGCAGGCTGAGCCTGTGGTTAATTCTTCTTCCTGATGGGAAAATAGAGTGACCTGTGCCTGTCCCAACACCAAGAGCTAGTCTCTCATTGGTTCCCCGTCTTCCTGTTCATCCTCAGGACAAATTGCAACCTGTACGGAACAGGAGGTTAAAGGTGCTGATGCTCCAAGTAGGGAGATTGCTAGTAAAGTGGCTGGAATGGCGAACCTGAGAACAAGGAGATGATAAATGAGGTGCGTTTTAGAAACCTTTCCCCATCACACGGTGTACCATCTTCTGGGTTTCTCATGCATGTTTTTGATGTAGGAAGATGCCCTTGAACCTGGAGATTAGGGACCCATGCGATGGGTAGCACGCAGTATTACTTTAAAGTGTCTGCGTTTGCTCACCCAACCTCACCAAACCTCTCAGCCCCAAGAGTGTCCACCCTTATGTCTCATCCAGCTGTGAGTCTAGATATGGTCAATCCAGGTTGCATCACAGCCCCTGAACGAATTGTGTAAGAATTTCTCTCTCTTTCACTGTCTTTGTTTCATGGGTTTTTAAAAGTGATTTATTTTTATAATGGGGTTTAGCTGCTTTTCACGGCTGTGTTTATGCCGCTTTACACCCACTTGACACACTAACAGAGAGATATCAATACATAGGTTTTAAGATTATTACTAGTCAGATATATTCTTGTTCGGTGAATCGGTCGTGTTGAGTCCATTTCTCTGAGCAAGGAGTAGGTCTTGTCTATTACATATTGGGTTTATGGAACGGTATCTGAGCTAATTTGAAACTCTTGTTTTATGTATCACCCCACCTCACCTTTCCCGTTAAGCAGCCATAGTGTGTTTTCTGCATGTGTGACTCTGTTCTGTTTTGTAATTCAGTTCAAGTGTAACGGTTTTTACATTCCCTCTATAAGTGACACCTTATGAGAAGTGTCCTTTTCTGTGTGACTTATTTCACTTAGAATCGTCGTACCTAAATCCACTCATCATGCTGCTACTATCCTTATGACATTGATTTCATGGCTGAGTGATATTCCATTGTACATAAGGACCACAACTTTTTTATCCATTTTTCTCTTTCCTGGGATATTTAAGGTGGAATGAAGTGGAGGTCCTTGTCAACAGAGCAGCCCTAAACTTTGGGGTGCTTGTGTCTTGCTGATTTTTAATTTTCCCACTTTATACCCCCATGCGTGCAAGTGCCCTATGCTCTCTAAGCTGTGTTTTTTAGATGTTTCAGGACACACTGTACACTTCTCCAGAGTGGCTCTTGGCAATTTACATCCCGCCCATCAGTGTAGCAAGGCTCCCATTTCTACATGGCCTGTCCTGCATTTCTGGTTTTGACACTTTTTTCAGCATGGCCCTTTTGACCGATGGGAAGCGAGACTTCGTTGTAGCGCTGATTTGCCTTTCCAGGTTGCTTGGTTGGCCAAAAAGGGCGTATGCGTTTTTTCCTGAATATATTCAGGAAAAAACGCATACGCCCTTTTTGACCAAGGGCAACATTGTCAACGTTTTGCTGCTTTTCACGTGCTTTAAAGGCGATTCAAATCTACCTCCTGAAATCTGATTCCTGCAATTCTGCCTTGATTTCAAATCCTCTTCTTTGCCTTCCCTCAATATATTTGTGGACGAGAGTTATCATTTATAACTCTGCAGGTTTTGAATTGCAGTGCCCTGAAGCTCCATTTTACAACTCGCTCTTTTGGGAGCTGGCCGCAAAAGCGCAGGATGGCTTAAGGCCCTGTTCTGGTTCCGGGGGGCAGGCTGAGCCTGTGGTTAATTCTTCTTCCTGATGGGAAAATAGAGTGACCTGTGCCTGTCCCAACACCAAGAGCTAGTCTCTCATTGGTTCCCCGTCTTCCCGTTCATCCTCAGGACAAATTGCAACCTGTACGGAACAGGAGGTTAAAGGTGCTGATGCTCCAAGTAGGGAGATTGCTAGTAAAGTGGCTGGAATGGCGAACCTGAGAACAAGGAGATGATAAATGAGGTGCGTTTTAGAAACCTTTCCCCATCACACGGTGTACCATCTTCTGGGTTTCTCATGCATGTTTTTGATGTAGGAAGATGCCCTTGAACCTGGAGATTAGGGACCCATGCGATGGGTAGCACGCAGTATTACTTTAAAGTGTCTGCGTTTGCTCACCCAACCTCACCAAACCTCTCAGCCCCAAGAGTGTCCACCCTTATGTCTCATCCAGCTGTGAGTCTAGATATGGTCAATGCAGTTTGCATCACAGCCCGTGAACGAATTGTGTAAGAATTTCTCTCTCTTTCACTGTCTTTGTTTCATGGGTTTTTAAAAGTGATTTATTTTTATAATGGGGTTTAGCTGCTTTTCACGGCTGTGTTTATGCCGCTTTACACCCACTTGACACACTAACAGAGAGATATCAATACATAGGTTTTAAGATTATTACTAGTCAGATATATTCTTGTTCGGTGAATCGGTCGTGTTGATTCCAGTTCTCTGAGCAAGGAGTAGGTCTTGTCTATTACATATTGGGTTTATGGAACGGTATCTGAGCTAATTTGAAACTCTTGTTTTATGTATCACCCCACCTCACCTTTCCCGTTAAGCAGCCATAGTGTGTTTTCTGCATGTGTGACTCTGTTCTGTTTTGTAATTCAGTTCAAGTGTAACGGTTTTTACATTCCCTCTATAAGTGACACCTTATGAGAAGTGTCCTTTTCTGTGTGACTTATTTCACTTAGAATCGTCGTACCTAAATCCACTCATCATGCTGCTACTATCCTTATGACATTGATTTCATGGCTGAGTGATATTCCATTGTACATAAGGACCACAACTTTTTTATCCATTTTTCTCTTTCCTGGGATATTTAAGGTGGAATGAAGTGGAGGTCCTTGTCAACAGAGCAGCCCTAAACTTTGGGGTGCTTGTGTCTTGCTGATTTTTAATTTTCCCACTTTATACCCCCATGCGTGCAAGTGCCCTATGCTCTCTAAGCTGTGTTTTTTAGATGTTTCAGGACACACTGTACACTTCTCCAGAGTGGCTCTTGGCAATTTACATCCCGCCCATCAGTGTAGCAAGGCTCCCATTTCTACATGGCCTGTCCTGCATTTCTGGTTTTGACACTTTTTTCAGCATGGCCCTTTTGACCGATGGGAAGCGAGACTTCGTTGTAGCGCTGATTTGCCTTTCCAGGTTGCTTGGTTGGCCAAAAAGGGCGTATGCGTTTTTTCCTGAATATATTCAGGAAAAAACGCATACGCCCTTTTTGACCAAGGGCAACATTGTCAACGTTTTGCTGCTTTTCATGTGCTTTAAAGGCGATTCGAATCTACCTCCTGAAATCTGATTCCTGCAATTCTGCCTTGATTTCAAATCCTCTTCTTTGCCTTCCCTCAATATATTTGTGGACGAGAGTTATCATTTATAACTCTGCAGGTTTTGAATTGCAGTGCCCTGAAGCTCCATTTTACAACTCGCTCTTTTGGGAGCTGGCCGCAAAAGCACAGGATGGCTTCAGGCCCTGTTCTGGTTCCGGGGGGCAGGCTGAGCCTGTGGTTAATTCTTCTTCCTGATGGGAAAATAGAGTGACCTGTGCCTGTCCCAACACCAAGAGCTAGTCTCTCATTGGTTCCCCGTCTTCCCGTTCATCCTCAGGACAAATTGCAACCTGTACGGAACAGGAGGTTAAAGGTGCTGATGCTCCAAGTAGGGAGATTGCTAGTAAAGTGGCTGGAATGGCGAACCTGAGAACAAGGAGATGATAAATGAGGTGCGTTTTAGAAACCTTTCCCCATCACACGGTGTACCATCTTCTGGGTTTCTCATGCATGTTTTTGATGTAGGAAGATGCCCTTGAACCTGGAGATTAGGGACCCATGCGATGGGTAGCACGCAGTATTACTTTAAAGGGTCTGCGTTTGCTCACCCAACCTCACCAAACCTCTCAGCCCCAAGAGTGTCCACCCTTATGTCTCATCCAGCTGTGGGTCTAGATATGGTCAATCCAGGTTGCATCACAGCCCCTGAACGAATTGTGTAAGAATTTCTCTCTCTTTCACTGTCTTTGTTTCATGGGTTTTTAAAAGTAATTTATTTTTATAATGGGGTTTAGCTGCTTTTCACGGCTGTGTTTATGCCGCTTTACACCCACTTGACAGACTAACAGAGAGATATCAATACATAGGTTTTAAGATTATTACTAGTCAGATATATTCTTGTGCGTTGAATCGGGCGTGTTGAGTCCAGTTCTCTGAGCAAGGAGTAGGTCTTGTCTATTATATATTGGGTTTATGGAACGGTATCTGAGCTAATTTGAAACTCTTGTTTTATGCATCACCCCACCTCACCTTTCCCGTTAAGCAGCCATAGTGTGTTTTCCGCATGTGTGACTCTGTTCTGTTTTGTAATTCAGTTCAAGTGTAACGGTTTTTACATTCCCTCTATAAGTGACACCTTATGAGAAGTGTCCTTTTCTGTGTGACTTATTTCACTTAGAATCGTCGTACCTAAATCCACTCATCATGCTGCTACTAGCCTTATGACATTGATTTCATGGCTGAGTGGTATTCCATTGTACATAAGGACCTCAAATTTTTTATCCATTTTTCACTTTCCTGGGATATTTAAGGTGGAATGAAGTGGAGGTCCTTGTCAACAGAGCAGCCCTAAACTTTGGGGTGCTTGTGTCCTGCTGATTTTTAATTTTCCCACTTTATATCCCCATGCGTGGAAGTGCCCTATGCTCTCTAAGCTGTGTTTTTTAGATGTTTCAGGACACACCGTACACTTCTCGAGAGTGGCTGTTGGCAATTTACATCCCGCCCATCAGTGTAGCAAGGCTCCCATTTCTCCATGGCCTGTCCTGCATTTCTGGTTTTGACACTTTTTTCAGCATGGCCCTTTTGACCGATGGGAAGCGAGACTTCTTTGTAGCGCTGATTTGCCTTTCCAGGTTGCTTGGTTGGCCAAAAAGGGCGTATGCGTTTTTTCCTGAATATATTCAGGAAAAAACGCATACGCCCTTTTTGGCCAAGGGCATCATTGTCAACGATTTGCCGCTTTTCATGTGCTTTAAAGGCGATTCGAATCTACCTCCTGAAATCTGATTCCTGCAATTCTGCCTTGATTTCAAATCCTCTTCTTTGCCTTCCCTCAATATATTTGTGGACGAGAGTTATCATTTATAACTCTGCAGGTTTTGAATTGCAGTGCCCTGAAGCTCCATTTTACAACTCGCTCTTTTGGGAGCTGGCCGCAAAAGCGCAGGATGGCTTCAGGCCCTGTTCTGGTTCCGGGGGGCAGGCTGAGCCTGTGGTTAATTCTTCTTCCTGATGGGAAAATAGAGTGACCTGTGCCTGTCCCAACACCAAGAGCTAGTCTCTCATTGGTTCCCCGTCTTCCCGTTCATCCTCAGGACAAATTGCAACCTGTACGGAACAGGAGGTTAAAGGTGCTGATGCTCCAAGTAGGGAGATTGCTAGTAAAGTGGCTGGAATGGCGAACCTGAGAACAAGGAGATGATAAATGAGGTGCGTTTTAGAAACCTTTCCCCATCACACGGTGTACCATCTTCTGGGTTTCTCATGCATGTTTTTGATGTAGGAAGATGCCCTTGAACCTGGAGATTAGGGACCCATGCGATGGGTAGCACGCAGTATTACTTTAAAGGGTCTGCGTTTGCTCACCCAACCTCACCAAACCTCTCAGCCCCAAGAGTGTCCACCCTTATGTCTCATCCAGCTGTGGGTCTAGATATGGTCAATCCAGGTTGCATCACAGCCCCTGAACGAATTGTGTAAGAATTTCTCTCTCTTTCACTGTCTTTGTTTCATGGGTTTTTAAAAGTAATTTATTTTTATAATGGGGTTTAGCTGCTTTTCACGGCTGTGTTTATGCCGCTTTACACCCACTTGACAGACTAACAGAGAGATATCAATACATAGGTTTTAAGATTATTACTAGTCAGATATATTCTTGTGCGTTGAATCGGGCGTGTTGAGTCCAGTTCTCTGAGCAAGGAGTAGGTCTTGTCTATTATATATTGGGTTTATGGAACGGTATCTGAGCTAATTTGAAACTCTTGTTTTATGCATCACCCCACCTCACCTTTCCCGTTAAGCAGCCATAGTGTGTTTTCCGCATGTGTGACTCTGTTCTGTTTTGTAATTCAGTTCAAGTGTAACGGTTTTTACATTCCCTCTATAAGTGACACCTTATGAGAAGTGTCCTTTTCTGTGTGACTTATTTCACTTAGAATCGTCGTACCTAAATCCACTCATCATGCTGCTACTAGCCTTATGACATTGATTTCATGGCTGAGTGGTATTCCATTGTACATAAGGACCTCAAATTTTTTATCCATTTTTCACTTTCCTGGGATATTTAAGGTGGAATGAAGTGGAGGTCCTTGTCAACAGAGCAGCCCTAAACTTTGGGGTGCTTGTGTCCTGCTGATTTTTAATTTTCCCACTTTATATCCCCATGCGTGGAAGTGCCCTATGCTCTCTAAGCTGTGTTTTTTAGATGTTTCAGGACACACCGTACACTTCTCGAGAGTGGCTGTTGGCAATTTACATCCCGCCCATCAGTGTAGCAAGGCTCCCATTTCTCCATGGCCTGTCCTGCATTTCTGGTTTTGACACTTTTTTCAGCATGGCCCTTTTGACCGATGGGAAGCGAGACTTCTTTGTAGCGCTGATTTGCCTTTCCAGGTTGCTTGGTTGGCCAAAAAGGGCGTATGCGTTTTTTCCTGAATATATTCAGGAAAAAACGCATACGCCCTTTTTGGCCAAGGGCATCATTGTCAACGATTTGCCGCTTTTCATGTGCTTTAAAGGCGATTCGAATCTACCTCCTGAAATCTGATTCCTGCAATTCTGCCTTGATTTCAAATCCTCTTCTTTGCCTTCCCTCAATATATTTGTGGACGAGAGTTATCATTTATAACTCTGCAGGTTTTGAATTGCAGTGCCCTGAAGCTCCATTTTACAACTCGCTCTTTTGGGAGCTGGCCGCAAAAGCGCAGGATGGCTTCAGGCCCTGTTCTGGTTCCGGGGGGCAGGCTGAGCCTGTGGTTAATTCTTCTTCCTGATGGGAAAATAGAGTGACCTGTGCCTGTCCCAACACCAAGAGCTAGTCTCTCATTGGTTCCCCGTCTTCCCGTTCATCCTCAGGACAAATTGCAACCTGTACGGAACAGGAGGTTAAAGGTGCTGATGCTCCAAGTAGGGAGATTGCTAGTAAAGTGGCTGGAATGGCGAACCTGAGAACAAGGAGATGATAAATGAGGTGCGTTTTAGAAACCTTTCCCCATCACACGGTGTACCATCTTCTGGGTTTCTCATGCATGTTTTTGATGTAGGAAGATGCCCTTGAACCTGGAGATTAGGGACCCATGCGATGGGTAGCACGCAGTATTACTTTAAAGGGTCTGCGTTTGCTCACCCAACCTCACCAAACCTCTCAGCCCCAAGAGTGTCCACCCTTATGTCTCATCCAGCTGTGGGTCTAGATATGGTCAATCCAGGTTGCATCACAGCCCCTGAACGAATTGTGTAAGAATTTCTCTCTCTTTCACTGTCTTTGTTTCATGGGTTTTTAAAAGTAATTTATTTTTATAATGGGGTTTAGCTGCTTTTCACGGCTGTGTTTATGCCGCTTTACACCCACTTGACAGACTAACAGAGAGATATCAATACATAGGTTTTAAGATTATTACTAGTCAGATATATTCTTGTGCGTTGAATCGGGCGTGTTGAGTCCAGTTCTCTGAGCAAGGAGTAGGTCTTGTCTATTATATATTGGGTTTATGGAACGGTATCTGAGCTAATTTGAAACTCTTGTTTTATGCATCACCCCACCTCACCTTTCCCGTTAAGCAGCCATAGTGTGTTTTCCGCATGTGTGACTCTGTTCTGTTTTGTAATTCAGTTCAAGTGTAACGGTTTTTACATTCCCTCTATAAGTGACACCTTATGAGAAGTGTCCTTTTCTGTGTGACTTATTTCACTTAGAATCGTCGTACCTAAATCCACTCATCATGCTGCTACTAGCCTTATGACATTGATTTCATGGCTGAGTGGTATTCCATTGTACATAAGGACCTCAAATTTTTTATCCATTTTTCACTTTCCTGGGATATTTAAGGTGGAATGAAGTGGAGGTCCTTGTCAACAGAGCAGCCCTAAACTTTGGGGTGCTTGTGTCCTGCTGATTTTTAATTTTCCCACTTTATATCCCCATGCGTGGAAGTGCCCTATGCTCTCTAAGCTGTGTTTTTTAGATGTTTCAGGACACACCGTACACTTCTCGAGAGTGGCTGTTGGCAATTTACATCCCGCCCATCAGTGTAGCAAGGCTCCCATTTCTCCATGGCCTGTCCTGCATTTCTGGTTTTGACACTTTTTTCAGCATGGCCCTTTTGACCGATGGGAAGCGAGACTTCTTTGTAGCGCTGATTTGCCTTTCCAGGTTGCTTGGTTGGCCAAAAAGGGCGTATGCGTTTTTTCCTGAATATATTCAGGAAAAAACGCATACGCCCTTTTTGGCCAAGGGCATCATTGTCAACGATTTGCCGCTTTTCATGTGCTTTAAAGGCGATTCGAATCTACCTCCTGAAATCTGATTCCTGCAATTCTGCCTTGATTTCAAATCCTCTTCTTTGCCTTCCCTCAATATATTTGTGGACGAGAGTTATCATTTATAACTCTGCAGGTTTTGAATTGCAGTGCCCTGAAGCTCCATTTTACAACTCGCTCTTTTGGGAGCTGGCCGCAAAAGCGCAGGATGGCTTCAGGCCCTGTTCTGGTTCTGGGGGGCAGGCTGAGCCTGTGGTTAATTCTTCTACCTGATGGGAAAATAGAGTGACCTGTGCCTGTCCCATCACCAAGAGCTAGTCTCTCATTGGTTCCCCGTCTTCCCGTTCATCTTCAGGACAAATTGCAACCTGTACGGAACAGGAGGTTAAAGGTGCTGATGCTCCAAGTAGGGAGATTGCTAGTAAAGTGGCTGGAATTGCGAGCCCGAGAACAAGGAGATGAGAAATGAGGTGCGTTTTAGAAACCTTTCCCCATCACACGGTGTACCATCTTCTGGGTTTCTCATGCATGTTTTCGATGTAGGAAGATGCCCTTGAACCTGGAGATTTGGGACCCATGCGATGGGTACCACGCAGTATTACTTTAAAGGGTCTGTGTTTGCTCACCCAACCTCACCAAACCTCTCAGCCCCAAGAGTGTCCACCCTTATGTCTCATCCAGCTGTGGGTCTAGATATGGTCAATCCAGGTTGCATCACAGCCCCTGAACGAATTGTGTAAGAATTTCTCTCTCTTTCACTGTCTTTGTTTCATGGGTTTTTAAAAGTAATTTCTTTTTATAATGGGGTTTAGCTGCTTTTCACGGCTGTGTTTATGCCGCTTTACACCCACTTGACAGACTAACAGAGAGATATCAATACATAGGTTTTAAGATTATTACTAGTCAGATATATTCTTGTGCGTTGAATCGGGCGTGTTGAGTCCAGTTCTCTGAGCAAGGAGTAGGTCTTGTCTATTATATATTGGGTTTATGGAACGGTATCTGAGCTAATTTGAAACTCTTGTTTTATGCATCACCCCACCTCACCTTTCCCGTTAAGCAGCCATAGTGTGTTTTCCGCATGTGTGACTCTGTTCTGTTTTGTAATTCAGTTCAAGTGTAACGGTTTTTACATTCCCTCTATAAGTGACACCTTATGAGAAGTGTCCTTTTCTGTGTGACTTATTTCACTTAGAATCGTCGTACCTAAATCCACTCATCATGCTGCTACTAGCCTTATGACATTGATTTCATGGCTGAGTGGTATTCCATTGTACATAAGGACCTCAAATTTTTTATCCATTTTTCACTTTCCTGGGATATTTAAGGTGGAATGAAGTGGAGGTCCTTGTCAACAGAGCAGCCCTAAACTTTGGGGTGCTTGTGTCCTGCTGATTTTTAATTTTCCCACTTTATATCCCCATGCGTGGAAGTGCCCTATGCTCTCTAAGCTGTGTTTTTTAGATGTTTCAGGACACACCGTACACTTCTCGAGAGTGGCTGTTGGCAATTTACATCCCGCCCATCAGTGTAGCAAGGCTCCCATTTCTCCATGGCCTGTCCTGCATTTCTGGTTTTGACACTTTTTTCAGCATGGCCCTTTTGACCGATGGGAAGCGAGACTTCTTTGTAGCGCTGATTTGCCTTTCCAGGTTGCTTGGTTGGCCAAAAAGGGCGTATGCGTTTTTTCCTGAATATATTCAGGAAAAAACGCATACGCCCTTTTTGGCCAAGGGCATCATTGTCAACGATTTGCCGCTTTTCATGTGCTTTAAAGGCGATTCGAATCTACCTCCTGAAATCTGATTCCTGCAATTCTGCCTTGATTTCAAATCCTCTTCTTTGCCTTCCCTCAATATATTTGTGGACGAGAGTTATCATTTATAACTCTGCAGGTTTTGAATTGCAGTGCCCTGAAGCTCCATTTTACAACTCGCTCTTTTGGGAGCTGGCCGCAAAAGCGCAGGATGGCTTCAGGCCCTGTTCTGGTTCTGGGGGGCAGGCTGAGCCTGTGGTTAATTCTTCTACCTGATGGGAAAATAGAGTGACCTGTGCCTGTCCCATCACCAAGAGCTAGTCTCTCATTGGTTCCCCGTCTTCCCGTTCATCTTCAGGACAAATTGCAACCTGTACGGAACAGGAGGTTAAAGGTGCTGATGCTCCAAGTAGGGAGATTGCTAGTAAAGTGGCTGGAATTGCGAGCCCGAGAACAAGGAGATGAGAAATGAGGTGCGTTTTAGAAACCTTTCCCCATCACACGGTGTACCATCTTCTGGGTTTCTCATGCATGTTTTCGATGTAGGAAGATGCCCTTGAACCTGGAGATTTGGGACCCATGCTATGGGTACCACGCAGTATTACTTTAAAGGGTCTGTGTTTGCTCACCCAACCTCACCAAACCTCTCAGCCCCAAGAGTGTCCACCCTTATGTCTCATCCAGCTGTGGGTCTAGATATGGTCAATCCAGGTTGCATCACAGCCCCTGAACGAATTGTGTAAGAATTTCTCTCTCTTTCACTGTCTTTGTTTCATGGGTTTTTAAAAGTAATTTCTTTTTATAATGGGGTTTAGCTGCTTTTCACGGCTGTGTTTATGCCGCTTTACACCCACTTGACAGACTAACAGAGAGATATCAATACATAGGTTTTAAGATTATTACTAGTCAGATATATTCTTGTGCGTTGAATCGGGCGTGTTGAGTCCAGTTCTCTGAGCAAGGAGTAGGTCTTGTCTATTATATATTGGGTTTATGGAACGGTATCTGAGCTAATTTGAAACTCTTGTTTTATGCATCACCCCACCTCACCTTTCCCGTTAAGCAGCCATAGTGTGTTTTCCGCATGTGTGACTCTGTTCTGTTTTGTAATTCAGTTCAAGTGTAACGGTTTTTACATTCCCTCTATAAGTGACACCTTATGAGAAGTGTCCTTTTCTGTGTGACTTATTTCACTTAGAATCGTCGTACCTAAATCCACTCATCATGCTGCTACTAGCCTTATGACATTGATTTCATGGCTGAGTGGTATTCCATTGCACATAAGGACCTCAAATTTTTTATCCATTTTTCGCTTTCCTGGGATATTTAAGGTGGAATGAAGTGGAGGTCCTTGTCAACAGAGCAGCCCTAAACTTTGGGGTGCTTGTGTCCTGCTGATTTTTAATTTTCCCACTTTATATCCCCATGCGTGGAAGTGTCCTATGCTCTCTAAGCTGTGTTTTTTAGATGTTTCAGGACACACCGTACACTTCTCGAGGGTGGCTGTTGGCAATTTACATCCCGCCCATCAGTGTAGCAAGGCTCCCATTTCTCCATGGCCTGTCCTGCATTTCTGGTTTTGACACATTTTTCAGCATGGCCCTTTTGACCGATGGGAAGCGAGACTTCTTTGTAGCGCTGATTTGCCTTTCCAGGTTGCTTGGTTGGCCAAAAAGGGCGTATGCGTTTTTTCCTGAATATATTCAGGAAAAAACGCATACGCCCTATTTGGCCAAGGGCATCATTGTCAACGTTTTGCCGCTTTTCATGTGCATTAAAGGCGATTCGAATCTACCTCCTGAAATCTGTTTCCTGCCATTCTGCCTTGATTTCAATTCCTCGTCTTTGCCTTCCCTCAATATATTTGTGGACGAGAGTTATCATTTATAACTCTGTAGGATTGTGAATTGCAGTGCCCTGAGGCTCCATTTTACAACTCGCTTTTTCGGGAGGTGGCCGCAAAAGCGCAGGATGGCTTCAGGCCCTGTTCTGGTTCCGGGGGGCAGGCTGAGACTGTGGTTAATTCTTCTTCCTGATGGGAAAATAGAGTGACCTGTGCCTGTCCCAACACCAAGAGCTAGTCTCTCATTGGTTCCCCGTCTTCCAGTTCATCCTCAGGACAAATTGCAACCTGTACGGAACAGGAGGTTAAAGGTGCTGATGCTCCAAGTAGGGAGATTGCTAGTAAAGTGGCTGGAATGGCGAACCTGAGAACAAGGAGATGATAAATGAGGTGCGTTTTAGAAACCTTTCCCCATCACACGGTGTACCATCTTCTGGGTTTCTCATGCATGTTTTTGATGTAGGAAGATGCCCTTGAACCTGGAGATTAGGGACCCATGCGATGGGTAGCACGCAGTATTACTTTAAAGTGTCTGCGTTTGCTCACCCAACCTCACCAAACCTCTCAGCCCCAAGAGTGTCCACCCTTATGTCTCATCCAGCTGTGAGTCTAGATATGGTCAATGCAGTTTGCATCACAGCCCCTGAACGAATTGTGTAAGAATTTCTCTCTCTTTCACTGTCTTTGTTTCATGGGTTTTTAAAAGTGATTTATTTTTATAATGGGGTTTAGCTGCTTTTCACGGCTGTGTTTATGCCGCTTTACACCCACTTGACACACTAACAGAGAGATATCAATACATAGGTTTTAAGATTATTACTAGTCAGATATATTCTTGTTCGGTGAATCGGTCGTGTTGAGTCCAGTTCTCTGAGCAAGGAGTAGGTCTTGTCTATTACATATTGGGTTTATGGAACGGTATCTGAGCTAATTTGAAACTCTTGTTTTATGTATCACCCCACCTCACCTTTCCCGTTAAGCAGCCATAGTGTGTTTTCTGCATGTGTGACTCTGTTCTGTTTTGTAATTCAGTTCAAGTGTAACGGTTTTTACATTCCCTCTATAAGTGACACCTTATGAGAAGTGTCCTTTTCTGTGTGACTTTTTTCACTTAGAATCGTCGTACCTAAATCCACTCATCATGCTGCTACTATCCTTATGACATTGATTTCATGGCTGAGTGATATTCCATTGTACATAAGGACCACAACTTTTTTATCCATTTTTCTCTTTCCTGGGATATTTAAGGTGGAATGAAGTGGAGGTCCTTGTCAACAGAGCAGCCCTAAACTTTGGGGTGCTTGTGTCTTGCTGATATTTAATTTTCCCACTTTATACCCCCATGCGTGCAAGTGCCCTATGCTCTCTGAGCTGTGTTTTTTAGATGTTTCAGGACACACTGTACACTTCTCCAGAGTGGCTCTTGGCAATTTACATCCCGCCCATCAGTGTAGCAAGGCTCCCATTTCTACATGGCCTGTCCTGCATTTCTGGTTTTGACACTTTTTTCAGCATGGCCCTTTTGACCGATGGGAAGCGAGACTTCGTTGTAGCGCTGATTTGCCTTTCCAGGTTGCTTGGTTGGCCAAAAAGGGCGTATGCGTTTTTTCCTGAATATATTCAGGAAAAAACGCATACGCCCTTTTTGACCAAGGGCAACATTGTCAACGTTTTGCTGCTTTTCATGTGCTTTAAAGGCGATTCGAATCTACCTCCTGAAATCTGATTCCTGCAATTCTGCCTTGATTTCAAATCCTCTTCTTTGCCTTCCCTCAATATATTTGTGGACGAGAGTTATCATTTATAACTCTGCAGGTTTTGAATTGCAGTGCCCTGAAGCTCCATTTTACAACTCGCTCTTTTGGGAGCTGGCCGCAAAAGCGCAGGATGGCTTCAGGCCCTGTTCTGGTTCTGGGGGGCAGGCTGAGCCTGTGGTTAATTCTTCTACCTGATGGGAAAATAGAGTGACCTGTGCCTGTCCCATCACCAAGAGCTAGTCTCTCATTGGTTCCCCGTCTTCCCGTTCATCTTCAGGACAAATTGCAACCTGTACGGAACAGGAGGTTAAAGGTGCTGATGCTCCAAGTAGGGAGATTGCTAGTAAAGTGGCTGGAATGGCGAGCCCGAGAACAAGGAGATGAGAAATGAGGTGCGTTTTAGAAACCTTTCCCCATCACACGGTGTACCATCTTCTGGGTTTCTCATGCATGTTTTCGATGTAGGAAGATGCCCTTGAACCTGGAGATTTGGGACCCATGCGATGGGTACCACGCAGTATTACTTTAAAGGGTCTGTGTTTGCTCACCCAACCTCACCAAACCTCTCAGCCCCAAGAGTGTCCACCCTTATGTCTCATCCAGCTGTGGGTCTAGATATGGTCAATCCAGGTTGCATCACAGCCCCTGAACGAATTGTGTAAGAATTTCTCTCTCTTTCACTGTCTTTGTTTCATGGGTTTTTAAAAGTAATTTATTTTTATAATGGGGTTTAGCTGCTTTTCACGGCTGTGTTTATGCCGCTTTACACCCACTTGACAGACTAACAGAGAGATATCAATACATAGGTTTTAAGATTATTACTAGTCAGATATATTCTTGTGCGTTGAATCGGGCGTGTTGAGTCCAGTTCTCTGAGCAAGGAGTAGGTCTTGTCTATTATATATTGGGTTTATGGAACGGTATCTGAGCTAATTTGAAACTCTTGTTTTATGCATCACCCCACCTCACCTTTCCCGTTAAGCAGCCATAGTGTGTTTTCCGCATGTGTGACTCTGTTCTGTTTTGTAATTCAGTTCAAGTGTAACGGTTTTTACATTCCCTCTATAAGTGACACCTTATGAGAAGTGTCCTTTTCTGTGTGACTTATTTCACTTAGAATCGTCGTACCTAAATCCACTCATCATGCTGCTACTAGCCTTATGACATTGATTTCATGGCTGAGTGGTATTCCATTGTACATAAGGACCTCAAATTTTTTATCCATTTTTCGCTTTCCTGGGATATTTAAGGTGGAATGAAGTGGAGGTCCTTGTCAACAGAGCAGCCCTAAACTTTGGGGTGCTTGTGTCCTGCTGATTTTTAATTTTCCCACTTTATATCCCCATGCGTGGAAGTGCCCTATGCTCTCTAAGCTGTGTTTTTTAGATGTTTCAGGACACACCGTACACTTCTCGAGAGTGGCTGTTGGCAATTTACATCCCGCCCATCAGTGTAGCAAGGCTCCCATTTCTCCATGGCCTGTCCTGCATTTCTGGTTTTGACACTTTTTTCAGCATGGCCCTTTTGACCGATGGGAAGCGAGACTTCTTTGTAGCGCTGATTTGCCTTTCCAGGTTGCTTGGTTGGCCAAAAAGGGCGTATGCGTTTTTTCCTGAATATATTCAGGAAAAAACGCATACGCCCTTTTTGGCCAAGGGCATCATTGTCAACGATTTGCCGCTTTTCATGTGCTTTAAAGGCGATTCGAATCTACCTCCTGAAATCTGTTTCCTGCAATTCTGCCTTGATTTCAATTCCTCGTCTTTGCCTTCCCTCAATATATTTGTGGACGAGAGTTATCATTTATAACTCTGTAGGATTGTGAATTGCAGTGCCCTGAGGCTCCATTTTACAACTCGCTTTTTCGGGAGGTGGCCGCAAAAGCGCAGGATGGCTTCAGGCCCTGTTCTGGTTCCGGGGGGCAGGCTGAGCCTGTGGTTAATTCTTCTTCCTGATGGGAAAATAGAGTGACCTGTGCCTGTCCCAACACCAAGAGCTAGTCTCTCATTGGTTCCCCGTCTTCCCGTTCATCCTCTGGACAAATTGCAACCTGTACGGAACAGGAGGTTAAAGGTGCTGATGCTCCAAGTAGGGAGATTGCTAGTAAAGTGGCTGGAATGGCGAACCCGAGAACAAGGAGATGAGAAATGAGGTGCGTTTTAGAAACCTTTCCCCATCACACGGTGTACCATCTTCTGGGTTTCTCATGCATGTTTTCGATGTAGGAAGATGCCCTTGAACCTGGAGATTTGGGAACCATGCGATGGGTAGCACGCAGTATTACTTTAAAGGGTCTGCGTTTGCTCACCCAACCTCACCAAACCTCTCAGCCCCAAGAGTGTCCACCCTTATGTCTCATCCAGCTGTGGGTCTAGATATGGTCAATCCAGGTTGCATCACAGCCCCTGAACGAATTGTGTAAGAATTTCTCTCTCTTTCACTGTCTTTGTTTCATGGGTTTTTAAAAGTAATTTATTTTTATAATGGGGTTTAGCTGCTTTTCACGGCTGTGTTTATGCCGCTTTACACCCACTTGACAGACTAACAGAGAGATATCAATACATAGGTTTTAAGATTATTACTAGTCAGATATATTCTTGTGCGTTGAATCGGGCGTGTTGAGTCCAGTTCTCTGAGCAAGGAGTAGGTCTTGTCTATTATATATTGGGTTTATGGAACGGTATCTGAGCTAATTTGAAACTCTTGTTTTATGCATCACCCCACCTCACCTTTCCCGTTAAGCAGCCATAGTGTGTTTTCCGCATGTGTGACTCTGTTCTGTTTTGTAATTCAGTTCAAGTGTAACGGTTTTTACATTCCCTCTATAAGTGACACCTTATGAGAAGTGTCCTTTTCTGTGTGACTTATTTCACTTAGAATCGTCGTACCTAAATCCACTCATCATGCTGCTACTAGCCTTATGACATTGATTTCATGGCTGAGTGGTATTCCATTGTACATAAGGACCTCAAATTTTTTATCCATTTTTCGCTTTCCTGGGATATTTAAGGTGGAATGAAGTGGAGGTCCTTGTCAACAGAGCAGCCCTAAACTTTGGGGTGCTTGTGTCCTGCTGATTTTTAATTTTCCCACTTTATATCCCCATGCGTGGAAGTGCCCTATGCTCTCTAAGCTGTGTTTTTTAGATGTTTCAGGACACACCGTACACTTCTCGAGAGTGGCTGTTGGCAATTTACATCCCGCCCATCAGTGTAGCAAGGCTCCCATTTCTCCATGGCCTGTCCTGCATTTCTGGTTTTGACACTTTTTTCAGCATGGCCCTTTTGACCGATGGGAAGCGAGACTTCTTTGTAGCGCTGATTTGCCTTTCCAGGTTGCTTGGTTGGCCAAAAAGGGCGTATGCGTTTTTTCCTGAATATATTCAGGAAAAAACGCATACGCCCTTTTTGGCCAAGGGCATCATTGTCAACGATTTGCCGCTTTTCATGTGCTTTAAAGGCGATTCGAATCTACCTCCTGAAATCTGTTTCCTGCAATTCTGCCTTGATTTCAATTCCTCGTCTTTGCCTTCCCTCAATATATTTGTGGACGAGAGTTATCATTTATAACTCTGTAGGATTGTGAATTGCAGTGCCCTGAGGCTCCATTTTACAACTCGCTTTTTCGGGAGGTGGCCGCAAAAGCGCAGGATGGCTTCAGGCCCTGTTCTGGTTCCGGGGGGCAGGCTGAGCCTGTGGTTAATTCTTCTTCCTGATGGGAAAATAGAGTGACCTGTGCCTGTCCCAACACCAAGAGCTAGTCTCTCATTGGTTCCCCGTCTTCCCGTTCATCCTCTGGACAAATTGCAACCTGTACGGAACAGGAGGTTAAAGGTGCTGATGCTCCAAGTAGGGAGATTGCTAGTAAAGTGGCTGGAATGGCGAACCCGAGAACAAGGAGATGAGAAATGAGGTGCGTTTTAGAAACCTTTCCCCATCACACGGTGTACCATCTTCTGGGTTTCTCATGCATGTTTTCGATGTAGGAAGATGCCCTTGAACCTGGAGATTTGGGAACCATGCGATGGGTAGCACGCAGTATTACTTTAAAGGGTCTGCGTTTGCTCACCCAACCTCACCAAACCTCTCAGCCCCAAGAGTGTCCACCCTTATGTCTCATCCAGCTGTGGGTCTAGATATGGTCAATCCAGGTTGCATCACAGCCCCTGAACGAATTGTGTAAGAATTTCTCTCTCTTTCACTGTCTTTGTTTCATGGGTTTTTAAAAGTAATTTATTTTTATAATGGGGTTTAGCTGCTTTTCACGGCTGTGTTTATGCCGCTTTACACCCACTTGACAGACTAACAGAGAGATATCAATACATAGGTTTTAAGATTATTACTAGTCAGATATATTCTTGTGCGTTGAATCGGGCGTGTTGAGTCCAGTTCTCTGAGCAAGGAGTAGGTCTTGTCTATTATATATTGGGTTTATGGAACGGTATCTGAGCTAATTTGAAACTCTTGTTTTATGCATCACCCCACCTCACCTTTCCCGTTAAGCAGCCATAGTGTGTTTTCCGCATGTGTGACTCTGTTCTGTTTTGTAATTCAGTTCAAGTGTAACGGTTTTTACATTCCCTCTATAAGTGACACCTTATGAGAAGTGTCCTTTTCTGTGTGACTTATTTCACTTAGAATCGTCGTACCTAAATCCACTCATCATGCTGCTACTAGCCTTATGACATTGATTTCATGGCTGAGTGGTATTCCATTGTACATAAGGACCTCAAATTTTTTATCCATTTTTCGCTTTCCTGGGATATTTAAGGTGGAATGAAGTGGAGGTCCTTGTCAACAGAGCAGCCCTAAACTTTGGGGTGCTTGTGTCCTGCTGATTTTTAATTTTCCCACTTTATATCCCCATGCGTGGAAGTGCCCTATGCTCTCTAAGCTGTGTTTTTTAGATGTTTCAGGACACACCGTACACTTCTCGAGAGTGGCTGTTGGCAATTTACATCCCGCCCATCAGTGTAGCAAGGCTCCCATTTCTCCATGGCCTGTCCTGCATTTCTGGTTTTGACACTTTTTTCAGCATGGCCCTTTTGACCGATGGGAAGCGAGACTTCTTTGTAGCGCTGATTTGCCTTTCCAGGTTGCTTGGTTGGCCAAAAAGGGCGTATGCGTTTTTTCCTGAATATATTCAGGAAAAAACGCATACGCCCTTTTTGGCCAAGGGCATCATTGTCAACGATTTGCCGCTTTTCATGTGCTTTAAAGGCGATTCGAATCTACCTCCTGAAATCTGTTTCCTGCAATTCTGCCTTGATTTCAATTCCTCGTCTTTGCCTTCCCTCAATATATTTGTGGACGAGAGTTATCATTTATAACTCTGTAGGATTGTGAATTGCAGTGCCCTGAGGCTCCATTTTACAACTCGCTTTTTCGGGAGGTGGCCGCAAAAGCGCAGGATGGCTTCAGGCCCTGTTCTGGTTCCGGGGGGCAGGCTGAGCCTGTGTTTAATTCTTCTTCCTGATGGGAAAATAGAGTGACCTGTGCCTGTCCCAACACCAAGAGCTAGTCTCTCATTGGTTCCCCGTCTTCCCGTTCATCCTCTGGACAAATTGCAACCTGTACGGAACAGGAGGTTAAAGGTGCTGATGCTCCAAGTAGGGAGATTGCTAGTAAAGTGGCTGGAATGGCGAACCCGAGAACAAGGAGATGAGAAATGAGGTGCGTTTTAGAAACCTTTCCCCATCACACGGTGTACCATCTTCTGGGTTTCTCATGCATGTTTTCGATGTAGGAAGATGCCCTTGAACCTGGAGATTTGGGAACCATGCGATGGGTAGCACGCAGTATTACTTTAAAGGGTCTGCGTTTGCTCACCCAACCTCACCAAACCTCTCAGCCCCAAGAGTGTCCACCCTTATGTCTCATCCAGCTGTGGGTCTAGATATGGTCAATCCAGGTTGCATCACAGCCCCTGAACGAATTGTGTAAGAATTTCTCTCTCTTTCACTGTCTTTGTTTCATGGGTTTTTAAAAGTAATTTATTTTTATAATGGGGTTTAGCTGCTTTTCACGGCTGTGTTTATGCCGCTTTACACCCACTTGACAGACTAACAGAGAGATATCAATACATAGGTTTTAAGATTATTACTAGTCAGATATATTCTTGTGCGTTGAATCGGGCGTGTTGAGTCCAGTTCTCTGAGCAAGGAGTAGGTCTTGTCTATTATATATTGGGTTTATGGAACGGTATCTGAGCTAATTTGAAACTCTTGTTTTATGCATCACCCCACCTCACCTTTCCCGTTAAGCAGCCATAGTGTGTTTTCCGCATGTGTGACTCTGTTCTGTTTTGTAATTCAGTTCAAGTGTAACGGTTTTTACATTCCCTCTATAAGTGACACCTTATGAGAAGTGTCCTTTTCTGTGTGACTTATTTCACTTAGAATCGTCGTACCTAAATCCACTCATCATGCTGCTACTAGCCTTATGACATTGATTTCATGGCTGAGTGGTATTCCATTGTACATAAGGACCTCAAATTTTTTATCCATTTTTCGCTTTCCTGGGATATTTAAGGTGGAATGAAGTGGAGGTCCTTGTCAACAGAGCAGCCCTAAACTTTGGGGTGCTTGTGTCCTGCTGATTTTTAATTTTCCCACTTTATATCCCCATGCGTGGAAGTGCCCTATGCTCTCTAAGCTGTGTTTTTTAGATGTTTCAGGACACACTGTACACTTCTCGAGAGTGGCTGTTGGCAATTTACATCCCGCCCATCAGTGTAGCAAGGCTCCCATTTCTCCATGGCCTGTCCTGCATTTCTGGTTTTGACACTTTTTTCAGCATGGCCCTTTTGACCGATGGGAAGCGAGACTTCTTTGTAGCGCTGATTTGCCTTTCCAGGTTGCTTGGTTGGCCAAAAAGGGCGTATGCGTTTTTTCCTGAATATATTCAGGAAAAAACGCATACGCCCTTTTTGGCCAAGGGCATCATTGTCAACGATTTGCCGCTTTTCATGTGCTTTAAAGGCGATTCGAATCTACCTCCTGAAATCTGTTTCCTGCAATTCTGCCTTGATTTCAATTCCTCGTCTTTGCCTTCCCTCAATATATTTGTGGACGAGAGTTATCATTTATAACTCTGTAGGATTGTGAATTGCAGTGCCCTGAGGCTCCATTTTACAACTCGCTTTTTCGGGAGGTGGCCGCAAAAGCGCAGGATGGCTTCAGGCCCTGTTCTGGTTCCGGGGGGCAGGCTGAGCCTGTGGTTAATTCTTCTTCCTGATGGGAAAATAGAGTGACCTGTGCCTGTCCCAACACCAAGAGCTAGTCTCTCATTGGTTCCCCGTCTTCCCGTTCATCCTCTGGACAAATTGCAACCTGTACGGAACAGGAGGTTAAAGGTGCTGATGCTCCAAGTAGGGAGATTGCTAGTAAAGTGGCTGGAATGGCGAACCCGAGAACAAGGAGATGAGAAATGAGGTGCGTTTTAGAAACCTTTCCCCATCACACGGTGTACCATCTTCTGGGTTTCTCATGCATGTTTTCGATGTAGGAAGATGCCCTTGAACCTGGAGATTTGGGAACCATGCGATGGGTAGCACGCAGTATTACTTTAAAGGGTCTGCGTTTGCTCACCCAACCTCACCAAACCTCTCAGCCCCAAGAGTGTCCACCCTTATGTCTCATCCAGCTGTGGGTCTAGATATGGTCAATCCAGGTTGCATCACAGCCCCTGAACGAATTGTGTAAGAATTTCTCTCTCTTTCACTGTCTTTGTTTCATGGGTTTTTAAAAGTAATTTATTTTTATAATGGGGTTTAGCTGCTTTTCACGGCTGTGTTTATGCCGCTTTACACCCACTTGACAGACTAACAGAGAGATATCAATACATAGGTTTTAAGATTATTACTAGTCAGATATATTCTTGTGCGTTGAATCGGGCGTGTTGAGTCCAGTTCTCTGAGCAAGGAGTAGGTCTTGTCTATTATATATTGGGTTTATGGAACGGTATCTGAGCTAATTTGAAACTCTTGTTTTATGCATCACCCCACCTCACCTTTCCCGTTAAGCAGCCATAGTGTGTTTTCCGCATGTGTGCCTCTGTTCTGTTTTGTAATTCAGTTCAAGTGTAACGGTTTTTACATTCCCTCTATAAGTGACACCATATGAGAAGTGTCCTTTTCTGTGTGACTTATTTCACTTAGAATCGTCGTACCTAAATCCACTCATCATGCTGCTACTAGCCTTATGACATTGATTTCATGGCTGAGTGATATTCCATTGTACATAAGGACCACAACTTTTGTATCCATTTTTCACTTTCCTGGGATATGTAAGGTGGAATGAAGTGGAGGTCCTTGTCAACAGAGCAGCCCTAAACTTTGGGGTGCTTGTGTCTTGCTGATTTTTAATTTTCCCACTTTATACCCCCATGCGTGGAAGTGCCCTATGCTCTCTAAGCTGTGTTTTTTAGATGTTTCAGGACACACCGTACACTTCTCCAGAGTGGCTGTTGGCAATTTACATCCCGCCCATCAGTGTAGCAAGGCTCCCATTTCTCCATGGCCTGTCCTGCATTTCTGGTTTTGACACTTTTTTCAGCATGGCCCTTTTGACCGATGGGAAGCGAGACTTCTTTGTAGCGCTGATTTGCCTTTCCAGGTTGCTTGGTTGGCCAAAAAGGGCGTATGCGTTTTTTCCTGAATATATTCAGGAAAAAACGCATACGCCCTTTTTGGCCAAGGGCATCATTGTCAACGTTTTGCCGCTTTTCATGTGCTTTGAAGGCGATTCGAATCTACCTCCTGAAATCTGTTTCCTGCAATTCTGCCTTGATTTCAATTCCTCGTCTTTGCCTTCCCTCAATATATTTGTGTACGAGAGTTATCATTTATAACTCTGCAGGTTTGTGAATTGCAGTGCCCTGAAGCTCCATTTTACAACTCGCTTTTTCGGGAGCTGGCCGCAAAAGCGCAGGATGGCTTCAGGCCCTGTTCTGGTTCCGGGGGGCAGGCTGAGCCTGTGGTTAATTCTTCTTCCTGATGGGAAAATAGAGTGACCTGTGCCTGTCCCAACACCAAGAGCTAGTCTCTCATTTTTTCCCCGTCTTCCCGTTCATCCTCAGGACAAATTGCAACCTGTACGGAACAGGAGGTTAAAGGTGCTGATGCTCCAAGTAGGGAGATTGCTAGTAAAGTGGCTGGAATTGCGAGCCCGAGAACAAGGAGATGAGAAATGAGGTGCGTTTTAGAAACCTTTCCCCATCACACGGTGTACCATCTTCTGGGTTTCTCATGCATGTTTTCGATGTAGGAAGATGCCCTTGAACCTGGAGTTTTGGGACCCATGCGATGGGTACCACGCAGTCTTACTTTAAAGGGTCTGCGTTTGCTCACCCAACCTCACCAAACCTCTCAGCCCCAAGAGTGTCCACCCTTATGTCTCATCCAGCTGTGGGTCTAGATATGGTCAATCCAGTTTGCATCACAGCCCCTGAACGAATTGTGTAAGAATTTCTCTCTCTTTCACTGTCTTTGTTTCATGGGTTTTTAAAAGTAATTTCTTTTTATAATGGGGTTTAGCTGCTTTTCACGGCTGTGTTTATGCCACTTTACACCCACTTGACACACTAACAGAGAGATATCAATACATAGGTTTTAAGATTATTACTAGTCAGATATATTCTTGTGCGGTGAATCGGGCGTGTTGAGTCCAGTTCTCTGAGCAAGGGGTAGGTCTTGTCTATTACATATTGGGTTTATGGAACGGTATCTGAGCTAATTTGAAACTCTTGTTTTATGTATCACCCCACCTCACCTTTCCCGTTAAGCAGCCATAGTGTGTTTTCTGCATGTGTGCCTCTGTTCTGTTTTGTAATTCAGTTCAAGTGTAACGGTTTTTACATTCCCTCTATAAGTGACACCATATGAGAAGTGTCCTTTTCTGTGTGACTTATTTCACTTAGAATCGTCGTACCTAAATCCACTCATCATGCTGCTACTAGCCTTATGACATTGATTTCATGGCTGAGTGATATTCCATTGTACATAAGGACCACAACTTTTGTATCCATTTTTCACTTTCCTGGGATATGTAAGGTGGAATGAAGTGGAGGTCCTTGTCAACAGAGCAGCCCTAAACTTTGGGGTACTTGTGTCTTGCTGATTTTTAATTTTCCCACTTTATACCCCCATGCGTGGAAGTGCCCTATGCTCTCTAAGCTGTGTTTTTTAGATGTTTCAGGACACACCGTACACTTCTCCAGAGTGGCTGTTGGCAATTTACATCCCGCCCATCAGTGTAGCAAGGCTCCCATTTCTCCATGGCCTGTCCTGCATTTCTGGTTTTGACACTTTTTTCAGCATGGCCCTTTTGACCGATGGGAAGCGAGACTTCTTTGTAGCGCTGATTTGCCTTTCCAGGTTGCTTGGTTGGCCAAAAAGGGCGTATGCGTTTTTTCCTGAATATATTCAGGAAAAAACGCATACGCCCTTTTTGGCCAAGGGCATCATTGTCAACGTTTTGCCGCTTTTCATGTGCTTTGAAGGCGATTCGAATCTACCTCCTGAAATCTGTTTCCTGCAATTCTGCCTTGATTTCAATTCCTCGTCTTTGTCTTCCCTCAATATATTTGTGTACGAGAGTTATCATTTATAACTCTGCAGGTTTGTGAATTGCAGTGCCCTGAAGCTCCATTTTACAACTCGCTTTTTCGGGAGCTGGCCGCAAAAGCGCAGGATGGCTTCAGGCCCTGTTCTGGTTCCGGGGGGCAGGCTGAGCCTGTGGTTAATTCTTCTTCCTGATGGGAAAATAGAGTGACCTGTGCCTGTCCCAACACCAAGAGCTAGTCTCTCATTTTTTCCCCGTCTTCCCGTTCATCCTCAGGACAAATTGCAACCTGTACGGAACAGGAGGTTAAAGGTGCTGATGCTCCAAGTAGGGAGATTGCTAGTAAAGTGGCTGGAATTGCGAGCCCGAGAACAAGGAGATGAGAAATGAGGTGCGTTTTAGAAACCTTTCCCCATCACACGGTGTACCATCTTCTGGGTTTCTCATGCATGTTTTCGATGTAAGAAGATGCCCTTGAACCTGGAGTTTTGGGACCCATGCGATGGGTACCACGCAGTATTACTTTAAAGGGTCTGCGTTTGCTCACCCAACCTCACCAAACCTCTCAGCCCCAAGAGTGTCCACCCTTATGTCTCATCCAGCTGTGGGTCTAGATATGGTCAATCCAGTTTGCATCACAGCCCCTGAACGAATTGTGTAAGAATTTCTCTCTCTTTCACTGTCTTTGTTTCATGGGTTTTTAAAAGTAATTTCTTTTTATAATGGGGTTTAGCTGCTTTTCACGGCTGTGTTTATGCCACTTTACACCCACTTGACACACTAACAGAGAGATATCAATACATAGGTTTTAAGATTATTACTAGTCAGATATATTCTTGTGCGGTGAATCGGGCGTGTTGAGTCCAGTTCTCTGAGCAAGGGGTAGGTCTTGTCTATTACATATTGGGTTTATGGAACGGTATCTGAGCTAATTTGAAACTCTTGTTTTATGTATCACCCCACCTCACCTTTCCCGTTAAGCAGCCATAGTGTGTTTTCTGCATGTGTGCCTCTGTTCTGTTTTGTAATTCAGTTCAAGTGTAACGGTTTTTACATTCCCTCTATAAGTGACACCATATGAGAAGTGTCCTTTTCTGTGTGACTTATTTCACTTAGAATCGTCGTACCTAAATCCACTCATCATGCTGCTACTAGCCTTATGACATTGATTTCATGGCTGAGTGATATTCCATTGTACATAAGGACCACAACTTTTGTATCCATTTTTCACTTTCCTGGGATATGTAAGGTGGAATGAAGTGGAGGTCCTTGTCAACAGAGCAGCCCTAAACTTTGGGGTGCTTGTGTTTTGCTGATTTTTAATTTTCCCACTTTATCCCCCCATGCGTGGAAGTGCCCTATGCTCTCTAAGCTGTGTTTTTTAGATGTTTCAGGACACACCGTACACTTCTCCAGAGTGGCTGTTGGCAATTTACATCCCGCCCATCAGTGTAGCAAGGCTCCCATTTCTCCATGGCCTGTCCTGCATTTCTGGTTTTGACACTTTTTTCAGCATGGCCCTTTTGACCGATGGGAAGCGAGACTTCTTTGTAGCGCTGATTTGCCTTTCCAGGTTGCTTGGTTGGCCAAAAAGGGCGTATGCGTTTTTTCCTGAATATATTCAGGAAAAAACGCATACGCCCTTTTTGGCCAAGGGCATCATTGTCAACGTTTTGCCGCTTTTCATGTGCTTTGAAGGCGATTCGAATCTACCTCCTGAAATCTGTTTCCTGCAATTCTGCCTTGATTTCAATTCCTCGTCTTTGCCTTCCCTCAATATATTTGTGTACGAGAGTTATCATTTATAACTCTGCAGGTTTGTGAATTGCAGTGCCCTGAAGCTCCATTTTACAACTCGCTTTTTCGGGAGCTGGCCGCAAAAGCGCAGGATGGCTTCAGGCCCTGTTCTGGTTCCGGGGGGCAGGCTGAGCCTGTGGTTAATTCTTCTTCCTGATGGGAAAATAGAGTGACCTGTGCCTGTCCCAACACCAAGAGCTAGTCTCTCATTTTTTCCCCGTCTTCCCGTTCATCCTCAGGACAAATTGCAACCTGTACGGAACAGGAGGTTAAAGGTGCTGATGCTCCAAGTAGGGAGATTGCTAGTAAAGTGGCTGGAATTGCGAGCCCGAGAACAAGGAGATGAGAAATGAGGTGCGTTTTAGAAACCTTTCCCCATCACACGGTGTACCATCTTCTGGGTTTCTCATGCATGTTTTCGATGTAGGAAGATGCCCTTGAACCTGGAGTTTTGGGACCCATGCGATGGGTACCACGCAGTATTACTTTAAAGGGTCTGCGTTTGCTCACCCAACCTCACCAAACCTCTCAGCCCCAAGAGTGTCCACCCTTATGTCTCATCCAGCTGTGGGTCTAGATATGGTCAATCCAGTTTGCATCACAGCCCCTGAACGAATTGTGTAAGAATTTCTCTCTCTTTCACTGTCTTTGTTTCATGGGTTTTTAAAAGTAATTTCTTTTTATAATGGGGTTTAGCTGCTTTTCAGGGCTGTGTTTATGCCGCTTTACACCCACTTGACACACTAACAGAGAGATATCAATACATAGGTTTTAAGATTATTACTAGTCAGATATATTCTTGTGCGGTGAATCGGGCGTGTTGAGTCCAGTTCTCTGAGCAAGGGGTAGGTTTTGTCTATTACATATTGGGTTTATGGAACGGTATCTGAGCTAATTTGAAACTCTTGTTTTATGCATCACCCCACCTCACCTTTCCCGTTAAGCAGCCATAGTGTGTTTTCCGCATGTGTGACTCTGTTCTGTTTTGTAATTCAGTTCAAGTGTAACGGTTTTTACATTCCCTCTATAAGTGACACCATATGAGAAGTGTCCTTTTCTGTGTGACTTATTTCACTTAGAATCGTCGTACCTAAATCCACTCATCATGCTGCTACTAGCCTTATGACATTGATTTCATGGCTGAGTGATATTCCATTGTACATAAGGACCACAACTTTTGTATCCATTTTTCACTTTCCTGGGATATGTAAGGTGGAATGAAGTGGAGGTCCTTGTCAACAGAGCAGCCCTAAACTTTGGGGTGCTTGTGTCTTGCTGATTTTTAATTTTCCCACTTTATACCCCCATGCGTGGAAGTGCCCTATGCTCTCTAAGCTGTGTTTTTTAGATGTTTCAGGACACACCGTACACTTCTCCAGAGTGGCTGTTGGCAATTTACATCCCGCCCATCAGTGTAGCAAGGCTCCCATTTCTCCATGGCCTGTCCTGCATTTCTGGTTTTGACACTTTTTTCAGCATGGCCCTTTTGACCGATGGGAAGCGAGACTTCTTTGTAGCGCTGATTTGCCTTTCCAGGTTGCTTGGTTGGCCAAAAAGGGCGTATGCGTTTTTTCCTGAATATATTCAGGAAAAAACGCATACGCCCTTTTTGGCCAAGGGCATCATTGTCAACGTTTTGCTGCTTTTCATGTGCTTTAAAGGCGATTCGAATCTACCTCCTGAAATCTGTTTCCTGCAATTCTGCCTTGATTTCAATTCCTCGTCTTTGCCTTCCCTCAATATATTTGTGTACGAGAGTTATCATTTATAACTCTGCAGGTTTGTGAATTGCAGTGCCCTGAAGCTCCATTTTACAACTCGCTTTTTCGGGAGCTGGCCGCAAAAGCGCAGGATGGCTTCAGGCCCTGTTCTGGTTCCGGGGGGCAGGCTGAGCCTGTGGTTAATTCTTCTTCCTGATGGGAAAATAGAGTGACCTGTGCCTGTCCCAACACCAAGAGCTAGTCTCTGGTTTTTTCCCCGTCTTCCCGTTCATCCTCAGGACAAATGGCAACCTGTACGGAACAGGAGGTTAAAGGTGCTGATGCTCCAAGTAGGGAGATTGCTAGTAAAGTGGCTGGAATTGCGAGCCCGAGAACAAGGAGATGAGAAATGAGGTGCGTTTTAGAAACCTTTCCCCATCACACGGTGTACCATCTTCTGGGTTTCTCATGCATGTTTTCGATGTAGGAAGATGCCCTTGAACCTGGAGATTTGGGACCCATGCGATGGGAACCACGCAGTATTACTTTAAAGGGTCTGCGTTTGCTCACCCAACCTCACCAAACCTCTCAGCCCCAAGAGTGTCCACCCTTATGTCTCATCCAGCTGTGGGTCTAGATTAGGTCAATCCAGGTTGCATCACAGCCCCTGAACGAATTGTGTAAGAATTTCTCTCTCTTTCACTGTCTTTGTTTCATGGGTTTTAAAAGTAATTTATTTTTATAATGGGGTTTAGCTGCTTTTCACTGCTGTGTTTATGCCGCTCTACACCCACTTGACACACTAACAGAGAGGTATCAAAACATAGGTTTTAAGATTACTACTAGTCAGATATATTCTTGTGCGGTGAATAGGGCGTGTTGAGGCCAGTTCTCTGAGCAAGGAATAGGTCTTGTCTATTACATATTGGGTTTATGGATCGGTATCTCAGCTAATTTGAAACCCTTGTTTTATATATCACCCCACCTCACCTTTCCCGTTAAGCAGCCATAGTGTGTTTTCTGCATGTGTGACTCTGTTCTGTTTTGTAATTCAGTTCAAGTGTAACGGTTTTTACATTCCCTCTATAAGTGATAACTTATGAGAACTGTCCTTTTCAGTGTGTCTTATTTCATTAAGAATCGTCGTACCTAAATCCACTCATCATGCTGCTACTAGCCTCATGACATTGATTTCATGGCTGAGTGATATTCCACTGTACATAAGGACCACCACTTCTTTATCCATTTTTCTCTTTCCTGGGACATTTAAGGTGGAATGAAGTGGAGGTCCTTGGCAACAGAGCAGCCCTAAACTTTGGGGTGCTTCTGTCTTGCTGATTTTTAATTTTCCCAATTTATACCACCATGCGTAGAAGTGCCCTATGCTCTCTAAGCTGTGTTTTTTAGATGTTTCAGGACACACTGTACCCTTCCCCACAGTGGCTGTTGGCAATTTATATCCCACCCATCAGTGTACAAAGGGTCCCATTTCTCCATGGCCTGTCCTGCATTTCTGGTTTTGACACTTTTTTCAGCATTGCCCTTTTGACCGATGGGAAGCGAGACTTCTTTGTAGCGCTGATTTGCCTTTCCAGGTTGCTTGGTTGGCCAAAAAGGGCGTATGCGTTTTTTCCTGAATATATTCAGGAAAAAACGCATACGCCCTTTTTGGCCAAGGGCATCATTGTCAACGTTTTGCTGTTTTTATGTGCTTTAAAGGCGATTTGAATCTACCTCCTGAAATCGGTTTCCTGCAATTGGGACTTATTTCAAATCCTCTTCTTTGCCTTCCCTCAATATATTTGTGGACAAGAGTTATCATTTATAACTCTGCAGGTTTGTGAATTGCAGTGCTCTGAAGCTCCATTTTACAACTCTCTTTTTCGGGAGCTAGCCGCCAAAGCGCAGGATGGCTTCAGGCCCTGTTCTGGTTCCAGGGGGCAGGCTGAGCCTGTGCTTAATTCTTCTTCCTGATGGGAAAATAGAGTGACCTGTGCCTGTCCCAACACCAAGAGCTGGTCTCTCTTTGGATCCCCGTCTTCCCGTTCATCCTCAGGACAAATTGCAACCTGTACGGAACAGGAGGTTAAAGGTGCTGATGCTCCAAGTAGGGATATTGCTACTAAAGTGGCTGGAATGGTGAACCCGAGCACAAGGAGATGAGAAATGAGGTGCGTTTTAGAAACCTTTCCCCATCACACGGTGTACCTTCTTCTGGGTTTCTCAGGGATGTTTTCGATGTAGGAAGATTCCCTTGAACCTGGAGATTTGGGACCCATGGGATGGGTACCACTCACTATTACTTTAAAGGGTCTGTGTTTGCTCACCCAACCTCACCAAACCTCTCAGCCCCGAGAGTGTCCACCCTTATGTCTCATCCAGCTGTGGGTCTAGATATGGTCAATCCAGGTTGCATCACAGCCCCTGAGCGAATTGTGTAAGAATTTCTCTCGCTTTCACTGTCTTTGTTTCATGGGTTTTTAAAAGTAATTTATTTTTATAATGGGGTTTAGCTGATTTTCACTGCTGTGCTTATGCCGCTTTACAACCACTTGACACACTAACAGAGAGATATCAAAACATAGGTTTTAAGATTACTACTAGTGAGATATATTCTTGTGCGGTGAATAAGGCGTGTTGAATCCAGTTATCTGAGCAAGCAGTAGGTCTTGTCTATTACATATTGGGTTTATGGAAAGGTATCTCAGCTAATTTGAAACCCTTGTTTTATGTATCACCCCACCTCACCTTTCCCGTTAAGCAGCCATAGTGTGTTTTCTGCATGTGTGACTCTGTTCTGTTTTGTAATTCAGTTCAAGTGTAACGGTTTTTACATTCCCTCTATATGTGATAACTTATGAGAAGTGTCCTTTTCAGTGTGTCTTATTTCACTAAGAATCGTCGTACCTAAATCCACTCATCATGCTGCTACTAGCCTCATGACATTGATTTCATGGCTGAGTGATATTCCACTGTACATAAGGACCACCACTTCTTTATCCCTTTTTCTCTTTCCTGGGACATTTAAGGTGGAATGAAGTGGAGGTCCTTGGCAACAGAGCAGCCCTAAACTTTGGGGTGCTTGTGTCTTCCTGATTTTTAATTTTCCCAATTTATACCCCCATGCGTGGAAGTGCCCTATGCTCTCTAAGCTGTGTTTTTTAGATGTTTCAAGACACACCGTACACTTCTCCAGAGTGGCTGTTGGCAATTTACATCCCGCCCATCAGTGTAGCAAGACTCCCATTTCTCCATGGCCTGTCCTGCATTTCTGGTTTTGACACTTTTTTCAGCATGGCCCTTTTGACCGTTGGGAAGCGAGACTACTTTATAGCGCTGATTTGCCTTTCCAGGTTGCTTGGTTGGCCAAAAAGGGCGTATGCGTTTTTTCCTGAATATATTCAGGAAAAAACGCATACGCCCTTTTTGGCCAAGGGCATCATTGTCAACGTTTTGCCGCTTTTCATTGCTTTAAAGGCGATTCGTATCTACCTCCTGAAATTTGTTTCTTGCAATTCTGCCTTGATTTCAAAGCCTCTTCTTTGCCTTCCCTCAATATATTTGTGGACGATAGTTATCATTTATAACTCTGCAGGTTTGTGAAATACAGTGCCCTGAAACTCCATTTTACAAGTCGCTTTTTTGGGAGCTGGCCGCAAAAGCGCAGGATGGCTTCAGGCCCTATTCTGGTTCCGGGGGGCAGGCTTAGCCTGTGGTTAATTCTTCTTCCTGATGAGAAAATAGAGTGACCTGTGCCTGTCCCAACACCAACAGCTAGACTCTCATTGGTTCCCCGTCTTCCCGTTCATCCTCAGGACAAATTGCAACCTGTACGGAACAGGAGGTTAAAGGTGCTGATACTCCAAGTAGGGAGATTGCTAGTAAAGTGGCTGGAATGGCGAACCCGAGCACAAGGAGATGAGAAATGAGGAGCGTTTTAGAAACCTTTCCCCATCACACGGTGTACCATCTTCTGGGTTTCTCATGCATGTTTTCGATGTAGGAAGATGCCCTTGAACCTGGAGATTTGGTACCCATGGGATGGGTACCACTCATTATTACTTTAAAGTGTCTGCGTTTCTTCACCCAACCTCACCAAACCTCTCAGCCCCAAGAGTGTCCACCCTTATGTCTCATCCATCTTTGGGTCTAGATATGGTCAATCCAGGTTGCATCACAGCCCCTGAACGGATTGTGTAAGAATTTCTCTATCTTTCACTGCCTTTGTTTCATGGGTTTTTAAAAGTAATTTATTTTTATAATGGTGTTTAGGTGATTTTCACTGCTGTCTTTATGCCGCTTTACACCCACTTGACACACTAACAGAGAGATATCAATACATAGGTTTTAAGATTATTACTAGTCAAATATATTCTTGTGCGGTGAATAGGGCATGTTGAGTCCAGTTCTCTAAGCAAGGAGTCGGTCTTGTCTGTTACATATTGCGTTTATGGAACGGTATCTGAGCTAATTTGAAACCCTTGTTTTATGTATCACCCCACCTCACCTTTCCCGTTAAGCAGCCATAGTGTGTTTTCTGCAAGTGTGACTCTGTTCTGTTTTGTAATTCAGTTCAAGTGTAACGGTTTTTACAATCCCTCGATAAGTGATACCTTATGAGAAATGTCCTTTTCTGTGTGACTTATTTCACTTAGAATTGTCGTACCTAAATCCACTCATCATGCTGCTACTAGCTTCATGACATTGATTTCATGGCTGAGTGATATTCCATTGTACATAAGGACCACAAATTCTTTATCCATTTTTCTCTTTCCTGGGATATTTAAGGTGAAATGAAGTGGAGGTCCTTGGCAACAGAGCAGCCCTAAACTTTGGGGTGCTTGTGTCTTGCTGAATTTTAATTTTCCCACTTTATACCCCCATGCGTGGAAGTGCCCTATGCTCTCTAAGCTGTGTTTTTTAGATGTTTCAGGACACACCGTACCCTTCTCCAGAGTGGCTGTTGGCAATTTACATGCCGCCCATCAGTGTAGCAAGGCTCCCATTTCTCCATGGCCTGTCCTGCATTTCTGGTTTTGACACTTTTTTCAGCATGGCCCTTTTGACCGTTGGGAAGCGAGACTTCTTTGTAACGCTGATTTGCCTTTCCAGGTTGCTTGGTTTGCCAAAAAGGGCGTATGCGTTTTTTCCTGAATATATTCAGGAAAAAACGCATACGCCCTTTTTGGCCAAGGGCATCATTGTCAACGTTTTGCCGCTTTTCATGTGTTTAAAGGCGATTCGAGTCTACCTCCTGAAATCTGTTTCCTGCAATTCTGCCTTGATTTCAAATCCTCTTCTTTGCCTTCCCTCAATATATTTGTGGATGATAGTTATCATTTATAACTCTGCAGGTTTGTGAAATGCAGTGCCCTCAAACTCCATTTTACAAGTCGCTTTTTTGGGAGCTGGCCCCAAAAGCGCAGGATGGCTTCAGGCCCTATTCTGGTTCCGGGATGGCAGGCTGAGCCTGTGGTTAATTCTTCTTCCTGATGGGAAAATAGAGTGACCTGTGCCTGTCCCAACACCAACAGCTAGACTCTCATTGGTTCCCTGTCTTCCCGTTCGTCCTCAGGAGAATTTGCAAACTGTACGGAACAGGAGGTTAAAGGTGCTGATACTCCAAGTAGCTAAATTGCTAGTAAAGTGGCTGTAATGGCGAACCCGAGCACAAGGAGATGAGAAATGAGGAGCGTTTTAGAAACCTTTCCCCATCACACGGTGTACCATCTTCTGGGTTTCTCATGCTTGTTTTCGATGTAGGAAGATGCCCTTGAACCTGGAGATTTGGGACCCATGGGATGGGTACCACTCACTATTACTTTAAAGGGTCTGCATTTGCTCACCCAACCTCACCAAACCTCTCAGCCCCAAGAGTGTCCACCCTTATGTCTCATCCATCTGTGGGTCTAGATATGGTCAATCCAAGTTGCATCACAGCCCCTGGACGGAATGTGTAAGAATTTCTCTATCTTTCACTGACTTTGTTTTATGTGTTTTTAAAAGTAATTTATTTTTATAATGGGGTTTAGCTGCTTTTCACTGCTGTGTTTATGCCGATTTACACCCACTTGACACCCTAACAGAAAGATATCAAAACATAGGTTTTAAGATTACTACTAGTCAGATATATTCTTGTGCGGTGAATAGGGCGTGTTGAGTCCAGTTGTCTGAACAAGGAGTAGGTCTTGTGTATTACATATTGGGTTTTAGGAACGGTATCTCAGCTAATTTGAAACCCTTGTTTTATGAATCACCCCACCTCACCTTTCCCGTTAAGCAGCCATAGTGTGTATTCTGCATGTGTGACTCTGTTCTGTTTTGTAATTCAGTTCAAGTGTAAAGGTTTTTACATTCCCCCTATAAGTGATAACTTATGAGAAGTGTCTTTTCTGTGTGTCTTATTTCACTTAGAATCGTCGTACCTAAATTCACTCATCATGCTGCTACTAGCCTCATGACATTGATTTCATGGCTGAGTGATATTCCATTGTACATAAGGACGACCACTTCTTTATCCATTTTTCTCTTTCCTGGGATATTTAAGGTGGAATGAAGTGGAGGTCCTTGTCAACAGAGCAGCCCTAAACTTTGGGGTGCTTGTGTCTTGCTGATTTTTAATTTTCCCTATTTATACCCGATGCATGGAAGTGCCCTATGCTCTCTAAGCTGTGTTTTTTAGATGTTTCAGGACACACCGTACCCTTCTCCAGAGTGGCTGTTGGCAATTTACATCCCGCTCATCAGTGTAGCAAGGCTCCCATTTCTCCATGGCCTGTCCTGCATTTCTGGTTTTGACACTTTTTTTAGCATGGCCCTTTTGACCGTTGGGAAGCGAGACTTCTTTGTAGCGCTGATTTGCCTTTCCAGGTTGCTTGGTTGGCCAAAAAGGGCTTATGCGTTTTTTCCTGAATATATTCAGGAAAAAACGCATAAGCCCTTTTTGGCCAAGGGCATCATTGTCAACGTTTTGCCGCTTTTCATGTGCTTTAAATGCGATTCGAATCTACCTCCTGAAATCTGTTTCCTGCAATTCTGCCTTGATTTCAAATCCTCTTCTTTGCCTTCCCTCAATATATTTGTGGACAAGAGTTATCATTTATAACTCTGCAGGTTTGTGAATTGCAGTGCTCTGAAGCTCCATTTTACAACTCTCTTTTTCGGGAGCTGGCCGCCAAAGCGCAGGATGGCTTCAGGCCCTGTTCTGGTTCCAGGGGGCAGGGTGAGCCTGTGGTTAATTCTTCTTCCTGATGGGAAAATAGAGTGACCTGTGCCTGTCCCAACACCAAGAGCTAGTCTCTCTTTGGATCCCCGTCTTCCCGTTCATCCTCAGGACAAATTGCAACCTGTACGGAACAGGAGGTTAAAGGTGCTGATGCTCCAAGTAGGGAGATTGCTAGTAAAGTGGCTGGAATGGCGGACCCGAACACAAGGAGATGAGAAATGAGGTGCGTTATAGAAACCTTTCCCCATCACATGCTGTACCATCTTCTGGGTTTCTCATGCATGTTTTCCATGTAGGAAGATGCCCTGGAACCTGGAGATTTGGGACCCATGGGATGGATACCACTCACTATTACTTTAAAGGGTCTGCGTTTGCTCACCCAACCTCACCAAACCACTCAGCCCCAAAAGTGTCCACCCTTATGTCTCTTCCAGCTGTGGGTCAAGATATGGTCAATCCAGGTTGTACCACAGCCCCTGAACGGATTGTGTAAGAATTTCTCTCTTTTTCACTATCTTTGTTTCATGGGTTTTTAAAAGTAATTTATTTTTATAATGGGGATTACCTGATTTTCACTGCTGTCTTTATGCCGCTTTACACCAACTTGACACACTAACAGAGAGATATCAATACATAGGTTTTAAGATTATTACTAGTAAAATATATTCTTGTGCGGTGAATCGGGCGTGTTGAGTCCAGTTCTCTGAGCAAGGAGTCGGTCTTGTCTGTTACATATTGGGTTTATGGAACGGTATCTGAGCTAATTTGAAACTCTTGTTTTATGTATCACCCCACCTCACCTTTCCCGTTAAGCAGCCATAGTGTGTTTTCTGCATGTGTGACTCTGTTCTGTTTTGTAATTCAGTTCAAGTGTATCGGTTTTTACATTCCCACTATAAGTGATACCTTATGAGAAATGTGCTTTTCTGTGTGACTTATTTCACTTAGAATCGTCATACCTAAATCCACTCATCATGCTGCTACTAGCTTCATGACATTGATTTCATGGCTGAGTGATATTCCATTGTACATAAGGACCACAACTTCTTTATCCATTTTTCTCTTTCCTGGGATATTTAAGGTGGAATGAAGTGGAGGTCCTTGGCAACAGAGCAGCCCTAAACTTTGGGGTGCTTGTGTCTTGCTGATTTTTAATTTTCCCAATTTATACCCCCATGCATGGAAGTGCCCTATGCTCTCTAAGTTGTTTTTTTTAGATGTTTCTGGACACACAGTACCCTTCTCCAGAGTGGCTGTTGGAAATTTACATCCCCCTATCAGTGTAGCAAGGCTCCCATTTCTCCATGGCCTGTCCTGCATTTCTGGTTTTGACACTTTTTTCAGCACGGCCCTTTTGACCGTTTGGAAGCGAGACTTCTTTGTAGCACTGATTTGCCTTTCCAGGTTGCTTGGTTGGCCAAAAAGGGCGTATGCGTTTTTTCCTGAATATATTCAGGAAAAAACGCATACGCCCTTTTTGGCCAAGGGCATCATTGTCAACGTTTTGCCGCTTTTCAAGTGCTTTAAAGGCGATTCAAATCTACCTCCTGAAATCTGTTTCTGTAATTCTGCCTTCAGTTCAAATCTTCTTCTTTCCCTTCCCTCAATATATTTGTGGGGGAGAGTTATCATTTATAACTCTTCAGGTTTGTGAAATGCAGTGCCCTGAAACTCCATTTTACAAGTCGCTTTTTTGGGAGCTGGCCGCAAAAGCGCAGGATGGCTTCAGGCCCTATTATGGTTCCGGTGGGAAGGCTGAGCCTGTGGTTAATTTTTCTTCCTAATGGGAAAATAGAGTGACCTGTGCCTGTCCCAACACCAATAGCTAGTCTCTCATTGGTTCCACGTCTTCCCGTTCAACCTCAGGACAATTTGCAACCTGTACGGAACAGGAGGTTAAAGGTGCTGATGCTCCAAGTAGGGAGATTGCTACTAAAGTGGCTGGAATGGCAAACCCGAGCAAAAGGAGATTAGATATGAGGTGCGTTTTAGAAACCTTTCCCCATCACACGGTGTACCATCTTCTGGGTTTCTCATGCATGTTTTCGATGTAGGAATATGCCCTTGAACCTGGAGATTTGGGACCCATGGGATGGGTACCACTCACTATTACTTTAAAGGGTTTGCGTTTGCTCACTCAACCTCACCAAACCTCTCAGCCCCGAGAGTGTCCACCCTTATGTCTCATCCAGCTGTGGGTCTAGATATGGTCAATCCAGGTTGCATCACAGCCCCTGAACGAATTGTGTAAGAATTTCTCTCTCTTTCACTGTCTTTGTTTCATGGGTTTTTAAAAGTAATTTATTTTTATAATGGGGTTTAGCTGCTTTTCACGGCTGTGTTTATGCCACTTTACACCCACTTGACACACTAACAGAGAGATATCAAAACATAGGTTTTAAGATTACTACTACTCAGATATATTCTTGTGCGGTGAATAGGGCGTGTTGAGTCCTGTTCTCTGAGCAAGGAGTCAGTCTTGTCTGTTACATATTGGGTTTATGGATCGGTATCTGAGCTAATTTGAAACCCGTGTTTTATGTTTCACCCTACCTCACCTTTCCCGTTAAGCAGCCATAGTGTGTTTTCTGCATGTGTGACTCTGTTCTGTTTTGTAATTCAGTTAAAGTGTAACGGTTTTTACATTCCCATTATAAGTGATACCGTATGAGAAGTGTCCTTTTCTGTGTGACTTATTTCACTTAGAATCGTCGTACCTAAATCCACTCATCATGCTGCTACTAGCCTTATGACTTTCATTTCATGGCTGAGTTATATTACATTGTACATAAGGAACACCACTTCTTTATCCATTTTTCTCTTTCCTGGAATATTTAAGGGGGAATGAAGTGGAGGTCCTTGTCAACAGACCAGCCGTAAACTTTGAGGTGCTTGTGTCTTGCTGATTTTTAATTTTCCCAATTTATACCCCCAGGAGTGGAAGTGCCCTATGCTCTCTAAGCTGTGTTTTTTAGATGTTTCAGGACACCCTGTACCCTTCTCCAGAGTGGCTGTTGGCAATTTACATCCCACCCATCAGTGTAGCAAGGCTCCCATTTCTCCATGGCCTGTCCTGCATTTCTGGGTTTGACACATTTTTCAGCATGGCCCTTTTCACCGATGGGAAGCGAGACTTCTTTGTAGCGCTGATTTTCCTTTCCAGGTTGCTTGGTTGGCCAAAAAGGGCGTATGCATTTTTTCCTGCATATATTCAGGAAAAAACGCATACGCCCTTTTTGGCCAAGGGCATCATTGTCAACGTTTTGCCGTTTTCATGTGCTTTAAAGGCGATTCGAATCTACCTCCTGAAATCTGTTTCCTGCAATTCTAACTTGATTTCAAGTCCTGTTCTTTGCCTCCCCTCAATATATTTGTGGACAAGAGTTATGATTTATAACTCTGCAGGTTTGTGAAATGCAGTGCCCTCAAACTCCATTTTACAAGTCGCTCTTTTGGGAGCTGGCCGCCAAAGTGCAGGATGGCTTCAGGCCCTATTTTGGTTCCGGGGGGCAGGCTGAGCCTGTGGTTAATTCTTCTTCCTGATGGGAAAATAGAGTGACCTGTGCCTGTCCCAACACCAATAGCTAGTCTCTCATTGGTTCCACGTCTTCCCGTTCATCCTCAAGACAAATTGCAACCTGTACGGAACAGGAGGTTAAAGGTGCTGATGCTCCAAGTAGGGAGATTGCTACTAAAGTGGCTGGAATGGCGAACCCGAGCACAAGGAGATGAGAAATGAGGAGCGTTTTAGAAACCTTTCCCCATCACACGGTGTACCATCTTCTGGGTTTCTCATGCTTGTTTTCGATGTAGGAAGATGCCCTTGAACCTGGAGATTTGGGACCCATGGGATGGGTACCACTCACTATTACTTTAAAGGGTCTGCATTTGCTCACCCAACCTCACCAAACCTCTCAGCCCCAAGAGTGTCCACCCTTATGTCTCATCCATCTGTGGGTCTAGATATGGTCAATCCAAGTTGCATCACAGCCCCTGAACGGAATGTGTAAGAATTTCTCTATCTTTCACTGACTTTGTTTTATGTGTTTTTAAAAGTAATTTATTTTTATAATGGGGTTTAGCTGCTTTTCACTGCTGTGTTTATGCCGATTTACACCCACTTGACACCCTAACAGAAAGATATCAAAACATAGGTTTTAAGATTACTACTAGTGAGATATATTCTTGTGCGGTGAATAGGGCGTGTTGAGTCCAGTTGTCTGAACAAGGAGTAGGTCTTGTCTATTACATATTGGGTTTTAGGAACGGTATCTCAGCTAATTTGAAACCCTTGTTTTATGAATCACTCCACCTCACCTTTCCCGTTAAGCAGACATAGTGTGTATTCTGCATGTGTGACTCTGTTCTGTTTTGTAATTCAGTTCAAGTGTAAAGGTTTTTACATTCCCCCTATAAGTGATAACTTATGAGAAGTGTCTTTTCTGTGTGTCTTATTTCACTTAGAATCGTCGTACCTAAATTCACTCATCATGCTGCTACTAGCCTCATGACATTGATTTCATGGCTGAGTGATATTCCATTGTACATAAGGACGACCACTTCTTTATCCATTTTTCTCTTTCCTGGGATATTTAAGGTGGAATGAAGTGGAGGTCCTTGTCAACAGAGCAGCCCTAAACTTTGGGGTGCTTGTGTCTTGCTGATTTTTAATTTTCCCTATTTATACCCGATGCATGGAAGTGCCCTATGCTCTCTAAGCTGTGTTTTTTAGATGTTTCAGGACACACCGTACCCTTCTCCAGAGTGGCTGTTGGCAATTTACATCCCGCTCATCAGTGTAGCAAGGCTCCCATTTCTCCATGGCCTGTCCTGCATTTCTGGTTTTGACACTTTTTTTAGCATGGCCCTTTTGACCGTTGGGTAGCGAGACTTCTTTGTAGCGCTGATTTGCTTTTCCAGGTTGCTTGGTTGGCCAAAAAGGGCTTATGCGTTTTTTCCTGAATATATTCAGGAAAAAACGCATAAGCCCTTTTTGGCCAAGGGCATCATTGTCAACGTTTTGCCGCTTTTCATGTGCTTTAAATGCGATTTGAATCTACCTCCTGAAATCTGTTTCCTGCAATTCTGCCTTGATTTCAAATCCTCTTCTTTGCCTTCCCTCAATATATTTGTGGACAAGAGTTATCATTTATAACTCTGCAGGTTTGTGAATTGCAGTGCTCTGAAGCTCCATTTTACAACTCTCTTTTTCGGGAGCTGGCCGCCAAAGCGCAGGATGGCTTCAGGCCCTGTTCTGGTTCCAGGGGGCAGGGTGAGCCTGTGGTTAATTCTTCTTCCTGATGGGAAAATAGAGTGACCTGTGCCTGTCCCAACACCAAGAGCTAGTCTCTCTTTGGATCCCCGTCTTCCCGTTCATCCTCAGGACAAATTGCAACCTGTACGGAACAGGAGGTTAAAGGTGCTGATGCTCCAAGTAGGGAGATTGCTACTAAAGTGGCTGGAATGGCGAACCCGAGCACAAGGAGATGAGAAATGAGGAGCGTTTTAGAAACCTTTCCCCATCACACGGTGTACCATCTTCTGGGTTTCTCATGCTTGTTTTCGATGTAGGAAGATGCCCTTGAACCTGGAGATTTGGGACCCATGGGATGGGTACCACTCACTATTACTTTAAAGGGTCTGCATTTGCTCACCCAACCTCACCAAACCTCTCAGCCCCAAGAGTGTCCACCCTTATGTCTCATCCATCTGTGGGTCTAGATATGGTCAATCCAAGTTGCATCACAGCCCCTGAACGGAATGTGTAAGAATTTCTCTATCTTTCACTGACTTTGTTTTATGTGTTTTTAAAAGTAATTTATTTTTATAATGGGGTTTAGCTGCTTTTCACTGCTGTGTTTATGCCGATTTACACCCACTTGACACCCTAACAGAAAGATATCAAAACATAGGTTTTAAGATTACTACTAGTGAGATATATTCTTGTGCGGTGAATAGGGCGTGTTGAGTCCAGTTGTCTGAACAAGGAGTAGGTCTTGTCTATTACATATTGGGTTTTAGGAACGGTATCTCAGCTAATTTGAAACCCTTGTTTTATGAATCACTCCACCTCACCTTTCCCGTTAAGCAGACATAGTGTGTATTCTGCATGTGTGACTCTGTTCTGTTTTGTAATTCAGTTCAAGTGTAAAGGTTTTTACATTCCCCCTATAAGTGATAACTTATGAGAAGTGTCTTTTCTGTGTGTCTTATTTCACTTAGAATCGTCGTACCTAAATTCACTCATCATGCTGCTACTAGCCTCATGACATTGATTTCATGGCTGAGTGATATTCCATTGTACATAAGGACGACCACTTCTTTATCCATTTTTCTCTTTCCTGGGATATTTAAGGTGGAATGAAGTGGAGGTCCTTGTCAACAGAGCAGCCCTAAACTTTGGGGTGCTTGTGTCTTGCTGATTTTTAATTTTCCCTATTTATACCCGATGCATGGAAGTGCCCTATGCTCTCTAAGCTGTGTTTTTTAGATGTTTCAGGACACACCGTACCCTTCTCCAGAGTGGCTGTTGGCAATTTACATCCCGCTCATCAGTGTAGCAAGGCTCCCATTTCTCCATGGCCTGTCCTGCATTTCTGGTTTTGACACTTTTTTTAGCATGGCCCTTTTGACCGTTGGGTAGCGAGACTTCTTTGTAGCGCTGATTTGCTTTTCCAGGTTGCTTGGTTGGCCAAAAAGGGCTTATGCGTTTTTTCCTGAATATATTCAGGAAAAAACGCATAAGCCCTTTTTGGCCAAGGGCATCATTGTCAACGTTTTGCCGCTTTTCATGTGCTTTAAATGCGATTTGAATCTACCTCCTGAAATCTGTTTCCTGCAATTCTGCCTTGATTTCAAATCCTCTTCTTTGCCTTCCCTCAATATATTTGTGGACAAGAGTTATCATTTATAACTCTGCAGGTTTGTGAATTGCAGTGCTCTGAAGCTCCATTTTACAACTCTCTTTTTCGGGAGCTGGCCGCCAAAGCGCAGGATGGCTTCAGGCCCTGTTCTGGTTCCAGGGGGCAGGGTGAGCCTGTGGTTAATTCTTCTTCCTGATGGGAAAATAGAGTGACCTGTGCCTGTCCCAACACCAAGAGCTAGTCTCTCTTTGGATCCCCGTCTTCCCGTTCATCCTCAGGACAAATTGCAACCTGTACGGAACAGGAGGTTAAAGGTGCTGATGCTCCAAGTAGGGAGATTGCTAGTAAAGTGGCTGGAATGGCGGACCCGAACACAAGGAGATGAGAAATGAGGTGCGTTATAGAAACCTTTCCCCATCACATGCTGTACCATCTTCTGGGTTTCTCATGCATGTTTTCCATGTAGGAAGATGCCCTGGAACCTGGAGATTTGGGACCCATGGGATGGATACCACTCACTATTACTTTAAAGGGTCTGCGTTTGCTCACCCAACCTCACCAAACCTCTCAGCCCCAAAAGTGTCCACCCTTATGTCTCTTCCAGCTGTGGGTCAAGATATGGTCAATCCAGGTTGTACCACAGCCCCTGAACGGATTGTGTAAGAATTTCTCTCTTTTTCACTATCTTTGTTTCATGGGTTTTTAAAAGTAATTTATTTTTATAATGGGGATTACCTGATTTTCACTGCTGTCTTTATGCCGCTTTACACCAACTTGACACACTAACAGAGAGATATCAATACATAGGTTTTAAGATTATTACTAGTAAAATATATTCTTGTGCGGTGAATCGGGCGTGTTGAGTCCAGTTCTCTGAGCAAGGAGTCGGTCTTGTCTGTTACATATTGGGTTTATGGAACGGTATCTGAGCTAATTTGAAACTCTTGTTTTATGTATCACCCCACCTCACCTTTCCCGTTAAGCAGCCATAGTGTGTTTTCTGCATGTGTGACTCTGTTCTGTTTTGTAATTCAGTTCAAGTGTAACGGTTTTTACATTCCCACTATAAGTGATACCTTATGAGAAATGTGCTTTTCTGTGTGACTTATTTCACTTAGAATCATCATACCTAAATCCACTCATCATGCTGCTACTAGCTTCATGACATTGATTTCATGGCTGAGTGATATTCCATTGTACATAAGGACCACAACTTCTTTATCCATTTTTCTCCTTCCTGGGATATTTAAGGTGGAATGAAGTGGAGGTCCTTGGCAACAGAGCAGCCCTAAACTTTGGGGTGCTTGTGTCTTGCTGATTTTTAATTTTCCCAATTTATACCCCCATGCATGGAAGTGCCCTATGCTCTCTAAGCTGTTTTTTTTAGATGTTTCTGGACACACAGTACCTTTCTCCAGAGTGGCTGTTGGAAATTTACATCCTCCCATCAGTGTAGCAAGGCTCCCATTTCTCCATGGCCTGTCCTGCATTTCTGGTTTTGACACTTTTTTCAGCACGGCCCTTTTGACCGTTTGGAAGCGAGACTTCTTTGTAGCACTGATTTGCCTTTCCAGGTTGCTTGGTTGGCCAAAAAGGGCGTATGCGTTTTTTCCTGAATATATTCAGGAAAAAACGCATACGCCCTTTTTGGCCAAGGGCATCATTGTCAACGTTTTGCCGCTTTTCAAGTGCTTTAAAGGCGATTCAAATCTACCTCCTGAAATCTGTTTCTGTAATTCTGCCTTCAGTTCAAATCTTCTTCTTTCCCTTCCCTCAATATATTTGTGGGGGAGAGTTATCATTTATAACTCTTCAGGTTTGTGAAATGCAGTGCCCTGAAACTCCATTTTACAAGTCGCTTTTTTGGGAGCTGGCCGCAAAAGCGCAGGATGGCTTCAGGCCCTATTATGGTTCCGGTGGGAAGGCTGAGCCTGTGGTTAATTCTTCTTCCTAATGGGAAAATAGAGTGACCTGTGCCTGTCCCAACACCAATAGCTAGTCTCTCATTGGTTCCACGTCTTCCCATTCAACCTCAGGACAATTTGCAACCTGTACGGAACAGGAGGTTAAAGGTGCTGATGCTCCAAGTAGGGAGATTGCTACTAAAGTGGCTGGAATGGCAAACCCGAGCAAAAGGAGATTAGATATGAGGTGCGTTTTAGAAACCTTTCCCCATCACACGGTGTACCATCTTCTGGGTTTCTCATGCATGTTTTCGATGTAGGAATATGCCCTTGAACCTGGAGATTTGGGACCCATGGGATGGGTACCACTCACTATTACTTTAAAGGGTTTGCGTTTGCTCACTCAACCTCACCAAACCTCTCAGCCCCGAGAGTGTCCACCCTTATGTCTCATCCAGCTGTGGGTCTAGATATGGTCAATCCAGGTTGCATCACAGCCCCTGAACGAATTGTGTAAGAATTTCTCTCTCTTTCACTGTCTTTGTTTCATGGGTTTTTAAAAGTAATTTATTTTTATAATGGGGTTTAGCTGCTTTTCACGGCTGTATTTATGCTGCTTTACACCCACTTGACACACTAACAGAGAGATATCAATACATAGGTTTTAAGACTATTACTAGTCAGATATATTCTTGTGCGGTGAATCGGGCGTGTTGAGTCCAGTTCTCTGAGCAAGGAGTAGGTCTTGTCTATTACATATTGGGTTTATGGAACGGTATCTGAGCTAATTTGAAACTCTTGTTTTATGTATCACCCCACCTCACCTTTCCCGTTAAGCAGCCATAGTGTGTTTTCTGCATGTGTGACTCTGTTCTGTTTTGTAATTCAGTTCAAGTGTAACGGTTTTTACATTCCCTCTATAAGTGACACCTTATGAGAAGTGTCCTTTTCTGTGTGACTTATTTCACTTAGAATCGTCGTACCTAAATCCACTCATCATGCTGCTACTAGCCTTATGACATTGATTTCATGGCTGAGTGATATTCCATTGTACATAAGGACCACAACTTCTTTATCCATTTTTCGCTTTCTTGGGATATTTAAGGTGGAATGAAGTGGAGGTCCTTGTCAACAGAGCAGCCCTAAACTTTGGGGTGCTTGTGTCTTGCTGATTTTCAATTTTCCCACTTTATACCCCCATGCGTGAAAGTGCCCTATGCTCTCTAAGCTGTCTTTTTTAGATGGTTCAGGACACACCGTACCCTTCTCCAGAGTGGCTGTTGGCAATTTACATCCCGCCCATCAGTGTAGCAAGGCTCCCATTTCTCCATGGCCTGTCGTGCATTTCTGGTTTTGACACTTTTTTCAGCATGGCCCTTTTGAGCGATGGGAAGCGAGACTTCTTTGTAGCGCTGATTTGCCTTTCCAGGTTGCTTGGTTGGCCAAAAAGGGCGTATGCGTTTTTTCCTGAATATATTCAGGAAAAAACGCATACGCCCTTTTTGGCCAAGGGCATCATTGTCAACGTTTTGCCGCTTTTCATGTGCTTTAAAGGCGATTCGAATCTACCTCCTGAAATCTGTTTCCTGCAATTCTGCCTTGACTTCAAATCCTCTTCTTTGCCTTCCCTCAATATATTTGTGGACGAGAGTTATCATTTATAACTCTGCAGGTTTGTGAATTGCAGTGCCCTGAAGCTCCATTTTACAACTCGCTTTTTGGGAGCTGGCCGCAAATCGCAGGATAGCTTTAGGCCCTGTTCTGGTTCCGGGGGGCAGGCTGAGCCTGTGGTTAATTATTCTTCCTGATGGGAAAATAGAGTGACCTGTGCCTGTCCCAATACCAAGAGCTAGTCTCTCATTGGTTCACCGTCTTCCCGTTCATCCTCAGGACAAATTGCAACCTGTACGGAACAGGAGGTTAAAGGTGCTGATGCTCCAAGTAGGGAGATTGCTAGTAAAGTGGCTGAAATGGCGAACCCGAGCACAAGGAGATGAGAAATGAGGTGCGTTTTAGAAACCTTTCCCCATCACAAGGTGTACCATCTTCTGGGTTTCTCATGCATGTTTTCGATGTAGGAAGATGCCCTTGAACCTGGAGATTTGGGACCCATGCGATGGGTAGCATGCAGTATTACTTTAAAGGGTCTGCGTTTGCTCATCCAACCTCACCAAACCTCTCAGCCCCAGGAGTGTCCACCCTTATGTCTCATCCATCTGTGGGTCTAGATATGGTCAATCCAGGTTGCATCACAGCCCCTGAACGAATTGTGTAAGAATTTCTCTCTCTTTCCCTGTCTTTGTTTCATGGGTTTTTAAAAGTAATTTATTTTTATAATGGGGTTTAGCTGCTTTTCACGGCTGTGTTTATGCCGCTTTACACCCACTTGACACACTAACAGAGAGATATCAATACATAGGTTTTAAGATTATTACTAGTCAGATATATTCTTGTGCGGTGAATCGGGCGTGTTGAGTCCAGTTCTCTGAGCAAGGAGTAGGTCTTGTCTATTACATATTGGGTTTATGGAACGGTATCTGAGCTAATTTGAAACTCTTGTTTTATGTATCACCCCACCTCACCTTTTCTGTTAAGCAGCCATTGTGTGTTTTCTGCATGTGTGACTCTGTTCTGTTTTGTAGTTCAGTTCAAGTGTAACGGTTTTTACATTCCCTCTATAAGTGACACCTTATGAGAAGTGTCCTTTTCTGTGTGACTTATTTCACTTAGAATCGTCGTACCTAAATCCACTCATCATGCTGCTACTAGCCTTATGACATTGATTTCATGGCTGAGTGATATTCCATTGTACATAAGGACCACCACTTCTTTATCCATTTTTCGCTTTCTTAGGATATTTAAGGTGGAATGAAGTGGAGGTCCTTGTCAAACGAGCAGCCCTAAACTTTGGGGTGCTTGTGTCTTGCTGATTTTTAATTTTCCCACTTTATACCCCCATGCGTGGAAGTGCCCTATGCTCTCTAAGCTGTGTTTTTTAGATGTTTCAGGACACACCATACCCTTCTCCAGAGTGGCTGTTGGCAATTTACATCCCGACCGTCAGTGTAGCAAGGCTCCAATTTCTCCATGGCCTGTCCTGGATTTCTGGTTTTGACACTTTTTTCAGCGTAGCCCTTTTGACCGATGGGTAGCGAGACTTCTTTGTAGCGCTGATTTGCCTTTCCAGGTTGCTTGGTTGGCCAAAAAGGGCGTATGCGTTTTTTCCTGAATATATTCAGGAAAAAACACATACGCCCTTTTTGGCCAAGGGCATCATTGTAGACATTTTGCCACTTTTCACGTGATTTTAAGGCGATTCGAATCTACCTCCTGAAATCTGTTTCGTGCAATTCCACCTTGCTTTCAAATCCTCTTCGTTGCCTTCCCTCAATATATTTGTGGACGAGAGTTATCATTTATAACTCTGCAGGTTTGTGAATTGCAGTGCCCCTGAGCTCCATTTTTCAACTTGCTTTTTTGGGAGCTGGCCGCAAAAGTGCGGGATTGCCTCAGGCCCTATTCTGGTTCTGGGCGGCAGGCTGAGCCTGTGGTTAATTCTTCTTCCTGATGGGAAAATAGGGTGACCTGTGCCTGTCCCAACACCTAATTCCAGTCTCTCATTGGTTGCCACTCTTCCCGTTCATCCTCAGGAAAAATTGCAACCTTTACGGAAGAGGAGGTTAAAGGTGCTGATTCTCCAAGTAGGGATATTGCTAGTAAAGTATCTTAAATGGTGAACCTGAGCACAAGGATATGAGAAATGAGGTGCGTTTTAGAAAACTTTCCTGATCACACGGTGTACCACCTTCTGGGTTTCTCATGCATGTTTTCGTTGTACGAAGATGCCCTTGAACCTGGAGATTTGGGACCGATGGGATGGGTACCACGCAGTATTACTTTAAAGGGTCTGCGTTTGCTCCCCCAACCTCACCAAAACTCTCAGCCCCGAGAGTGTCCACCCTTATGTCTCATCCAGCTGTGGGTCCAGATATGGTCAATCCAGGTTGCATCACAGCCCCTGAACGAATTTTGTAAGAATTTCTCTCTCTTTCACTGTCTTTGTTTCATGGGTTTTTAAAAGTAAATTATTTTTATAATGGGGTTTAGCTGCTTTTCACGGCTGTGTTTATGTGGCTTTACACCCACTTGACTCACTTCCAGAGAGATATCAATATATAGGTTTTAAGATTCTTACTACTCAGATATATTCTTGTGCGGTGAATAGGGGGTGTAGAGTCCAGTTCACTGAGCAAGGAGTCGTTCTTCTCTATTACATATTGGGTTTATGGAACGGTATGTGAGCTAATTTGAAACCCTTGTTTTATGCATCACCCCACCTCACCTTTCCCGTTAAGCAGCCATAGTGTGTTTTCTAAACGTGTGACTCTGTTCTGTGTTGTAATTCAGTTCAAGTGAAGCGGTTTTTACATTCCCTCTATAAGTGATAGCTTATGATAAGTGTCTTTTTCTGTGTGACTTATTTCACTTAGAATCGTCGTACCTAAATCCACTCATCATGCTGCTACTAGCCTTATGACATTGATTTCATGGCTGAGTGATATTCCATTGTACATAAGGACCACCACTTCTTTATCCATTTTTCTCTTTCCTGGGATATTTAAGGTGTAAGGAAGTGGAGGTTCTTGTCAACAGAGCAGCCCTAAACTTTGGGGTGCCTGTGTCTTGCTGATTTTTAGTTTTCCCAATTTATACGTCCATGAGTGGAAGTGCCCTATGCTCCCTAAGCCGTGTTTTTTAGATGTTTCAGGACCCACAGTACACTTCTCCAGAGTCGATGCTGGCAATTTAAATCCCGCCCATCAGCGTAGCAAGGCTCCCATTTCTCCATGGCCTGTCCTGCATTTCTGGTTTTGACACTTTTTTCAGCGTAGCCCTTTTGACCGATGGGTAGCGAGACTTCTTTGTAGCGCTGATTTGCCTTTCCAGGTTGCTTGGTTGGCCAAAAAGGGCGTATGCGTTTTTTCCTGAATATATTCAGGAAAAACGCATACGCCCTTTTTTGCCAAGGGAATCATTGTAGACATTTTGCCACTTTTCATGTTCTTTTAAGGCGATTCGAATCTACCTCCTTAAATCTGTTTCGTGCAATTCCGCCTTGCTTTCAAATCCTCTTCGTTGCCTTCCCTCAATATATTTGTGGACGAGAGTTATCATTTATAACTCTGCAAGTTTGTGAATTGCAGTGCCCCTGAGCTCCATTTTTCAACTTGCTTTTTTGGGAGCTGGCCGCAAAAGTGCGGGATTGCCTCAGGCCCTATTCTGGTTCTGGGCGGCAGGCTGAGCCTGTGGTTAATTCTTCTTCCTGATGGGAAAATAGGGTGACCTGTGCCTGTCCCAGCACCTAGATCCAGTGTCTCATTGGTTGCCCCTCTTCCCGTTCATCCTCAGGAAAAATTGCAACCTGTACGGAAGAGGAGGTTAAAGGTGCTGATTCTCCAAGTAGGGAGATTGTTAGTAAAGTATCTTAAATGGTGAACCTGAGCACAAGGATATGAGAAATGAGGTGCGTTTTAGAAACCTTTCCCAATCACACAGTGTACCACCTTCTCGGTTTCTCATGCATGTTTTCAATGTACGAAGATGCCCTTGAACCTGGAGATTTGGGACCCATGGGATGGGTACCATTCACTATTACTTTAAAGGGTCTGCGTTTGCTCACCCAACCTCACCAAACCTCTCAGGCCCAAGAGGGTCCACCCTTATGTCTCATCCAGCTGTGGGTCTAGATATGGTCACTCCATGTTGCATCACAGCCCCTGAACGAATTGTGTAAGAATTTCTCTCTCTTTCCCTGTCTTTGTTTCATGTGTTTTTAAAAGTAATTTATTTATATAATGTGGTTTAGCTGCTTTTCACGGCTGTATTTATGCTGCTTTACACCCACTTGACACACTAACAGAGAGATATCAATACATAGGTTTTAAGACTATTACTAGTCAGATATATTCTTGTGCGGTGAATCGGGCGTGTTGAGTCCAGTTCTCTGAGCAAGGAGTAGGTCTTGTCTATTACATATTGGGTTTATGGAACGGTATCTGAGCTAATTTGAAACTCTTGTTTTATGTATCACCCCACCTCACCTTTCCCGTTAAGCAGCCATAGTGTGTTTTCTGCATGTGTGACTCTGTTCTGTTTTGTAATTCAGTTCAAGTGTAACGGTTTTTACATTCCCTCTATAAGTGACACCTTATGAGAAGTGTCCTTTTCTGTGTGACTTATTTCACTTAGAATCGTCGTACCTAAATCCACTCATCATGCTGCTACTAGCCTTATGACATTGATTTCATGGCTGAGTGATATTCCATTGTACATAAGGACCACAACTTCTTTATCCATTTTTCGCTTTCTTGGGATATTTAAGGTGGAATGAAGTGGAGGTCCTTGTCAACAGAGCAGCCCTAAACTTTGGGGTGCTTGTGTCTTGCTGATTTTCAATTTTCCCACTTTATACCCCCATGCGTGAAAGTGCCCTATGCTCTCTAAGCTGTCTTTTTTAGATGGTTCAGGACACACCGTACCCTTCTCCAGAGTGGCTGTTGGCAATTTACATCCCGCCCATCAGTGTAGCAAGGCTCCCATTTCTCCATGGCCTGTCCTGCATTTCTGGTTTTGACACTTTTTTCAGCATGGCCCTTTTGAGCGATGGGAAGCGAGACTTCTTTGTAGCGCTGATTTGCCTTTCCAGGTTGCTTGGTTGGCCAAAAAGGGCGTATGCGTTTTTTCCTGAATATATTCAGGAAAAAACGCATACGCCCTTTTTGGCCAAGGGCATCATTGTCAACGTTTTGCCGCTTTTCATGTGGTTTAAAGGCGATTCGAATCTACCTCCTGAAATCTGTTTCCTGCAATTCTGCCTTGACTTCAAATCCTCTTCTTTGCCTTCCCTCAATATATTTGTGGACGAGAGTTATCATTTATAACTGTGCAGGTTTGTGAATTGCAGTGCCCTGAAGCTCCATTTTACAACTCGCTTTTTGGGAGCTGGCCGCAAATCGCAGGATAGCTTTAGGCCCTGTTCTGGTTCCGGGGGGCAGGCTGAGCCTGTGGTTAATTATTCTTCCTGATGGGAAAATAGAGTGACCTGTGCCTGTCCCAATACCAAGAGCTAGTCTCTCATTGGTTCACCGTCTTCCCGTTCATCCTCAGGACAAATTGCAACCTGTACGGAACAGGAGGTTAAAGGTGCTGATGCTCCAAGTAGGGAGATTGCTAGTAAAGTGGCTGAAATGGCGAACCCGAGCACAAGGAGATGAGAAATGAGGTGCATTTTAGAAACCTTTCCCCATCACAAGGTGTACCATCTTCTGGGTTTCTCATGCATGTTTTCGATGTAGGAAGATGCCCTTGAACCTGGAGATTTGGGACCCATGCGATGGGTAGCATGCAGTATTACTTTAAAGGGTCTGCGTTTGCTCATCCAACCTCACCAAACCTCTCAGCCCCAGGAGTGTCCACCCTTATGTCTCATCCATCTGTGGGTCTAGATATGGTCAATCCAGGTTGCATCACAGCCCCTGAACGAATTGTGTAAGAATTTCTCTCTCTTTCCCTGTCTTTGTTTCATGGGTTTTTAAAAGTAATTTATTTTTATAATGGGGTTTAGCTGCTTTTCACGGCTGTGTTTATGCCGCTTTACACCCACTTGACACACTAACAGAGAGATATCAATACATAGGTTTTAAGATTATTACTAGTCAGATATATTCTTGTGCGGTGAATCGGGCGTGTTGAGTCCAGTTCTCTGAGCAAGGAGTAGGTCTTGTCTATTACATATTGGGTTTATGGAACGGTATCTGAGCTAATTTGAAACTCTTGTTTTATGTATCACCCCACCTCACCTTTTCTGTTAAGCAGCCATTGTGTGTTTTCTGCATGTGTGACTCTGTTCTGTTTTGTAGTTCAGTTCAAGTGTAACGGTTTTTACATTCCCTCTATAAGTGACACCTTATGAGAAGTGTCCTTTTCTGTGTGACTTATTTCACTTAGAATCGTCGTACCTAAATCCACTCATCATGCTGCTACTAGCCTTATGACATTGATTTCATGGCTGAGTGATATTCCATTGTACATAAGGACCACAACTTCTTTATCCATTTTTCGCTTTCTTAGGATATTTAAGGTGGAATGAAGTGGAGGTCCTTGTCAAACGAGCAGCCCTAAACTTTGGGGTGCTTGTGTCTTGCTGATTTTTAATTTTCCCACTTTATACCCCCATGCGTGGAAGTGCCCTATGCTCTCTAAGCTGTTTTTTTTAGATGTTTCAGGACACACCATACCCTTCTCCAGAGTGGCTGTTGGCAATTTACATCCCGACCGTCAGTGTAGCAAGGCTCCAATTTCTCCATGGCCTGTCCTGGATTTCTGGTTTTGACACTTTTTTCAGCGTAGCCCTTTTGACCGATGGGTAGCGAGACTTCTTTGTAGCGCTGATTTGCCTTTCCAGGTTGCTTGGTTGGCCAAAAAGGGCGTATGCGTTTTTTCCTGAATATATTCAGGAAAAAACACATACGCCCTTTTTGGCCAAGGGCATCATTGTAGACATTTTGCCACTTTTCACGTGATTTTAAGGCGATTCGAATCTACCTCCTGAAATCTGTTTCGTGCAATTCCACCTTGCTTTCAAATCCTCTTCGTTGCCTTCCCTCAATATATTTGTGGACGAGAGTTATCATTTATAACTCTGCAGGTTTGTGAATTGCAGTGCCCCTGAGCTCCATTTTTCAACTTGCTTTTTTGGGAGCTGGCCGCAAAAGTGCGGGATTGCCTCAGGCCCTATTCTGGTTCTGGGCGGCAGGCTGAGCCTGTGGTTAATTCTTCTTCCTGATGGGAAAATAGGGTGACCTGTGCCTGTCCCAACACCTAATTCCAGTCTCTCATTGGTTGCCACTCTTCCCGTTCATCCTCAGGAAAAATTGCAACCTTTACGGAAGAGGAGGTTAAAGGTGCTGATTCTCCAAGTAGGGATATTGCTAGTAAAGTATCTTAAATGGTGAACCTGAGCACAAGGATATGAGAAATGAGGTGCGTTTTAGAAAACTTTCCTGATCACACGGTGTACCACCTTCTGGGTTTCTCATGCATGTTTTCGTTGTACGAAGATGCCCTTGAACCTGGAGATTTGGGACCGATGGGATGGGTACCACGCAGTATTACTTTAAAGGGTCTGCGTTTGCTCCCCCAACCTCACCAAAACTCTCAGCCCCGAGAGTGTCCACCCTTATGTCTCATCCAGCTGTGGGTCCAGATATGGTCAATCCAGGTTGCATCACAGCCCCTGAACGAATTTTGTAAGAATTTCTCTCTCTTTCACTGTCTTTGTTTCATGGGTTTTTAAAAGTAAATTATTTTTATAATGGGGTTTAGCTGCTTTTCACGGCTGTGTTTATGTGGCTTTACACCCACTTGACTCACTTCCAGAGAGATATCAATATATAGGTTTTAAGATTCTTACTACTCAGATATATTCTTGTGCGGTGAATAGGGGGTGTAGAGTCCAGTTCACTGAGCAAGGAGTCGTTCTTCTCTATTACATATTGGGTTTATGGAACGGTATGTGAGCTAATTTGAAACCCTTGTTTTATGCATCACCCCACCTCACCTTTCCCGTTAAGCAGCCATAGTGTGTTTTCTAAACGTGTGACTCTGTTCTGTGTTGTAATTCAGTTCAAGTGAAGCGGTTTTTACATTCCCTCTATAAGTGATAGCTTATGATAAGTGTCTTTTTCTGTGTGACTTATTTCACTTAGAATCGTCGTACCTAAATCCACTCATCATGCTGCTACTAGCCTTATGACATTGATTTCATGGCTGAGTGATATTCCATTGTACATAAGGACCACCACTTCTTTATCCATTTTTCTCTTTCCTGGGATATTTAAGGTGTAAGGAAGTGGAGGTTCTTGTCAACAGAGCAGCCCTAAACTTTGGGGTGCCTGTGTCTTGCTGATTTTTAGTTTTCCCAATTTATACGTCCATGAGTGGAAGTGCCCTATGCTCCCTAAGCCGTGTTTTTTAGATGTTTCAGGACCCACCGTACACTTCTCCAGAGTCGATGCTGGCAATTTAAATCCCGCCCATCAGCGTAGCAAGGCTCCCATTTCTCCATGGCCTGTCCTGCATTTCTGGTTTTGACACTTTTTTCAGCGTAGCCCTTTTGACCGATGGGTAGCGAGACTTCTTTGTAGCGCTGATTTGCCTTTCCAGGTTGCTTGGTTGGCCAAAAAGGGCGTATGCGTTTTTTCCTGAATATATTCAGGAAAAACGCATACGCCCTTTTTTGCCAAGGGAATCATTGTAGACATTTTGCCACTTTTCATGTTCTTTTAAGGCGATTCGAATCTACCTCCTTAAATCTGTTTCGTGCAATTCCGCCTTGCTTTCAAATCCTCTTCGTTGCCTTCCCTCAATATATTTGTGGACGAGAGTTATCATTTATAACTCTGCAAGTTTGTGAATTGCAGTGCCCCTGAGCTCCATTTTTCAACTTGCTTTTTTGGGAGCTGGCCGCAAAAGTGCGGGATTGCCTCAGGCCCTATTCTGGTTCTGGGCGGCAGGCTGAGCCTGTGGTTAATTCTTCTTCCTGATGGGAAAATAGGGTGACCTGTGCCTGTCCCAGCACCTAGATCCAGTGTCTCATTGGTTGCCCCTCTTCCCGTTCATCCTCAGGAAAAATTGCAACCTGTACGGAAGAGGAGGTTAAAGGTGCTGATTCTCCAAGTAGGGAGATTGTTAGTAAAGTATCTTAAATGGTGAACCTGAGCACAAGGATATGAGAAATGAGGTGCGTTTTAGAAACCTTTCCCAATCACACAGTGTACCACCTTCTCGGTTTCTCATGCATGTTTTCAATGTACGAAGATGCCCTTGAACCTGGAGATTTGGGACCCATGGGATGGGTACCATTCACTATTACTTTAAAGGGTCTGCGTTTGCTCACCCAACCTCACCAAACCTCTCAGGCCCAAGAGGGTCCACCCTTATGTCTCATCCAGCTGTGGGTCTAGATATGGTCACTCCATGTTGCATCACAGCCCCTGAACGAATTGTGTAAGAATTTCTCTCTCTTTCCCTGTCTTTGTTTCATGTGTTTTTAAAAGTAATTTATTTATATAATGTGGTTTAGCTGCTTTTCACGGCTGTATTTATGCTGCTTTACACCCACTTGACACACTAACAGAGAGATATCAATACATAGGTTTTAAGACTATTACTAGTCAGATATATTCTTGTGCGGTGAATCGGGCGTGTTGAGTCCAGTTCTCTGAGCAAGGAGTAGGTCTTGTCTATTACATATTGGGTTTATGGAACGGTATCTGAGCTAATTTGAAACTCTTGTTTTATGTATCACCCCACCTCACCTTTCCCGTTAAGCAGCCATAGTGTGTTTTCTGCATGTGTGACTCTGTTCTGTTTTGTAATTCAGTTCAAGTGTAACGGTTTTTACATTCCCTCTATAAGTGACACCTTATGAGAAGTGTCCTTTTCTGTGTGACTTATTTCACTTAGAATCGTCGTACCTAAATCCACTCATCATGCTGCTACTAGCCTTATGACATTGATTTCATGGCTGAGTGATATTCCATTGTACATAAGGACCACAACTTCTTTATCCATTTTTCGCTTTCTTGGGATATTTAAGGTGGAATGAAGTGGAGGTCCTTGTCAACAGAGCAGCCCTAAACTTTGGGGTGCTTGTGTCTTGCTGATTTTCAATTTTCCCACTTTATACCCCCATGCGTGAAAGTGCCCTATGCTCTCTAAGCTGTCTTTTTTAGATGGTTCAGGACACACCGTACCCTTCTCCAGAGTGGCTGTTGGCAATTTACATCCCGCCCATCAGTGTAGCAAGGCTCCCATTTCTCCATGGCCTGTCCTGCATTTCTGGTTTTGACACTTTTTTCAGCATGGCCCTTTTGAGCGATGGGAAGCGAGACTTCTTTGTAGCGCTGATTTGCCTTTCCAGGTTGCTTGGTTGGCCAAAAAGGGCGTATGCGTTTTTTCCTGAATATATTCAGGAAAAAACGCATACGCCCTTTTTGGCCAAGGGCATCATTGTCAACGTTTTGCCGCTTTTCATGTGGTTTAAAGGCGATTCGAATCTACCTCCTGAAATCTGTTTCCTGCAATTCTGCCTTGACTTCAAATCCTCTTCTTTGCCTTCCCTCAATATATTTGTGGACGAGAGTTATCATTTATAACTGTGCAGGTTTGTGAATTGCAGTGCCCTGAAGCTCCATTTTACAACTCGCTTTTTGGGAGCTGGCCGCAAATCGCAGGATAGCTTTAGGCCCTGTTCTGGTTCCGGGGGGCAGGCTGAGCCTGTGGTTAATTATTCTTCCTGATGGGAAAATAGAGTGACCTGTGCCTGTCCCAATACCAAGAGCTAGTCTCTCATTGGTTCACCGTCTTCCCGTTCATCCTCAGGACAAATTGCAACCTGTACGGAACAGGAGGTTAAAGGTGCTGATGCTCCAAGTAGGGAGATTGCTAGTAAAGTGGCTGAAATGGCGAACCCGAGCACAAGGAGATGAGAAATGAGGTGCATTTTAGAAACCTTTCCCCATCACAAGGTGTACCATCTTCTGGGTTTCTCATGCATGTTTTCGATGTAGGAAGATGCCCTTGAACCTGGAGATTTGGGACCCATGCGATGGGTAGCATGCAGTATTACTTTAAAGGGTCTGCGTTTGCTCATCCAACCTCACCAAACCTCTCAGCCCCAGGAGTGTCCACCCTTATGTCTCATCCATCTGTGGGTCTAGATATGGTCAATCCAGGTTGCATCACAGCCCCTGAACGAATTGTGTAAGAATTTCTCTCTCTTTCCCTGTCTTTGTTTCATGGGTTTTTAAAAGTAATTTATTTTTATAATGGGGTTTAGCTGCTTTTCACGGCTGTGTTTATGCCGCTTTACACCCACTTGACACACTAACAGAGAGATATCAATACATAGGTTTTAAGATTATTACTAGTCAGATATATTCTTGTGCGGTGAATCGGGCGTGTTGAGTCCAGTTCTCTGAGCAAGGAGTAGGTCTTGTCTATTACATATTGGGTTTATGGAACGGTATCTGAGCTAATTTGAAACTCTTGTTTTATGTATCACCCCACCTCACCTTTTCTGTTAAGCAGCCATTGTGTGTTTTCTGCATGTGTGACTCTGTTCTGTTTTGTAGTTCAGTTCAAGTGTAACGGTTTTTACATTCCCTCTATAAGTGACACCTTATGAGAAGTGTCCTTTTCTGTGTGACTTATTTCACTTAGAATCGTCGTACCTAAATCCACTCATCATGCTGCTACTAGCCTTATGACATTGATTTCATGGCTGAGTGATATTCCATTGTACATAAGGACCACAACTTCTTTATCCATTTTTCGCTTTCTTAGGATATTTAAGGTGGAATGAAGTGGAGGTCCTTGTCAAACGAGCAGCCCTAAACTTTGGGGTGCTTGTGTCTTGCTGATTTTTAATTTTCCCACTTTATACCCCCATGCGTGGAAGTGCCCTATGCTCTCTAAGCTGTGTTTTTTAGATGTTTCAGGACACACCATACCCTTCTCCAGAGTGGCTGTTGGCAATTTACATCCCGACCGTCAGTGTAGCAAGGCTCCAATTTCTCCATGGCCTGTCCTGCATTTCTTGTTTTGACCCTTTTTTCAGCATGGACCTTTTGACCGATGGGAAGCGAGACTTCTTTGGAGCGCTGATTTGCCTTTCCAGGTTGCTTGGTTGGCCAAAAAGTGCGTATGCGTTTTTTCCTGAATATATTCAGGAAAAAACGCATACGCCCTTTTTGGCCAAGGGCATCATGGTAGACATTTTGCCACTTTTCATGTGCTTTTAAGGGGATTCGTATCTACCTCCTGAAATCTGTTTCGTGCAATTCCGCCTTGCTTTCAAATCGTCTTCGTTGCCTTCTCTCAATATATTTGTGGACGAGAGTTATCATTTATAACTCTGCAAGTTTGTGAATTGCAGTGCCCCTGAGCTCCATTTTTCAACTTGCTTTTTTGGGAGCTGGTCGCAAAAGTGCGGGATTGCCTCAGGCCCTATTCTGGTTCTGGGCGGCAGGCTGAGCCTGTGGTTAATTCTTCTTCCTGATGGGAAAATAGGGTGACCTGTGCCAGTCCCAACACCTAGATCCAGTCTCTCATTGGTTGCCCCTCTTCCCGTTCATCCTCAGGACAAATTGCAACCTGTACGGAACAGGAGGTTAAAGGTGCTGATTCTCCAAGTAGGGAGATTGCTAGTAAAGTAGCTTAAAAGTTCAACCCGTGCACAAGGAGATGAGAAATGAGGTGCATTTTAGAAACCTTTCCCGATCACACAGTGTACCACCTTCTGGGTTTCTCATGCATGTTTTCGATGTACAAAGATGCCCTTGAACCTGGAGATTTGGGACCCATGGGATGGGTACCATGCAGTATTACTTTAATGGGTCTGCTTTTGCTCCCCCAACCTCACCAAACCTCTCAGCCCCGAGAGTGTCCACCCTTATGTCTCATCCAGCTATGGGTCTAGATATGGTCAATACAGGTTGCATCACAGCCCCTGAACGAATTTTGTAAGAATTTCTCTCTCTCTCACTGTCTTTGTTTCATGCGTTTTTAAAAGTAATTTATTTTTATAATGGAGTTTAGGTGCTTTTCACGGCTGTGTTTATGCGGCTTTACACCCACTTGACTCACTTCCAGAGAGATATCAATATATAGGTTTTATGATTCTTACTACTCAGATATATTCTTGTGCGGTGAATAGGGGGTGTAGAGTCCAGTACACTGAGCAAGGAGTGTGTCTTGTCTATTACATATTGGGTTTATGGAACGGTATGTGAGCTAATTTGAAACCCTTGTTTTATGCTTCACCCCACCTCACCTTTCCCGTTAAGGAGCCATAGTGTGTTTTCTAAACGTGTGACTCTGTTCTGTTTCGTAATTCAGTTCAAGTGTAGCGGTTTTTACATTCCCTCTATAAGTGATAGCTTATGATAAGTGTCTTTTTCTGTGTGACTTATTTCACTTAGAATCGTCGTACCTAAATCCACTCATCATGCTGCTACTAGCCTTATGACATTGATTTCATGGCTGAGTGATATTCCATTATACATAAGGACCACCACTTCTTTATCCATTTTTCTCTTTCCTGGGATATTTAAGGTGTAAGGAAGTGGAGGTCCTTGTCAACAGAGCAGCCCTAAACTTTGGGGTGCCTGTGTCTTGCTGATTTTTAGTTTTCCCAATTTATATGCCCATGAGTGGAAGTGCCCTATGCTCCCTAAGCCGTGTTTTTTAGATGTTTCAGGACCCACCGTACACTTCTCCAGAGTGGCTGTTGGCAATTTACATCCCGCCCATCAGTGTAGCAAGGCTCCCATTTCTCCATGGCCTGTCCTGCATTTCTGGTTTTGACACTTTTTTCAGCGTAGCCCTTTTGACCGATGGGTAGCGAGACTTCTTTGTAGCGCTGATTTGCCTTTCCAGGTTGCTTGGTTGGCCAAAAAGGGCGTATGCGGTTTTTCCTGAATATATTCAGGAAAAAACACATACGCCCTTTTTGGCCAAGGGCATCATTGTAGACATTTTGCCACTTTTCACGTGCTTTTAAGGCGATTCGAATCTACCTCCTGAAATCTGTTTCGTGCAATTCCACCTTGCTTTCAAATCCTCTTCGTTGCCTTCCCTCAATATATTTGTGGACGAGAGTTATCATTTATAACTCTGCAGGTTTGTGAATTGCAGTGCCCCTGAGCTCCATTTTTCAACTTGCTTTTTTGGGAGCTGGCCGCAATAGTGCGGGATTGCCTCAGGCCCTATTCTGGTTCTGGGCGGCAGGCTGAGCCTGTGGTTAATTCTTCTTCCTGATGGGAAAATAGGGTGACCTGTGCCTGTCCCAACACCTAGATCCAGTCTCTCATTGGTTGCCCCTCTTCCCTTTCATCCTCAGGAAATATTGCAACCTGTACGGAAGAGGAGGTTAAAGGTGCTGATTCTCCAAGTAGGGAGATTGCTAGTAAAGTAGCTTAAATGGTGAACCTGAGCACAAGGATATGAGAAATGAGGTGCGTTTTAGAAAACTTTCCCGATCACATGGTTTACCACCTTCTGGGTTTCTCATGCATGATTTCGTTGTACGAAGATGCCCTTGAACCTGGAGATTTGGGACCCATTGGATGGGTACCACGCAGTATTACTTTAAAGGGTCTGCGTTTGCTCCCCCAACCTCACCAAACCTCTCAGCCCCGAGAGTGTCCACCCTTATGTCTCATCCAGCTGTGGGTCCAGATATGGTCAATCCAGGTTGCTTCACAGCCCCTGAACGAATTTTGTAAGAATTTCTCTCTCTTTCACTGTCTTTGTTTCATGGGTTTTTAAAAGTAATTTATTTTTATAATGGGGTTTAGCTGCTTTTCACGGCTGTGTTTATGCGGCTTTACACCCACTTGACTCACTTCCAGAGAGATATCAATATATAGGTTTTAAGATTCTTACTACTCAGATATATTCTTGTGCGGTGAATAGGGGGTGTAGAGTCCAGTTCACTGAGCAAGGAGTCGTTCTTGTCTATTACATATTGGGTTTATGGAACGGTATGTGAGCTAATTTGAAACCCTTGTTTTATGCATCACCCCACCTCACCTTTCCCGTTAAGCAGCCATAGTGTGTTTTCTAAACGTGTGACTCTGTTCTATTTTGTAATTCAGTTCAAGTGTAGCGGTTTTTACATTCCCTCTATAAGTGATAGCTTATGATAAGTGTCTTTTTCTGTGTGACTTATTTCACTTAGAATCGTCGTACCTAAATCCACTCATCATGCTGCTACTAGCCTTATGACATTGATTTCATGGCTGAGTGATATTCCATTGTACATAAGGACCACCACTTCTTTATCCATTTTTCTCTTTCCTGGGATATTTAAGGTGTAAGGAAGTGGAGGTTCTTGTCAACAGAGCAGCCCTAAACTTTGGGGTGCCTGTGTCTTGCTGATTTTTAATTTTCCCAGTTTATACGCCCATGAGTGGAAGTGCCCTATGCTCCCTAAGCCGTGTTTTTTAGATGTTTCTGGACCCACCGTACACTTCTCCAGAGTGGCTGTTGGCAATTTACATCCCGCCTATCAGCGTAGCAAGGCTCCCATTTCTCCATGGCCTGTCCTGCATTTCTGGTTTTGACACTTTTTTCCCCATGGCCCTTTTGACTGAAGGAAAGCGAGACTTCTTCTTAGCGCTGATTTGCCTTTCCAGGTTGCTTGGTTGGCCAAAAAGGGCGTATGCGTTTTTTCCTGAATATATTCAGGAAAGAACGCATACGCCCTTTTTGCCCAAGGGCATCATTGTCGAACTTTTGCCACTTTTCATGTGCTTTAAAGGCGATTCGATTCTACATCCTGAAATTTGTTTCCTGCAATTCTGCCTTGCTTTCAAATCTTCTTCGTTGCCTTCCCTCAATATATTTGTGGACGAGAGTTATCATTTACAACTCTGCTGGTTTGTGAATTGCAGTGCCCCTGATCTCCATTTTTCAACTCGCTTTTTTGGGAGCTGGCCACAAATGCGCAGGATTGCTTCAGGCTCTAATCTGGTTCTGGGGGGCAGGCTCAGCCTGTGGTTAATTCTTTTTCCTGATGGGAAAATAGAGTGACCTGTGCCTGTCCCAACACCTAGATCTAGTCTCTCATTGGTTCCCCGTCTTCCCGTTCATCCTCAGGACAAATTGCAACCTGTACGGAACAGGAGGTTAAAGGTGCTGATTCTCCAAGGAGGGAGATTGCTATTAAAGCGGCTGGAATGGCGAACCCGAGCACAAGGAGATGAGAAATGAGGTTCGTTTTAGAAACCTTTCCTGATCACACGGTGTACCATCTTCTGGGATTCTCATGCATGTTTTCAATGTAGGACGATGCCCTTGAACCTGGAGATTTGGGACCCATGGGATGGGTACCACGCAGTATTACTTTAAAGGGTCTGCATTTGCTCACCCAACCTCACCATTCCTCTTAGCCCCAGGAGTGTCCAGCCTTATGTCTCATCCAGCTGTGGGTCTAGATATGGTCAATCCAGGTTGCATCACATCCCTTGAACGAATTTTGTAACATTTTCTTTCTGTTTCTTTTTTTTTTAATTTATTTTTATCATTTGGTAAAAGTGATTTTCAATGCTGTCTTTCTTGCTCCTGCACATCCACTTGTTTCTCTTACAGAGAGACATCCGTAAATTATTTTAACATTCTTACCCTTCGTATATATTCTTTTCTGGTGACTAGAATGTGCTGAGTCCACTTCTTGAGCTATTGAGTAGATTTTGTCGATTACCTATTTGGTCTTTTGAACCGTATCTGTGTTAATTTCAACTCTCTGGTTTATATCTCACCCCACCCCACCTTTCCACTTTATCAGCCATAAGTGTGTTTTGTAAATGTGTGACCCTGTTTCTGTTTTGTAATTTAGTTCATGTGTAACCATTTTTATATTCCACCTATAAATAGTATCTTGTGCCAAGTGTGTTTTTGTGTCTGACTTTTGTCACTTAGAATGATCTTATCTAAGTCCACTCGAGTTGCTGCAACTGGCCTTATTTCATTGGTTTCAAGGCTGAGTACTATTCCATTGTAGATAAGTACCATATTGTCTTTATCCATTTTTTCCTTCCAAGGACATTTATATTGTTTCCAAGTCGAGGATCCTTCAAAAGTGCTGCAGTAATAGTTAAAGTTCCTGTGTCCTATCGATTTATGGTTATCCCGAAATATATCCCCAGGAGTGGTAGTGCCGTATGCTCTTTAACTCTATTGTTTTTCAATTAAGTAAGTAAGTAATTTTGCCTGTGTTGGGTCTTCGTTATTTCATGTGGGGTTTCTCTAGTTGCAGGAAGTTGGGGCTACTCTTCGTTGAAGTGCGTGGGCTTCTCATTGCCGTGGCTTCACTTCTTGCAGAGCACTGGCTTTAGGCACCAGGCTTCAGTAGTTGTGGCTCACGGGCTCTAGAGCACAGGCTCAGTAGTTGTCATGCATTGGCTTAGTTGCTCCGTGGCATGTGTTATCTTTCTGGACTAGGGCTCGACCCCGTGTCCTCTGCCTTGGCAGTTGGATTCTTAACGTCTGCACCACCAGGAAGTCCCTGTAGCTCTATTTTTTAGAATTTTTAGGAAACATCATACCCTCCTCCAGCGTGGCTGTTAGCAATTGACATTCCCACCATCAGCGTAGCAGGGTTCCATTTTCTCCACATCCTCTCCTCCATTTGTTGTTTTTACACTTTGTGAGGTTGGCCATTCTGACTGGGGCAAAGTGCTACATCTTTGTCGTATTGATTTGTGTTTCCTGCATATTTGCTTGGCCACAAAGGTCGTATGGGTTTCAACCTGTACACCCTTTTTGGCCAACTGAATCACAGGCAATATTCAGCAGCTTTCATGTGCTTTAACGGCAAGTCCAATCTACCTCTTGCAATCCGGTTCCTGCAATTCTGCCTTGTTTTCAAGTTCTTTTCAGTTACTTACCCCAAGACATTTTTCTACGATAGTTGTTACTTACAAGTTTGCAGGCATTGTGGATTGCAGTGCCCCTGAGCAAGTGTCTTCAAGTTCTTTCTGGAACCGGCCACAAAGTGGCAGGATTGCTTCAAGCCCCATTCTGTTTACAGGGGCAGCCTGAGCCTTTGGGAAATTCCTCTTCTTGATTGGAAATTAGAGTGTCATGTGCTGTCCAAATACGTAGAGCTTATTTCTCATTCCTTCCCCCCTTTTCCCTTTCATCCTCCCAACGAATTCCAAGCCTTGCACGACCAGCTATTGAGTGTGCTGACTTCCCCAGGTGGGGAAACTCTAAGGAAAGAGGCTGGAGCAGGGAACCCTCCCCCAGGACATGTGGAGATAAGGTGACTTTTCCAAACTCTTCCTGCCCATATGGCCCCCCATCCTCTGGGGTTCTGTCTGGACATCCCATGGTTTCCAGCAGTGCGGTGCTCTGGCGCCGCCCTGCAGGGAGCAGGCCTGCTACCCGTGCCTACAGTGCCGCCTGCTGGTCTCTTTGTCCTCCCATCAGGCACAGTCTTCACCTTCCCCGCTGCCTCGGATCCTCTGTCTCCTCACTGTCCTGTGATCAGTCCCTCCTCCCCACCGCCATCACCCCCCACTCCACACCCCTCCTCCAGCCTCAGGGATGACCCAGGACTGGGCTCCCCACCTGCCCACCCTTGGTCTGTGTCCTCAATCCACCTGTGCAGACAGGTGAGGGTTCCCTCCAGAGGCTCCCAAACACTTCACCCCTACATCCTCACTGGGGTCGGCCCACGTCCTGTCGGGATGTTCCACCCTCACCAAGCCCCCGACTACATGCCAAGGGCAGGCATCAGGCCTGCTGCGTGCACTGCTGTGCGTCCTGCTGTATACACAGGCATGACCCTGCCCCAGGGTGCAGGAAAGGCAGCTCTACCTCGGGATGTGGGGAGATGGACTGACCACAGGGCGGACGTCAGCTCTCGGCTCACCAGGCAAGGGCAGCCGGGTTCTCGCTCCTCGGACCCTTTCTCACCCAGCCTGACCATGACCCGGCTTTGTTCCCACCTGCGTTGTCCCTCCATTGGCCTCGCTCTTGGGAGCAGAGCAGGACAGTGTGGTCTGTGGTTACAGGCTGAGACACACAGACACTTGCTGACCCACATGCACCCATGCTGACCACACGGAAAGGACACTGTACCAGGGCCTGTGTGGTGTGGGTTCACCTGCCCACAGAGAGGCCGGGCCTCTGTCCTGGCTCTAGGAGGTCACCTTGAGTCTGACGGGAGTGTCCATGCTCCTTGGGCCTCACTCCAGGTTGGTCTGTGCTGACGGCGTGATACACGGTGGGGCTTCCTGAGTCGCCCCTGGGGGCTGGAGGCCAAGGTCAGGCACATAGTGGTCCCCACATTGACGTGACAGACCCCAATAAACCCTGCACTTCAGGACTCAGGTGGGCTTCCCTGGGCTGCCACAGCCGAGGAAGCTGGACCCTGCTCATCCCCCCATCCTTGCTGATTTTAACTTGCATCCTTCAGCATAATAAACCCTGAGTATAACATCCTCAGGGAATTCTGGGAGCCTCCAAGAAAAAAGAAGCTGGGGAGGGGTCTCTGGGTCCCCGACTCTGCAGGTGGGGTCAGAAGTCTGTGGGGAGGATCTTGGGGCCCTGGAATCTGAAGGGCCCCTCTACCAGGGGAGGGTAGGAGACCTCAGGTGGAAGTTTAACTGAGTACAAGGCCCTCCTGGGTAGGAGGCATCCTAGCCCCGGGGATCCTGAAGACGCCGGCTCCCTCCTCCCCTCGGCCTCCAGGCATGGTCCCTGCTCTTGAGAAATTCCCTAGGGTGGGGTCCTGGTGCTGGAGGTGCCCCGATGCTGTGGCCTCCTGAGCCTCCAGTGAGGATAATGGGAGTGGGGGAAGACTTGTTCACAGAAAGGGAGCTTCTGCTGGAACAAAGCCTGGGTCTGCTGCCCCCGACCCCAGGTGCACTGGGGCAGGAACGTGAGAGCGAGGCTCCGTCCCCTCCCAAGACACCCAGGACACATGGGCGCTGGTCGCTGGACTCCCACACAATATTAAAATCTCCCTCGCAGGCCTGTTGGGTGAGAGACACTATTTAAAGACTATTAATGGGGTCAGGAGGGCCCAGGGGGTGAGGCTGATGTGGGGAGAGTTGGAAAATCACCCAAGGACACGCTCTCCCTGCAGCGATCCCCCAGGTGAGCCCAGGTAGAGGTGGACCCCTCAAGTCAGAGCCCACATCCTGGGTCTTTGGGGGACAAATAGCCAAGCACCCCCAGTCCTTGCCTTCACCTGCTGCAGTTAGGGCCTGCCCTGTCTTCTTCATGGTCGAATTCTCACCCCTCCCAGAAGCCCTCTTGGGGGTTAATGCGATGGGGGTGTCCATGGCAGGACTGGAGGGTCTGTGGTGGGCTGGAGGTCACGTGGCAGGCAGGAGGGCTCCCACCCATCCTGCCGGTCCCCACCTCCTGGTCATAGGCCCGCACAGAGTCCACCAGGCTGTGGATGTGGTAGAATGTGCCGGGGACTGGTCCAGCCCATGCAGGTGTCTGACCACTGAGCAGTCAGTGTGGAGTGTTCACAGGGAGCCCTGGCCGTGCTCTCACTCTCCCGGGAAGGACACATCAGCGTGGTCCCTGGAATGACCGGGAGGTCAGCCACAGCGCCCCCCATCCAACCTCACTGTTACCACAAGAAACAAGAGGCAACTCCGTGCAGAAAGACAGAACATCACCAGCCTGATGCTGTCCTGAGGAAGGTCGGCTGTCATCTGGGAACTGGGTGCTATAGTGGGTTGAATGGAGGTCCCCCAGAACTTATGTCCACGTCATGCCCCCCAGAATCTGAGAATGGAACCTCATTTGGAAGTAAGGTCTTTTGAGGTATAATTAGTTACGGATCTGAAGATGAGGTAATCCTGGATCAGGGTGGCCCTAAATCAGGGACAGTGTCCTTCTAAGGGACAAGCGGAGAGACACAGACACACAGGAGACACCATGTGAAGAAAGAGGTAGAGATGGGATGGATGTGGCCACAAGCCCAGGGATGTCTGGAGCCCCCAGAAGCTGGAAGAGGCAGGCAGGACCCTCCCCTGGAGCCTCCGGAGGGAGCACGGCCCTGGGACACCTTGACCTCAGACGTCTGGCCTCCAGGACTGAGAGAGGACAGGTTTCTGTTGCTCTGAGCCTCCGTTTGTGGTCATTTGTCACAGCTGCCCTGGGAAGCTAATGCAGCTGGTGAGCAGCTCCCTGACCTGATCTAAACCCTCCCGCCTCCCTTTAGGGGCAGCTCCCTGCGCCCGTGCTGTTTGCACAAACCATTTGGTTCATGCTGAGCCCTGGCTCCCCTTCTGGGCACTGGCATTTTGGAGGGTGAGGGCAGACAACACCACGTGACCAGCCCCGAGCCGGGTTCCAAGCCTCTAGTGAGCTTCCCTGGGGGGACGGGGGTGCGGGTAACTGTCATGGTTCTGGCCTTCGTCGCTGGGGGAAGAGACACCCTAGAGACCCTCGAGGGAAGGAGTGGGCATGAAGGGTCATGAGGTGACCGGAGCAGGGGCCCTCCCTCCCGTGTATCCCTACTGCGTGCTGTGACCCATCTCAGCTGTGAGCACACAAGCCACAAGAATGTGCTGGGTCCTGTGAGCCTCCCAGCCAGTCCCTGAAGGTGAGGGCGGCCCTGCAGACCCCAGCCCTTTCCTCCACGTCTAGTAGGTGGAAGACCCACTTCTCCTTGCCATTCCAGAAGCGGTTCTGGGGCTGTCCTGGGAGGGCTTCTGGGGTTATGCAGGCTGAGCCCCTGTTGCTAAGTCCCCACTTCCCCACAAGAACGTCCAGAGCAAGCTGTTTGCCCTGTTGCCTGAATGCCCCCCACCAGTTTTCTCAGGAAAGAATTAGGGGTTTCTGTAGCAGCGTCTGCAGGCAGCTCTGCATCTGGGCCCACGTTCACATCTTCTGTGTAAACACCGAGAACATTCCCTGACACGTGCCCCAGCTGACCACCTCTGCATGCCGACCACAGGCCCCAGTGCGGGCGTCAGAATGACCGCCCGTCTCAGCCTCCTCCTCTTGTTGTCAGAGCTGCTCCAGGCCCTGCTCAGAACCCGTGGACCCACCTTTCACAGGGCTGTCCTCCACTCCCCAACTTCAGCAGGAGTTCACCTAAGTATTTAAGTTAAGGGGTCCAGAGATAAGAAAGGAAACTACAAACAAACAGATGGAACCAGCTGGGACCAAGATGGCAACGAATGTGACCTCCAACAGACCCTGAGTCTCCTCACAGGTTGAATTGACTATATCAGCATATTAAGTGACACACCTACCGGTGGCCATGACTGGACATGAAGGACCAAAACTGGGTGAAAGGAGGTGGTACCCCACTCGCTTGGGAAAAGCCCTGCCCCTTGCCCGGAAGGCCTCTTCATCCCCAACAGTAGCCACACTCCTCCTCCCTTTGTCTTTACTCTTTCAAATTAAACCACTCTCTCCAGGAGGCCGAGAAGTTGGTCTGTGAACTTAGTTCCCGCTTCTCCATTCTTTGGCCACTGAACAGAGTCTGTGCTGTGGTGGTCTCAGCTTTGGTTTTGGTATTTGCCTACTTGAACCCACATGGGAAAAGGAGACCTTCCCCGCTGAGGCAGAGCGCCTTGCCAGGCTCAGGCCCGAGCAGGGTCCATGTGACTTCACTTGGTAACAGTCTGTAAGGGGAAGGTGGTCTCTGCCCGTGGGGTGGGGGCATGGCACACGTACAGCCACAGCACCGGCTCCGTGGACGGCATGGCCCCTCGTGGGCCTGGACCGTATGCTCTCATCCCCCCACACCTGACACCCCCTGACAGTCATGACGCGGTGACACTGGCTGCTGGGCCTCCAGTCAGGAGGGACCAGAGGCTGAACCTGGTGCCAGATCAGACGTGCCTTTTCACGGGCAGGGGACATAGGAGATATTAGGACTTTGTGTCTAGAAAACAAACCAAGCGGCTAGAAGGTGATCTGAGCTGTGGACGTGAAACCCACGTGTGAGGTGAGAGCTCCCACTGGGCACTGGCTCGGAAGCTTCCGCACAGGGGATGACCAAACCAGTGCTTCCCGCCCGACCCCTCCAGGCCTCCCTGGCGGGCACGGCTGGACCTGCGCTCATCAGGCTCCCCGACCCGGAACCTGAAGGTTTGATGCTGGCAGGGCCTGGGGACGCGAGTGGTCACCCCACCAATGCTGCTTGGCTCCTCCTCCCCAGTGACCAGGGGAGGGAAGCCCCGTGGAGTCTGAGGCCCGGCACAGGCAAAGCTCGCACACCCCCTCCTCGGGACCCCCGGCCCCGCCCTGCTTCCTCAGCCCACCGTCTGCTCTCCCGGTGCCCACGTCACACTGACCCACATTCCTGGTGTGGACGTCCATGTACACAAGCTGCTCCGTGTTCTATTCCCACATGGGACACCCTCATCCCTGCTTCTTCCTCATGACGGCCTGGACCTCGAATGTTCTGGGCAGGAAGAGGGCTGAGGAGGAGGCCGGCGTATCCCGTCTGCCTCCCGGGGGCCCAGACACAGGGCTTGGGGACTGCTGGGCCTTGAGGTCTGGATGCTTCCAGGTGTGGGATGAAACTGCCACTGCCCACTGGAGCTGCTCCTTCCGAGATTCAGGAAACCGGGGGACCCACCGAACGGAGCCCATCCCCAGGCTCTGCTGCAAGTCTGCTCGGATTTGCTCTCCTGATCCTGAAAACAGACCTGCGGGAAACAGGGCCTGCGATTCCCATACTGATGGTGTTCCATAGAATTTCCACTAGACCCCTTTCTACCCTGTTCTGAGCAAATTACTAGTCAGTCCACGCTACCATCACTCCACGAGCAGACCAGGAAGCTGAGGCTCCGAGAGGCCAAGTAATCCAGCCAGAAGCAAGCTATGGGACCACGGAGTGGGGTCTGCATCCGCTGCCCGCCCAGGGGTACTGCCCACTCCCCACAGCTTCCACACCTGTTCCCTTCGCCCCCCTCCCAGGACCAGCTCACAGAGCCACCTCTTGGGGAGATTCACTTACCTTCTTCTAACAGGATCTGTCTCACTATCCTGTTCTGGGATCACCCGGAAAGCTTGTCACTCTGAAGCAGGTTCAGCCTCACGTCACTACAGCAGCTTTCCTGGACCACACTCACCACCTGCACGTCCCCCCAGCTCAGACCCAGAAAAGCCCCCTCGGCCCCGAGCCCCATGGCTCTGCCTGGGCTCCCACTCCTTCCTGCCTGGTCCATCCCTCTCATGTCCCCTGCAGCATCACCAGGAGCTCCCACCTGCCCCAGGCAGGCTGTCTGCTCTGTCCTGGGGAGACCTCCATGGTGTCAGGTGGAAGACACAAGAGGTACCCGTGGGGCTTCCCTCAAGCAGCACAGTGGCCAGCACCCACCTACTGACCTCATCACTCTGGATGGACAGGGGTTCATGGGGCCTGCAGCATCTCCTGGTTCTCATTTCATCCCAGGACCGCCCACAGGGAAGTTGCTAAGCAACTCTGTGCCGGCTGCACAGAGAGGACGCTCATACACACGGCCCCCTCCCAGCACCCGGGGCTCTCATGGTCAGGCCCCTCCCAGGATATGGAGCTCACCTGAGCAGGTACCCAGCAGCCCAAGGGGCTCTCATGGTCAGGCCCCTCCCAGGATATGGAGCTCACCTGAGCAGGTACCCAGCAGCCCACGAGACTCTCATGGTCAGGCCCCTCCCAGGATATGGAGCTCACCTGAGCAGGTACCCAGCAGCCCATGGGGCTCTCGTAGTCAGGCCCCTCCCAGGATATGGAGCTCACCTGAGTAGGTACCCAGCAGCCCACGGGGCTCTCGTGGGCAGGCCCCTCCCTGGATATGGAGCTCCCCTGTGCAGGCACCCGGCAGGGCTGGGCACACGGGAACCGTGCACATAGCCCTCATTGCAGAGCACCCCCAGCTCACCTGTCGCTCAGAGCTGACACAGAGCACCTCAGAGCAGGACCTAAACTAACAAACAGCAGCTCCGACAGGTCTGTGACCCTAGGCTTCACTCTGTGTGGTCTCCCTCCACCTGGTCTTCCGGGGGTTTCCACTGCAGCCGGGGCACCAGGCCTCTGTCTCCACCCACCACTCCTCTTCTCCCTGACTCCTGGGTTCCTCTCATTAGGAGAGGGTCTTCTTGAAGTTGTCTTCCACTCATGGACCAGATAAAATGATTAGAAAACAAGCCAGGGCTGCCGCCCCTTGTCTATCCTGACTCTCGGGACCCTACATCTGTTCCTTGGATCTGGCCGGTGCAGCAAGACCCATTTTCTGCAACTCTGAGCCTCTGAGGGGCGAGGATTGGCTGACCTGGGCAGCCTGACCCGGCCGGCCAGCCCTCCCCAGGTGTGCCTGTGTTTAGGTCAATATAACCACCCCTCCAGGCAACAAAAGCCCCTGAAGCTGTGCCTGACGCCATATTCTCTGTCCCGTCAGCAGTCTCTGGGCTGGGCTGGTGGGAGGGAGTAGGGCCCACGCCTCTATGGGTGGCCCAGTGTGAGTGGGGCTCTGCTGGACTTTCTGCAGGAGTTGCTGGGCTGCCACCTGCTAAAGAAGAGGATGTGTCACCCATACCTGCTGCTGGAATTTCTCCCCTGGCAGAGGTGAGGAAGTAAAAGAGCAGTGGGGGCCGGGACAGAAGGGGTACCTCAGGCAGGGAGATGGAACGCTTCCAGAAGAGTGCCCAGGGCCAGGACCATCCTGGCTGGCCTGCAGGCACCAAGTCGGCCTGCGTGTTTTCACTGGTGTGATTCCAAGCCCCTTCCTCTAGGCTTTCAAGTCCTTGCACACATTCAGGTGTTTTACCTGGGATGGGTGGGAAAAGTTCAGCAGCAGCTGGCCTGGGGCTCAGCTCACATTTACTCAGAAACGCTTCTTCATGGTCCCCCAGCTTTGCAATGAGGACGCTTCTTGTGTGGGGGCTGCTGGCTGCATGGGAGACGATTCCCCAGCTGTGACCAACTTCAGAATTGTTTACCACTGGAGCAAGTGTCCTGATAGGGTTTTCATCAGTGTAACTAGTGGGTTCTTAATTAGCAATGTGAACGGTGATATCAGAGGTCCTGAATCAGGATGGAAATACTTATTTTACGCATGTACAGGCGTAAAAACCTGGAGAGGCCATGTGCAGCCGGCACCCTTAGGGATGGGCTTCCAACTGACCCTCAACGTTCTGGTGTCCAGCCACTGCTTTAGGATTTCTGGGTCCCAATGCTGACTCTCAGGGCTCTGCGATCCAGCCTTTGTTGGCCTTTAATGAGACCCGCACTTCCAGGATCCTACAGAGCAGGGTCTGTGTGACTGTTCTGTGGCTTCTGTAACAAATGACCACAAGCTGGGTGGTTTAAAACAACAGGAATTCATCCTCCCCCAGTCCTGGAGACCAGACATCTGAGATCAGGGTGTTGCAGGACGGAAGTCTCTCCAAAGGCTCCAGGATAGTGTTCTTCCTGCCTTTTCCAGCTTCCGGGGGCTCCAGGCATCCCCAGGCTCGTGGCTGCATCCCTCCCGTCTCTGCCTCTGTCTTCACGTGGCTTCTCCTCTGTGTCTGTGCCTCTCCTCTTTTGTCTCTCATAAGGACTCTCTCAGTTGGATTGAGGGCCACCCTAACCCAAGATGACCTCACTTTGAGATCCTTAACTACATATACAAAGACCCTTTTCCCAGATATGGTCCTGTTCACGTGTTCTCGGGGGACACATCTTTTGGGGCCGGCATTCAACCCATTACCTGTGTATAAAATAACCCTCATTTTAGGAGATTACCAAGGTCCCGTATAGACTGGCACAGACAGCAGCCATGTGGGTGGGGGTCTGGGGAGAATGAGGGCCCTGGAATCACCTGGAAGGGATGAAGTCCTGGCTGCATTAGGTGAGCTCTTCCACCATGGGGCCCGTGGAAACAGCCACTGGACTCTGTCCGTGGAAAGGGACCCAGTGCCGAGTCCAGAAGTGGTTACCTTGCAAAGCTGGCTCTTTTGGGATTTTGTCATCAGTAGCATCATGTAACCAGTAACTACGGGCTTGGAGGAGTCACTCTCTGTCACATGATGACAGCACTAGTCACTTTAGGCTCATCAAGCCTAGAATAGGAATGTTTGTAGGAGAAGAGTTTGGGAGATTGCGAAGCTTGGTTGTCAAGGAAACTGAGCAGGTTTGTCAAGGAAACTTCTCCCTTAAACTGAAGGCAGGGCTGGGAGAGCTGAACTCCAGAGATCTTGTAAAGGGGCTGCTCTGAAGCACCATCACCTGAGAGGTGGTCTCAGCGTGAGCTGGGGTTTGAGAAAAGTGTGATGAGATTAAGCCTGACTTTCTGTGACAGCTGGGGAGGGCTTTGTAAAGCACCTTGGCTTTTAAGGCAGAAGTTTGTTGCTGGACAAAGTGTCTCCCAAAACTGGGCTGAAGCTCAAGCTGTCTCTTTCCCCTTCTTGTGACAGTCCAGGGCAGGTGGGTGTCAGGTCCCAGGCTCTGTCCCCCTTGTTTCTCCTCCCTGCTTCCAGGTGAGTGCTCCAACCAGCAGGGTGGGGTGACCAGGTGGGCATCATGCCCTCCGTCCTAGGATGCAGGCTGGCCAAGCCCTCACCACCTCCACCCCTTCCCCTTGGTAACACGAGACACTACACCCTAGTTGTAAGGAGTGGGAAGGCTGGGAGGTGCAGGGTAGCTGTGAACAGGAAAAAGGGAAGTGGGTCCTGATGGGTAGCTGCGCAGCCCTGCTGTGAGGGTCGCCCAGACGCTAGTGCACAGACTCTGGGCCCTGTGAAGGTTCGATGCTTTGTGGTTCTGGAAATCCTATAGGAGATGGTCCACAGTAGGTGAAGCTAATGCTCTCAGTGGAGGTGGTGAAGCTAAAGATCTGCAGTTCAGACGGAAGGTGCCGATGTACATACAGGACAAAACCGTCTCGTGTGAATGGACTTCAGGCACGTTTAACATGAATGCAGTCATGTTAATGCCTAGCACCTTCTATCTTGTGCCTCTCCTCAGGGACCCCCTCCTCAGTTCCTGAGGATCCTGTAACTCCCGTACAGGGGGATGGAGAGTGGGCTCTGTCCAGTCTGAGCCCTGAGTTACCCTGCGTGTGAGTCTGCTCAGGACCTCTGTAACAAATACCACAGACTGTGCAGCTTGAATAACAGACCGAACTCCCAGTCCTGGATGCTGTCTGAGATCAAGGTGTGTGCAGGCTGGCTTCTCCTGAGGCCTCTCTACTTGGTACTTAGACAGCCATCTTCTCCCCAGGTCCTCACGTGGTCTCCCCATTTGCCTATCTGTGTCCTAATCTCTTCTTGTAGAACACCAATCCTATTGGATTAAGATCCACCCTAGTGACCTCATTTTTACCTTGATTGCCTCTTTAAAAATCCCATCTCCAAATACAGCCACATCCTGGGGTCCTGGGGGTTAGGGATTCAGCATGTGAATTTGGGGGGACGTGGCTGAGCCTATCCCATCCTCCTTAGGAGCCAAGTGTGCCTCGGTCCTTCCTTCCCTCAAGTCACACGAGGTGATGTAGTGGCTCAGGGAGAGGACACTCGTGCAGAGTCTGTGTCCCAGCTGGGGAGCCCTTCTCTGCTCTCTCTGATCAGGCCGTGGCCGTGCCAGTCCCCTCGTGAGGTGAGCAGTTCTGGGGTTTCCTGCTGTGTCACATGGCCGGCTGAGGTGCTCATTGTCAGGGGACTCAGGAGCCAGCAGCCTAGTGGGGATGCCGGGGACTCTCAGGGCCTTGGCAGATGTCTCTCCCAGCAGATACCCTAGCGAAGTGGGGAAACTTTTGGGGGATTACAGGTGGGGGAGAGTCACAGTCTCGTTTATGCTTCAGAAAGACCACGTTGGGGTGGGATGTGAGGTGCACCGTGCGGGCAGGGAGTTCTGTCAGGGCCTGATGGAGGAACCAGGCACAAGATCGGGCTTGGACCAGGACTGTGGGCGTAGAGGTGAATTAGTGTGGGAACTGGCCACAGACTGCTGTCGAAATTTCGGCTTCCCTGTGCACCGAGGCCAAACAGAAATACGGAGACAGCGATTCTGGAAGAAGAGAGAGATGGCTTTATTCTTCTGCCAGACAACAGGGAAGACACAGCCGGCTAGCGCCTCAAGAACTGGGCACCCCTCCTTGAGAATCAGGGAAGATTTTATACGTGGGGCTCTCGCGGTCCGGGGTATAGGATGAGGATCGAAGTAGTGAAGGTCTTGCATTCCTCCTTTCCTTTGCATTATTTCAAAACAGTCATAGTTGGCATCAGGCTGCCCGGTAATTGGGGTCCGGCAGTCTGGAAATTGCATCCGTTTGCTTCTCGTTTATCGACCGGTGACCTTGTCTCTGAAATGCAAAAACTATAGGGGGTGACTTGTTATGAAGGGCGTATAGAATGTAAGTGCTGGACATAATAAGGTTAGGGAGTGAGAGGCAGGGGATGTAACTCACACAGAGTTAGGGGTAATGGGTGCCAGAGGTAAATTACATAGTGTCAGGGAGTGAGATTAGCTTTGTAAAGTACACATCTAGTTACTACAAATTAGTGACAAAGTAAAACAAGGAGTGATTAACTCTTTCAGGCCAGATTATGTTTCTTCTCTAGCCTATTCACCGTTCCCTTTGTTTTCCTTGTTCTCAGGGGAGGGAAAACTTCATTTCTATTTTTGTTGCAGCAAGACTCTGGAGGAGCAGATGACAGTCAGTGGGACACAAGGAGAGTGGGAGCCTGGGAGACCCCAGTGTTACCGAACAAAACTTGGGGCCGCTTGCCCGAGTGCAGTAAAGCCAGTCTACTGACACCGGGTGTGGTGAAGGGAAGTGCAGCTTTAATTGTAAGAGTGCCAATACAAGGAGGCCAGGTGGCCTGTGCTCTAAAACCCCAAACTCCCTGAAGGATTTCAGCAAAGGAATTTTAAAGGCCAAGTGAAGGAGGGGCGTCACAGGGTATGCGATCAGCTGGTGCACAATTCTCCGGTTGATGGTGAGGTAACAGGCGGTTAACATTATAAATTCTTAGGCACCAGAAGTTCCGGGGTTACCTGTTCAAGATCATCAGGTAGTTAATTTCTTCCGTTTGGTGGTGGTTTCAGCATCTGTAAAACAACTCAGGAAGCATGCATCAGATACTGTTATCCAGGTACTTCAGAGAGGAGCTACAGCAGAGGATGTCGGGGAGGGGTCTGTACTGGGAAGGCCCCGTAGGGTCCTGCTCGGTTACACCTGGTGCCTGGGCTCGGCAACCTGGGAAGGTGGGGCTGCTCCTGGGTGTGGGGAGCTGCAGGATCCCAGTCCTCTGAGGGGCCTGTTAGCCCCCAAGGTGAGATGGGGGTGCAGTGACTGGACAGAGGAGTCTGGCCTGCGAGAGGGGTCGAGGCTGGAAATGTCATGGGCATCATCGCAGGGAGGGAGAGGAAAGGCCAAAGGGGGCAGGTAGGTCACAGCAGACTATGTGCAGGTGACTGCCGTCCAGTTGGAAGCAACTCAGAGCCAGAAAGGAGTGGCCGTCAGGGGCTCAGCTCCATTCTCTTGTTCCTTTGTAAAACCACTGTGTCAGAGTTTGAGACACTGCCAGTAGATGTCTGGGCTCAGTGCTGCCATGGCTTCATCAAAGGGGCCCAGGGGGAACACAGAACCACTGCAGGCCCCGCCCATGTCCTCAGTAGGAATGAATCCCATCGGGGCTCCTGGGCTCACAGACTTGAGGGAACCTCTGTCCTCAGGACTGGTCTTCCTCCTTCCTCTCACCTGCTGGTCAGAGGCCCAGGCACCCCCAACCTGGCTCCACCCCCAGGGCCTGGATTCTGGGACAGCTTAGGCGTAAGCAAGACCCTCATGTTCCTTTATCTGCCTGGGGGCGAGACTGTCTTAAACGCTGCAATTGACTGATGATAGAGGGCTGAGCGTTTCCAGCAGGTATGGGTGGAAAGATGGGGCGTGAAGTTCCTGTGTCTGCAGGGTCTTCCCAGCGTGAAGATCTGTGTGTTTCCCCGGCCAGTCAACATCCGCCCAGGAAGCCCAGATCCAGCATTACGAGGGCAGAGGCTCTCCCCTTGCTTATCTGTAACTTCCCACTCCCACAGTGAGGAGCCTGGCTCCCACCATCTGCCGTTTATATATGCATTGCTCCTTTCCAGGTTACACGTGCAGAGGTTTCAGAGTTGTTAGCTACTACACCCTGGAAAGAACTTCGTAAAATAAAGCCCACTGTTTATATAGGGTCCATTTTGCCTTTAATCTACAGATTCCATTCATTTCCAAAGGTAACTTAGGACAGCACCTTTGATCCCATCCCCTACGGTGAGTTGTTTCCATATATTTCTAATACAGTTAGACTCTGTCACATAATGTATTCCATCCTGCAACACTCCTACATCCTAAATAACTAAATTTGAATAGATTATGATTGGCCCCTTGGGCTACACACATCTATGGGTTTAGACAAATGCATAGTGGCAGGTATCCATCCTAGAGTGTCACATGGAATACTTCAAACCCCCCACCGCATGATCTGCTTATCATCTGTGTAGCTTTGCCTTTCCCAGAGTGTCACCAATGGGGTCATACTGTGTGCAGCCTCCTCAGCCTGGATGCTTTCACGTAGCAGTATATACTGAGGATTTATCCATGTCTTTCCATAGGCTGATGGTGCATTCCTTTCTGCTGAGTAGTATTCCACTGCATGTGTATGGGCAGAAAAACAATTTTCCCTCTACTTTTCTAGGTTCTTGGTTGAGGCCCCCCCTGCCCCTGAAATAAAAGACAGATTACCAGGAGAAAAGCAGAAGTTTAATTACATGTATACCTTCTGAATACAGGGGGGATAGCAAGGAAAACTGAGTCACTCCCTGAAATGACCAAAACCATCCCCTTAAATACCTCTTCAGCTAAAAACAGAAGAAATATGCTGGGGAAGGGGGGAAGACCACTTATGGCAGGTTATCATGCAAAGCACAGTAAACAAGGGTATGATTGTTTGCACATTTAAGTCAGGACTTCTCCATTGAAAAGAGTTACTTAAGATTTAATTATCCTTCCATTTTTGGTGCAAAGAGGGACATACCCTTATAAATGGAGACTTCTGTATTGTAAATGTCTTTCATAAAACAGCAATCTCAGTTTTCTGAGATACTTTTATTGGATATATTATTTTATTTTTGGCTGCATTGGGTCTTCGTTGCTGCATGCAGGCTTTTCTCTGGTTGTGGCGAGCAGGGGCTACTTTTCTTTGCAGTGCATGGGCTTCTCATTGTGGCTTTTCTTCTCGTGGAGCACAGGCTCTAGGTGTGCAGGCTTCAGTAGTTGTGGCACACGGGGTCAATAGTTGTGGCTCGTGGGCTCTAGAACGCAGGCTCAGTAGTTGTGGAGCACGGGCTTAGTTGCTCTGCGGCATGTGGGATCTTCCCGAACCAGGGCTCGAACCCGTGTCCCCTGCATTGGCAGGCAGACTCTTAACCACTGAGGCTCCAGGGAAGCCCCCCCCCTTTTTTTTTAAAGCAGACCAATAATCCTTATGCCAGAGAGACATATTTTGGGGTGGCATATTCTACTCACCTTGACATGGATGTACCCCAATTTGTTTATACATTCATCTTTTGAAGGATATCCTGATTTCTTCAAGTTTTTAGCCATTATGAAAGTGCTGCTGTGCATAATTGCATCCTTGTTTGCATTTGGACATAGATTTTCAAAGCAGTTGCCTGAATACTGGAAGCATGATTGTTGGATCCCAACGTGAGACTTGTTTAGTTTTGGAAAAAACTGCCAAATTGTCTTCCAAAGTGGCTGCACATGCATCCCCCCAGCTATGAAGGAGAGCTCCTTTTGTTCCTCACCCTCTAACAATTGGTATTTTCATATTTTTGGAGTTTAGCAGTGCTAAATAGGTATGCTGTGATATCTCATGATTTTAATTTGTAATTCCCTAATGGTATATGATGTTGAGCTTGTTTCTGTATGATTTTTACCATCTGTATATCTTTTTATGGTGGGATGTCTGTTCAGATCATGCTGTTCACGTTCATGCTTAGAGGAGCCCTGTCTCCTCAGGACCCCCTGGGGCTTTGGCTTCTGGGACACGCGGGTTGCATCCACGCTGACGGCCGGGCTTCAGGACAAGCTGGGGTCGAGTCCACACTAACAGAAGCCGAGTCTCCTCAGGACCCCCTGAGGCTTCAGCTTTGTGACACTGTGGGGTCCAGTTCATGCTGAAAGGAGTCTGGTCTCCTCAGGACCTGCTGGGAGGTGACACCACTGAGGGAAAATGTGAGGAAATGTGGGGAGAAGGTTCCTGTGCGTTGCTGACCGCTGAGGGTGTCTGTCTTCAGAGGACCCAGGAGAGGAAGGGCTTGATGTGGAAAACTGGGTTTTTGGCCGCTTTTGTGTGTGGTGTAGACAGAGTGCAGTGTTGTTCTTTGGCGAGTGGCGTCCGGTTTTCCCAGCACCGTTCATTGAGGGGACTGTCCTTTCCCTGATGTATGTTCTTGGCTCCTTGCTTGTGAATTAACTGATCACATACCTGTAGGTTGGTTCCTGGGCTCTCTGCTCTGTTCCTTTGGTCTGTGCGCCTGTTTTTGTGCCAATTCCACACTTTTTGGGGAATGTAGCTTCGTAATGAAGTGTGAAGTCAGGGAGCGAGATGCCTCCAGCCCATTCTCCTTCCTCAGGGTGGCTTTGGCTCTTCTGGGTCCTTTGTGGTTCCACACACATCTTAAGATTGTTTGCTCTGTTTCTATGGAAAGTGTCTTTGGACTTTTGGTAGGGATTGTGTTGAATGTGTACATTAATTTGGTAGAATGCATATTTTTTAAAATTCAAAAAAAAATTTGGGGGGAGCCTCGGGAAGATGGCGGAAGAGTAAGACGCGGAGATCACCTTCCTTCCCACAGATACAGTAGAAATACATCTACACGTGGAACTGCTCCTACAGAACACCCACTGAACGCTGGCAGAAAACGTCAGACCGCCAAAAAGGCAAGAAACTCCCCCCGTACTTGGGTAGGGCAAAAGAAAAAAGAAATAACAGAGACAAAAGAATAGGGACGGCACCTGCACCAGTGGGAGGGAGCTGTGAAGGAGGAAAGATTTCCACGCACTAGGAAGCCCCTTCGCGGGCAGAGACTGCGGGTGGCAGAGGGGGGAAGCTTCGGAGCCACGGAGGAGAGCGCAGCCACAGGGGTGCGGAGGGCAAAGCAGAGAGGTTCCCGCACAGAGGAGCGGTGCCGACCAGCACTCTCCAGCCCGAGAGGCTTGTCTGCTCACCCGCCGGGGCAGGCGGGGCTGGGAGCTGAGGCTCGGGCTTTGGTCGGATCGCAGGGAGAGGACTGGGGTTGGCGGCGTGAAAACAGCCTGAAGGGGTTAGTGCACCACAGCTAGCCGAGAGGGAGTCCGGGAAAAAGTCTGCAGCTGCCGAAGAGGCAAGAGACTTTTTCTTCCCTCTTTGTTTCCTGGTGCGCGAGGAGAGGGGATTCAGAGCGCCGCCTAAACGAACTTCAGAGACGGGCGCGAGCCGCAGCTACCAGCACGGATCCCACAGCAACAGGGGTGCAGAGGGAAAAACGGAGAGATTCCCGCACAGAGGATCGGCGCCGAGCAGCACTTAGCAACTCGAGAGGCTTGTCTGCTCCCCCACGGGGGCGGGCGGGGCTGGGAGCTGAGGCTCAGCTTCGGTTGGATCGCAGGGAGAGGACTGAGGCTGGCGGCGTGAACACAGCCTGAAGGGATTAGCGCACAACAGCTGGCTGGGAAGGAGACCGAGAAAAAGTCTGCAGCTGCCGAAGAGGCAAGAGACTTTTTCTTGCCTCTTTGTTTTGCGGCGCGCAAGGATAGGGGATTCAGAGCGCCGCCTAAACGAACTCCAGAGAAGGGCGCGAGCCGCGGCGATCAGCGCAGACCCCACAGCAACAGGGGCGCAGAAGAAAAAACGGAGAGACTCCCGCACAGAGGCTCAGCGCAGAGCAGCACTCACCAGGCCGAGAGGCTTGTCTGCTCAGCGGGCGGGGCTGGGAGCTGAGGCTCAGGCTTCGGTGGGATCGCAGGGAGAGGACTGGGGCTGGTGGCGTGAACACAGCCTGAAGGGGTTAGCGCACCACAGCTGGCTAGGAGGGAGACTGGGAAAAGTTCTGCAGCTGCCGAAGAGGCAAGAGACTTTTTCTTGCCTCTTTGTTTCGCTGAGCGCAAGGAGAGGGGATTCAGAGTGCCGCCTAAACGAACTCCAGAGAAAGGCGCGAGCCGTTGCGATCAGCACGGACAACAGAGACGGGCGTGAGACGCTGGGGCTGCTGCTGCCGGCTCCAAAAAGCCTGTGTGTGAGCACAGGTCACTCTCCACATCGCCCCTCCCGGGAGCCTGTGTAGCCCGCCACTGCCAGGGTCCCGTGATCCGGGGACAAGTTCCCCGGGAGAACGCACTGCCTGCCTCAGGCTGGTGCAACGTCACGCCGGCCTCGGCCGCCGCAGGCTCACCCCGCCTCCTCTGTACACCTCCCTCCCCGCGGCCTGAGTGAGCCAGAGCCCCCGAAGCATCTGCTCCTTTAACCCTGTCCAGTCTGGGCGGGGAATAGACGCCCTCAGGTGACCTACACGCAGAGGCGGTTCCAAATCCAAAGCTGAACCCGAGGAGCTGTGCGAACAGTGAAGATAAGGGGAAATCTCTCCCAGCAGCCTTAGAAGCAGCGGATTAAAACTCCACAAACAACTTGATGTGCCTGCATCTGTTGAATACATGAATAGACAACGAATCATTCCAAATTCAGGAGGTGGACTTTGGGAGCAGGATATATTAATTTTTCCCCTTTTCCTTTTATTTGTGAGTGTATATGTATATGCTTCTGGGTGCGATTTTGTCTGTATAGCTTTGCTTTACAATAGCTTTATTTTACTTCACTATATTATAGCCTCTTTCTTTCTTTCTTTCTTTCTATTTTTTCTCCCTTTTACTCTGAGCCGTGTGGACGAAAGGCTCTTGGTGCTCCAGCCAGGCATCAGGGCCGTGCCTCTGAAGTGGGAGAGCCAACTTCAGGACGCTGGTCCACAAGAGACCTCCCAGCTCCATGTAATACCAAACGGCAAAAATCTCTCAGAGATATCCATCTCAACATCAAGACCCAGCTTCACTCAACGACGAGCAAGCTACAGTGCTGGACACCCTGTGCCAAACAACTAGCAAGACAGGAACACAGCCCCATCCATTAGCAGAGAGGCTGCATAAAATCATAATAAGGCCACAGAAACCCCAAAATACACCACCAGACTTGGACGTGCCCACCAGAAAGACAAGATCCAACCTCATCCACCAGAGCTCAGGCACTAGTTCCCTCCACCAGGAAGCCTACACAACCCACTGAACCAACCTTAGCCACTGGGGACAGATACCAAAAACAATGGGAACTACGAACCTGCAGCCTGTGAAAAGGAGACCCCAAACACAGTAAGATAAGCAAAATGAGACGACAGAAAAACACACAGCAGATGAAGGAGCAGGGTCAGAACATACCAGACTTAACAAATGAAGAGGAAATGGGTAGTCTACCTGAAAAAGAATTCAGAATAATGATAGTAAGGATGATCCAAAATCTTGGAAATAGAATGGACAAAATGCAAGAAACATTTAACAAGGACGTAGAAGAACTAAAGTGGAACCAAGCAATGATGAAAACCACAATAAATGAAATTAAAAATACTCTAGATGGGATCAATAGCAGAATAACTGAGGCAGAAGAAAGGATAAGTGACCTGGAAGATAAAATGGTGGAAATAACTACTGCAGAGCAGGATAAAGAAAAAAGAATGAAAAGAACTGAGGACAGTCTCAGAGACCTCTGAGACAACATTAAACGCACCAACATTCGAATTATAGGGGTCCCAGAAGCAGAAGAGAAAAAGAAAGGGACTGAGAAGATATTTGAAGAGATTATAGTTGAAAACTTCCCTAATATGGGAAAGGAAATAGTTAACCAAGTCCTGGAAGCACAGAGAGTCCCATACAGGATAAACCCAAGGAGAAACACACCAAGACACATATTAATCAAACTGTCAAAAATTAAATATAAGGAAAACATATTAAAGGCAGTAAGGGAAAAAAAACAAATAACACACAAGGGAATCCCCATAAGGTTAACATCTGATCTTTCAGCAGAAACTCTGCAAGCCAGAAGGGAGTGGCAGGATGTACTTAAAGTGATGAAGGAGAAAAACCTACAACCAAGATTACACTACCCAGCAAGGATCTCATTCAGATTCGATGGAGAAATTAAAACCTTTACAGACAAGCAAAAGCTGAGAGAGTTCAGCACCACCAAACCAGCTTTACAACAAATGCTAAAGGAACTTCTCTAGGCAAGAAACACAAGAGAAAGAAAACACCTACAATAAAAAACCCAAAACATTTAAGAAAATGGGAATAGGAACATACATATCGATAATTACCTTGAATGTAAATGGTTTAAATGTTCCCACCAAAAGACACAGGCTGGCTGAATGGATACAAAAACAAGACCCATATATATGCTGTCTACAAGAGACCCACTTCAGACCTAGAGACACATATAGACTGAAAGTGAGGGGATGGAAAAAGATATTCCATGCAAATGGAAATCAAAAGAAAGCTGGAGTAGCAATTCTCATATCAGACAAAATAGACTTTAAAATAAAGACTATTACAAGAGACAAAGAAGGACACTATATAATGATCAAGGGATCGATCCAAGAGGAAGGTATAACAATTGTAAATATTTATGCACCCAACATAGGAGCACCTCAATACATAAGGCAAATACTGACAGCCATAAAAGGGGAAATCGACAGCAACACAATCATAGTAGGGGACTTTAACACCCCACTCTCACCAATGGACAGATCATCCAAAATGAAAATAAATAAGGAAAAACAAGCTTTAAAGGATACATTAAACAAGATGGACTTAATTGATATTTATAGGACATTCCACCCAAAAACAACAGAATACATATTTTTCTCAAGTGCTCATGGAACATTCTCCAGGATAGATCATATCTTGGGTCACAAATCAAGCCTTGGTAAATTTAGGAAAATTGAAATCGTATCAAGTATCTTTTCCGACCACAACGCTATGAGACTAGATATCAATTACAGGAAAAGATCTGTAAAAAATACAAACACATGGAGGCTACACAATACATTACTTAATAACGAAGTGATCACTGAAGAAATCAAAGGGGAAATCAAAAAATACCTAGAAACAAATGACAATGGAGATACGACGACCCAAAACCTATGGGACGCAGCAAAAGCAGTGCTAAGAGGGAAGTTTATAGCAATACAAGCCTACCTCAAGAAACAGGAAACATCTCGAATAAACAACCTAACCTTGCACCTAAAGCAATTAGAGAAAGAAGAACAAAAAAACCCCAAAGCCAGCAGAAGGAAAGAAATTATAAAGATCAGGTCAGAAATAAATGAAAAAGAAATGAAGGAAACAATAGCAAAAATCAATGAAACTAAAAGCTGGTTCTTTGAGAAGATAAACAAAATTGATAAACCATTAGCCAGACTCATCAAGAGAAAAAGGGAGAAGACTCAGATCAATAGAATTAGAAATGAAAAAGGAGAAGTAACCACTGACACTGCAGAAATACAAAAGATCATGAGAGATTACTACAAGCAACTCTATGCCAATAAAATGGACAACCTGGAAGAAATGGACAGATTCTTAGAAATGCACAAACTGCCGAGACTGAACCAGGAAGAAATAGAAAATATGAACAGACCAATCACAAGCACTGAAATTGAAACTGTGATTAAAAACCTTCCAACAAACAAAAGCCCAGGACCAGATGGCTTCACAGGTGAATTCTATCAAACATTTAGAGAAGAGCTAACACCTATCCTTCTCAAACTCTTTCAAAATATTGCAGAGGGAGGAACACTCCCAAACTCATTCTACAAGGCCACCATCACCCTGATACCAAAACCAGACAAAGATGTCACAAAGAAAGAAAACTACAGGCCAATATCACTGATGAACATAGATGCAAAAATCCTCAACAAAATACTAGCAAACAGAATCCAACAGCACATTAAAAGGATCATACACCATGATCAAGTGGGGTTTATCCCAGGAATGCAAGGATTCTTCAATATATGCAAATCAATCAATGTGATACATCATATTAACAAACTGAAGGAGAAAAACCATATGATCATCTCAATAGATGCAGAGAAAGCTTTCGACAAAATTCAACACCCATTTATGATAAAAGCCCTGCAGAAAGTAGGCATAGAGGGAACTTTCCTCAACATAATAAAGGCCATATATGACAAACCCACAGCCAACATTGTCCTCAATGGTGAAAAACTGAAACCATTTCCACTAAGATCAGGAACAAGACAAGGTTGCCGACTCTCACCACTATTATTCAACATAGTTTTGGAAGTGTTAGCCACAGCAATCAGAGAAGACAAAGAAATAAAAGGAATCCAAATAGGAAAAGAAGAAGTAAAGTTGTCACTATTTGCAGATGACATGATACTATACATAGAGAATCCTAAAGATGCTACCAGAAAACTCCTAGAGCTAATCAATGAATTTGGTAAAGTAGCAGGATACAAAATTAATGCACAGAAATCTCTTGCATTTCTATACACTAATGACGAAAAATCTGAAAGTGAAATTAAGAAAACACTCCCATTTACCATTGCAACAAAAAGAATAAAATATCTAGGAATAAACCTACCTAAGGAGACAAAAGACCTGTATGCAGAAAATTATAAGACACTGATGAAAGAAATTAAAGATGATACAAATAGATGGAGAGATATACCATGTTCCTGGATTGGAAGAATCAACATTGTGAAAATGACTCTACTACCCAAAGCAATCTACAGATTCAATGCAATCCCTATCAAACTACCACTGGCATTTTTCACAGAACTAGAACAAAAAATTTCACAATTTGTATGGAAACACAAAAGACCCCGAATAGCCAAAGCAATCTTGAGAACGAAAAATGGAGCTGGGGGAATCAGGCTCCCTGACTTCAGACTATATTACAAAGCTTCAGTAATCAAGACAGTTTGGTACTGGCACAAAAACAGAAATATAGATCAATGGAACAGGATAGAAAGCCCAGAGATAAACCCACACACATATGGGCACCTTATTTTTGATAAAGGAGGCAAGCATATACAGTGGAGAAAAGACAGCCTCGTCAATAAGTGGTGCTGGGAAAATTGGACAGGTACATGTAAAAGTATGAAATTAGAACACTCCCTGACACCATGCACAAAAATAAACTCAAAATGGATTAAAGACATAAGTGTAAGGGCAGACACTATCAAACTCTTAGAGGAAAACATAGGCAGAACACTCTATGACATACATCACAGCAAGATTCTTTTTGACCCAGCTCCCAGAGAAATGGAAATAAGAACACAAATAAACAAATGGGACCTAATGAAACTTAAAAGCTTTTGCACAGCAAAGGAAACCATAAACAAGACCAAAAGACAACCATCAGAATGGGAGAAAATATTTGCAAATGAAGCAACTGACAAAGGATTAATCTCCAAGATTTACAAGCAGCTCATGCAGCTCAATAACAAAAAAACGAACAACCCAATCCAAAAATGGGCCGAAGACCTAAATAGACATTTCTCCAAAGAAGATATACAGATGGCCTACAGACACATGAAAGAATGCTCAACATCATTAATCATTAGAGAACTGCAAATCAAAACTACAATGAGATATCATCTCACACCGGTCAGAATGGCCATCATCAAAAAATCTAGAAACAATAAATGCTGGAGAGGGTGTTGAGGAAAGGGAACACTCTTGCACTGTTGGTGGGAATGTAAATTGATACAGCCACTATGGAGAACAGTATGGAGGTTCCTTAAAAAACTACAAATAGAACTACCATACGACCCAGCAATCCCACTACTGGGCATATACCCTGAGAAAACCATAGGTCAAAAAGAGTCATGTACCAAAATGTTCATTGCAGCTCTATTTACAATAGCCAGGACATGGAAGCAATCTAAATGTCCATCGACAGATGAATGGATAAAGAAGATGTGGCACATATATACAATGGAATATTACTCAGCCATAAAAAGAAATGAAATGGAGGTATTTGTAATGAGGTGGATGGAGTTAGAGTCTGTCATACAGAGTGAAGTAAGTCAGAAAGAGAAAAACAAATACAGTATGCTAACTCATATATACGGAATCTAAGGGGAAAAAAAAGGCCATGAAGAACCTAGTGGCAAGACGGGAATAAAGACACAGACCTACTAGAGAATGGACTTGAGGATATGGGGAGGGGGTGGGGTGAGATGTGACAGGGTAAGAGAGTGTCATGGACATATATACACTACCAAATGTAAAATAGATAACTAGTGGGAAGCAGCCGCATAGCACAGGGAGATCAGCTCGGTGCTTTGTGACCACCTAGAGGGATGGGATGGGGAGGGTGGGAGGGAGGGAGATGCAAGAGGGAAGAGAAATGGGAACATATTGTATATGTATAACTGATTCACTTTGTTATAAAGCAGAAGCTAACACACCATTGTAAGGCAATTATACTTCAATAAAGATGTTAAAAAAAAAAAATTGGGCCACACCATGTGGTATGCAGGATGCGGGATCTTAGTTCCCCAACCAGGGATCGAACCTGCGCCCCCTGCAGTGGGAGCGCAGAGTCCCAACCCCTGGATGGCCAGGGAAGTCCCACCTTAGAATGCATATTTTCACACTATTCTTTTTACCCATGAGCACGGGGTATCTTTCCATTTATTTTTGTCTGTTCAGTTTCCTTTATCAGTGTCTTCCAGTTTTCATTGTGCAGGTCCTTCACGTCCTTGGTTAAATTTACTCCTAGTTATCTTTTTGGATGCAATTGTAAATGGGATTTTTTTTTAATTCTTTTTCTGATGGTTCATTATCAGTGTATAGAATCACAAATGATTTTTGTGCATTGATTTTTCTTTCTTTTGTATCCTGCAGCTTTACTGAATTCATTTTTTAGTTGTAACAGTTTTTTGTTGATTGAATGTGGAAAACTAGAATTCAGAAATCCCACTGTTTCAACTACATCTAGGTCATCCACAGCACCCAAGACATAGTGTCTCCCAATATAATCTTCCCACGGTGCCTCTTGTAGTGTGTGGCCTCCTACAAGGGTGATTGGCAGCACCACTGTGGGTGAGCTGGATCTGGGTAGAGCTTGGCCTCTATAACAAAGTTTGATGTCTGTATTTCTGGCGTGGTACGACATGGTTGTTTGATAAGCACTTTATTTTCTAGTAAATTTCAAGTGTATACAAAACTTCAAATAGCAGTATCAAGTTTTCCACATTCACAAAATACACCAGTTTGTTTTACCCTGTGAGAGTGGGAGGGCCACTCTCCCAGGGAACCAGCACATAACCCCAAAATGGGGAATAATTATGGTTTCCACATTATAATCCTATCCCCAGACCTGCTTCAACTTTCACCAGCTGCCCCAGCTTTGTGGAAACGTATTTTTCCATTCGAATCCAGTTTTCTTTTCTTGGAACCATCACTGGGGCTTTTCCTCACTTTGAAAACCTTGCTGGATTTAAAGTGTACAAGATGAGCATGATCTGGGTGGTTTTTCTGTATGGCTTCTTTCACTTAGGAAGTTTTCAATGTTTATCCACATTGTAACATTGATCATTATTTCATTCATTTTTCCATTGTGATTAAAAACACATAACATTTACCACTTAAACCATTTTTTAAAGCTTTTTTAAAAAATTTATTTTATTTTATTTTTTGGCTGTGTCGGGTGTTTGTTGCTGTGTGCAGGCTTTCTCTAGTTGCGGCGAGCGGAGGCTACTCTTAGTTGCTGTGTGCAGGCTTCTCATTGCGGTGGCTTCTCTTACGGAGCACGGGCTCTAGAGCGCAGGCTCAGTATTTGTGGCGCATGGGCTTAGTTGCTCCACGGCATGCGGGATCTTCCAGGACCAGCGCTTGAACCCGTGTCCCCTGCATTGGCAGGCGGATTCTTAACCACTGTGCCACGAGGGAAGACCCATTTAAACCATTTTTAAGTGTACAGTGCTATGGCGTTAACTACATTCACATTGTTGTAAAAATATCTTCACCATCCATCTCCAGAACTTTATTTTCCCCATGTGAAACCATAGCCATTAAACACTAACTCACCTCAACCTCTGGCAACCTTATTCTACTTTGTCTTTGAATTTGACTTATCTGGATACCTCATACTAGTGGAATCATAGAACGTTTGTCCTTTCTGTGTCTGGCTTGTTTCACTTAGCATAATAACTTCAAGGTTCATCACATTGTAGCATGTGTGAGAATTACCTTAGTTTTAAAGGTTGAGTCATATTCCATTGTGTATATACTACACTGTACTTATCCATTCATCTGTTGAAGGATGTGTTGTGTTGCTTCCACCTTTTGGTTATTGTGAATAATGTTGCTATGAATATGGGGTACAGATATCTGTTCCAGTCCTTGCTTTCTAATAGTTTGGGTGTACACCCTGGAGTGGAATCAAGGGATCATACATTTTCCATGTTTTTGAGGAGCCACCATACAGTTTTCCACAGTGGCTGTATAATTTTACTTTATTCCTTTATATGACAGAATAATGCAGCTTATGTGTCTACCTTATTTTGCTTATCCATTTACCTGCTGATGGACATTTAAATCTTTTCTACCTTGGGCTACTGTGAACAGTGTTGCTATTAATAATTGGTGAACAAGTTTTTGTTTGAACACCTGTTTTCAATTTTTTGGGAATATGTCTAGGAGTGGAGTTGTTGAACCACATGGTAATTATATTTTATATTTTTGAGTAAATGTTAAAGTTTTGTACATATAGACTGCACCATTGTACATCTCCACAAGTAACTTTTAAGGGTTCTAATTACTCTACATTGTTGCCAACATTTGTTATTTTTATTTATATATTTAAAAATTTATTTTTATTCTAGTGTGTGTGAAGGGGCATCACATCGTGGCTTTAATTTGCATTTTCATCATGACTACTGATGTTTGACATCTTTTCATTTCCTTGTTGACCATTTGTATGTCTTGCCTGAAGAGCAGTCCATGCAAGCCATTTGTCTGTTTCAAAAATTTTATTGTTTGTCTTTTTGTTGATGAGTTGTAAAAGTCCTGGGTATATTCTAGGTAAAGAGTCTTATCAGATATACAACGTGCCAATATTGTCTTCCATTCTGTGGGCCGTCTTTTTACTTTCTGGATAGCCTCTTTTGATGCACAAAGGTTTGTAATTTTGAGGAAATCCAATTTGTCTATTTTTTCCTTTCATTTCTTATGCTTTACTGTCAAATCTAAGAAACCATTGCTAAATTCATGGTCAAGAAGATTTAATTCTTTGGTTTATTTGAGAGTTCATACAGTCATCCTTCGGCACCCACTAGGCCAGGCTTTAGGTCTTGGGTTGAGTCAGTGTGAGGGTTCAGGGGCCATGGTTTAGGGTTATGGGCCATTGTTGGAGAGTCGTGGTAGAGGGTTGTGGTTAAAGGGTCAGGGTCGGGGATTAGAGTTTAGGGGTCAGGGGCGAGGGTCTACGGGTCTGGGGCTAGGGTTGTTAGGGGGTTAAAGTTAGAAGTTAGGGTTCTTAGGGTAAAGGTTAGAGTTATGTTTAAGCACAATTGGCCCTCATTGCCCTCCCCTCTCCCTCTCTCTGAAGCCTCCAGAATGGATAGGACTTGCCCAGGGTCAGACAGGAGTCAGGGAGCTGAGGTCAATAACTGTTTTTCTGGCCTCCCTTCCCTCAGTCCTGGGCTCTGAAAGAAGAATGAAATGTCTGTTCTTGTCTCGGACTGTTTCTTACCCAACTCAACCTCTGTCAAGGATTGGGGAGGGTGTCAGAAGTCATGCATGGTTTCCTTCTGCCCTCCTACCTGGGAAGGGTGATGCTGGCCCTACTCTGCCTGGGCAGCCCCAGTTTCCAGCACAGCCCAGACAGCAGGGCACTCAGTGGACATGTGTGGATTTATACAGGACTGGGTGCAGTGACCTGCCAGCCCCCAGATGTTGCCTTCTTAAGGGCTGGTGGGGCCCTCCTGACACTGGAGGCATCCTTTGTCGCATCTGAGCGGGCATGAATAGATGATCAGGTCTCAGGCAGGACAGCCCTTGACCTCTGACTATCCAGGCAGGCATCTGTGGTCCTCTAGCTCAGTCCAGCCTGGGCATTGCCAGGCCCTCATGTATAGTTACAGAGCTGACCGTGATGCCGGGCAATTCAACAGCTACCTAGGCAGTGTACACATTCCTTTGAGAAGTTTCAACTACCAACATCCATGTGGTTGAGAAAAAGGCCTCCCCCTCACAGCCTCATAGGCTGCCAAGAGAAGTAATAATCCTCTAAACATTGGAATGTGTCCCTGACACAACAACCATACAGGAGACCATGGCCCTGAAATCCTTTGTCCTTTCAGTCGTTAGAAACTTTTGACATTCATATTCATTAAGAATCAAAGATATGGGAGCACCTGGACCTCACAATGGGAGGTTCACAGTGACACTGCATTGTCTTGGAGAGCCATGTGCATCCATGTGGCCTCTGGAAAGCCTGCCAATTATGGGTTCCATGGCATGGAATAATTCTTGAGCCTCCCATTACTTCATTGCACAAGAGTTTCCTTACCACCCTAGCATTTGGTTTCTTCACTTAGTAAATGAGAGAGAAGAAACTGGAAAATGAGCAGTATTGTTTTTCAGGGATGGGCAATTAATATGGCCAGGGAGATGGCATAACTCAAGGGCTCCCAACTCTCAGGGGCAGGAATGAGGTCTGTGTGTCTTCTGAGGGCACATGGGCTGTTTTGGGCCCACCTCTGAGATGTGAGGACCTGATGCCCAAGGAAAGAGACTTGAGTTTACCACCACCAACGATTCTGACTTGTCAGCAAGTGAAAGAACTTCTTGCAGTCTTGGGAGGACAGTAAGAGCACTGGATGAGTAGCTGCAGCCCCTGACCCTGAGTTGAACCCCTTTCTTCCTTTTGTGTCAGATTCTGTGCTGTGCAGTGAGCTGTCATTGACTTAGAATCTGTTGCTTTCTGCCAGCCAGCATCTGTTCTCAGGCCCAAGTGCCTCAGTTTTCCTTTGGGAATTACATCTCACCTGCTTCCAGTCCAAACAGTTGCAGAAGGATGACCCCATGTTCCACCCAGCTTGAAGATGGGTTTACAACCCACATCTAGTCAGTCCCATTTTCCATCTCCTGGTGCTGGGTCAAGGATGAGAATGCAACCCAAACCAGATCAAAGGCATTTAAAACCATGACTTTCTTGGAACCCAAGAAAAGGAGAAACTCTTTCTTGGAAAATGGATGGTGAGTGGTTGTCAGCCTAGAATTGCTGTTGGCCCAAGGGCAATGAGAGAGCCTGTGCCTGTGAATGGGGTCCCCCAAAGGCACTGAGCAGGACAAAGTTTTGGAGAGAAGCAAGGTCACACTGAGATAGTGTGAGCCACTGGACCTACCAGGTCCAAACCCATTCTTTAACTTGCCACTTGCAAGTATTAATTTATTTCTACCCTTACAATAAATACTAACTTATTTTACTTCAGTAAGTGTGTCCAGTCGTTGGGAAAAGAAAAATTCGTAGTTGATACATCTGAATCAATAATCCCTGATCCTTCCTCAGGTGTCCTCACTGGGTAGGCATGGCTGGGGGAGATGAAGATTCTGGGTGGGACCAGATATTAGTGGAGCTGCCAAACAGCTCTGCCTCTGTTCCTTCCCTGTCCCGGGAGAGGGAAACCCTGGGACAGTGATAGGATAACCAGTATGGGGAAGAGGTTCCTCAGTGATTAATTGGTCTTTTTGTATTTTCCTTAATTTAGTGTTCATTTTGGTAATGTGTTTTTACAAAGAAATCACCCGTTTCTTCTAGATTTCCAGTTTGTTACAGTAGGTTTCTCTTATTTGACGTTTAATTTTTCCTGTCTAATTTTCTACAGAATCATGACAAATAATGAACAAATATTGATACTCTATTATTAACCGAAGTCCCTATTCATGTTCCCTTTGTTATACCTTTCCTTGTTCCAGGATCTCAAAGGACATGGGGTCATCATATCTATTTAGTCTCTTCTGGGCTTTGACAGTTGCTCAGACTCTCCTTGTTTCCATGACCTTGACAGTGTGGAGGAGGACTGGTCAGGTATTTTATAGACTGCCGGGCACTGGGATTTGCTTGGTGTTTTTGTTGTGGTTAGACTTGGCTTTGAAAAAGCAGATCACAGAGGTGAAGTGCTTCCTCTTCACTGTATGTCAAGAGGACAGTCTCTCAAGGGAACTTCTCACTTATATTCTCAACTTTGGTCACCTAGCTGAGGTAGTGTTTGTCAAGTGTTCCCACAGTGAAGTTAATTTTTTCCCATGTCCATCCTGTGTGTCTTATTTAGGAGGAAGTCATAATGCAGAACCCACACTTGAGGAGAGAGGGGTTAGCTTCACATCCTTGATGGACAGCTGAGTGGCTATATAAATTGCTTAGAAGCTTTCTGCATAGGAGATTTCTTTTTAACACCGTTCATCAAAAACTATGTAATTTATTTTTACCAGTTTGGGCACGTGAATAATTATTGTAAACTTTTGGTTATAATCCAGTGCTACATTTTAAGACTGCTTAGTTAATTCTTGCTTTGGCTGTTGAGAGCTTTTTCCATTTGCTCCTGTTTTCATTTTACATAATTTCTCTTTTGTGGGTTTTTAAAATTTTTGGTACTTCTTTACTTTCTGATATTTTAAGATTATCCTGCTTCATATATTTACTGTCTCAGTCCTAGTATCAGCCCTTTCTTCAAAGAGCCCTTGTTCCTTTTATTAGAGAATGGTATTAAAAACGTACATGTGGGAGCTAAATATGCTCAGCTGACAGTGCATGGAAATATATGCAAGTATCCCAGCCTATGCATACACACATAATTATAAAGATTTCCATGTGGAACTATGTGCAGGCTAAAGAGAGTTTATACTGATATCTCCAACTGGATCTGTTATGACATGGATATTGTAACCTTCTCCCTTTGTTTGACTGTAACTTCACACTCCAGTGGTAAGAAACCTGGCTTCCACCATTTGTCATTTATTAAATTCAGTGCTTGTTCCATTCAATTACTGATATAGTAGTTTCAGTAGTATTAGCTACTACCCCTCATGGAAAGAACATAGAGTCCACTGTGTATGTATGACACATTTTGTCTTTGGCCTACAGATTCTGTACATTTCCAAAGTTAACTTAGGTCAACCCATTTGTCCCACTACCAACAGTGAGTTTTTTCATACATTTCTGAATCAGATTCTTTGTTACATTCTGTGTTCCAGTCTTTGACACTCCCATATCCTAAGCAGCTAAGTTTGAATAGATTGTAATTTACTTGTTGGGTTGTAAAAATCTGTGGGTATAGACAAATGCATAGTGACAGGTATTCACCACTAAAGTATCATATGGACTATTTCAACCACATATTCTATACATTGTTTACCATGTCAGTTTTGCCTTTTCTAGAATGTCATATAAATGAGGCCATACAGTGTGTAGCACTTCAGACTGGATTCTTTCACTTAGCAATGTAAGTTAGATGTATCTATTTTTTTTTTGCACGGGTTGATGGTCCATTCCTTTATATCTCTGAATACTATTTCATTGCATGTATATTAGAGGAAAAATAATTTTCCCTCTACCCTTCTATGTTCTTTATTGAGATCTCCCTTGTAATGAAAAAGAGAGGAACTAGAGAAAACAATCAGAAGTTTAATATATACCATGCATACCTCCTGTATACTTGAAAGATACCTAGGAAAACTGAGTCACTCCCTGAATTGGCCCAAGCCGTTAGCTTAAATGCTATCTTCTGCTGAGAACAAAAGAAAGATGTTAGGGAATGGAAGAAGCCATTTAAAGGAGGTTATTAGGCAAAGCACAGTAAACAAGGGTATGGTTGTTACACAGATTTACATCCAGGCCTATTTCATTGACAAGGATTTTTTATAAAAAACATTTATTTATTTGGCTGTGCCAGGTCTTAGTTGCGGCCTGTGGAATCTTTAGTTGCGGCATGTGGGCTCTTAGTTGCAGCATGCGGTATCTAGTTCCATGACCAGGAGTTGAACCCTGGCCCCCTGCATTGGGAGCATGGAGCCTTAGCCACTGGACCAGCAGGGAAGTCCCAACAAGCTTTTCTTGATATTTAGTCATCATTCAATTCCTGGTCCAGAGAGGGACAAACCCTTACAAATGGAGATATCCTTAATAAATGTAAATTTACCTCATAAAAGGGCATTTTCTACTGGGCTTTGAAAGATTCTCCTGGGTCTGCTCTTTCTTATTAATCAGTCCAAAATAATCCTTTTGTCAAATGGGCATATTTTGGGGTGGTGTATTCTGCTCTCCTTGACATGTATGTGCCCTAATTTGTTTATGAATTCACCTACAGAAGGACATCCTGATATCTTTAAGTTTTTAGCCATTATGGATAGAGCTGCTGTACATTACTTGATGCTAGTTTGGGTTTGAACACAGTTTTTTAAAGCAGTTGTCTAAATACAAGAGGTACACTTCTTGGATCCTAAGGTGAGACTTTTTAGATTTGGAAAAAATTGCCAAACTGTCTTCCAAAGTTGGTTGTACATGCATTCCACCAGCATCTTGAGTATATTCTTGTATGCTTATTTACTGCCTGTTTATCTTCTTGGGCCAGGTGTGTGTTTCAATCTTTACCAAATTTTAATGGCGTTGGCATAATTTGAGTACAAATCCTTTATCAGATATGTGCTTTGGAAATAGTTTCTTGCAGTTTGTGGTTTGTCTTCCGGTTTTCTGAATAAGGTCACCAGACCCAAAGTCATGTAGATTATTTTTTTTTCTAGGATTTTTTATAGTTTGGTAATTTAAATTCGTCTATGGGCAATTTTGAGTGAATTTTGGTTTAAGTTGTAAAGTTTGTGTCTACATTCATTTCATTACATATGGTTTGTAATTAATTGCTCCTTAACCATCTTTTGAGAAGATACAGTGAGATACTTGGCTCCATTTCAGTTTGGATTTCCAAACTTAGTATATACAGCAGAACTGCCTTCCGGATGAGGCCTCTGGGTTTGTGAGTGCGGTGCTCCCGGCTCTTCTCTGACGTCCCACAGGGGGCGCTGAACCCACCTGTTTGACCCTGGGGGCACAGGTGCACCCTGCCCACAGACTTTGCTCTGTGACAAGCAGACAGGAGCTTTGTCTCCTGTCAGGGCTTAGGCTTCTGGACCATGAGGCATTGTCCACACTGACAGCAGCTGGGTTTTCTCAGGAACCAATGGTGAGGAGACTCCACAAGAGGAAAAAACGAGCAAGTGTGGAGAATCTTCCTGTGCAGCTGACTGCTGGGTGGGTGGGGTGCTTCTTCAGGGGACTCAGGAGAGAAAGGGTTTAATGTGGAATACTGTGCACTTTTAGATAGTTTTATGTGCAGTGTAGATGGTGACCAGTGTCGTTCTTTGGGGTCTGGTATCTAGTTTTCCTGGCACTGTTTGTTGATGGCTTTGGATAGAATAAACATTTTAATAATTGTAATTTTTCTGATGCATGAGCATGGAATATTGTTTTCTATTGTGTCTTCAATTTCTTTATCAGTGCTTTATAGTTTTCTGAGTATAGGTCTTTCATGCCCTTGGCTAAATTTATTCCTAAATAGTTTGTTCTTTTTGATGGAATTGAAAATGGGATTGTTTTCTTAATTTTTCTTGTTGGTGTTCATTATTAGTGTATAGAAACAAAACTGATTTGTGTATATTGATTCCATATTTTGCAACTTTACTGAATTTATTTTTTAACATATTTTTTGAAGTAATGTGAAAAATTGCAATACTAAAATCTCACAGTTTCTACTGCACCCCAGGTAATCCACAGGACCCAAGACATGGTAGCTACTAATATACTCTTCCCACGGTGCCTCTTAATACCATGTGGACTCCTACAAGGGAAATAAGTATCACAACTTTGGTTGAACTTGGTCTGGGTAAGTCTTGGCCTCTATAACAAAATTTGATGTCTGTCTTGTCTGATTTTCTGGCATGATACTGACACGGTTGTCTAGAAAAGTAATTTACTTACCAGTAATTTAAAATGTACAGAAAAGTTTCAGTAATGGCCAAAAGTACTCACATTTGCCACCTCACACAAAATGCTCAGTGTGTTTTGCCCAAGGAACCAGCACATAACCCCTAAATGAGGAAATCCTGATGTCTACATTATAATTTAATACTCAGCCCCACTTAAACTTTCACCTGCTGTCCCAACTGTATGAAAATGTCTTTTTCCATCCTGATCCAGTTTTCTTTTTCTGGAACCATTACTGAGTTTCCCCCTCATTTGGACAGCCTTGATGGATTTGAAGCAAACAAGATGAGCATGGGATCTAGGTTGCCTTTTCTGTATGGCTTTTTTTCACTAAGAATGTTTTTAATGTTCATTTTTGTAACAAATATCAGCACTACACTTTTTTTCATTGTCATTAAAAATACAAAACATGACTTTAACATTTAATTCTTTTTATGTATACAGTTTTGTGGTATTAACTACCTTCATATAGGTGCACAAACAAGTTAACTAACATGTGTACCTCCTGTGTGCATGGGAGATACCCAGGAAATTGAGTAACATCCTGGAACAGCCCAAGATATCACCTTAAATACCGTCTTCATCTAAAAGGAAAAAAAAGAAGGCTATAGTTGTTTCTGTCTACATTCATTTGATTGTATATGGTTTCCAATTGATGTTGTATAACTAGTTGTGGAGAAGTCATGGGATAGTTGGCTTCATTGCAGTTTGAATTTCCAAATTTAGTGCATTCTGCAGGTTTGATACAAGGTTTACAAACTTCATATTGGATCAGGACATCCCATGGTGTAACTGGTATTAATGGTTTGTTCAACAATTAAAGTTCTGTGTGATATGAATTCATCCTGGAGTAATCCAGGTTAGTTTCTGTTATACATTTGTCCCAGGATGAAAGGACAAGAGAAATAAGGCCTAATTTATAAAAGTGCCTTCAAACTAATTGATACTGAAGTATAGTTGACTTACAATGTTGTGTTAATTTCTGCTGTACAGCAAAGTGATTCATATATATATATATACATACATATATACATATTTTTCATATTTTTTCCATTATGGTTTATTACAGTGTATTGAATATAGTTCCCTGTGCTGTACAGTAAGACCTTGTTTATCCATCCTATATATAATAGTTTGCATCTACTAATCCCAAACACCCAATCCATCCCTCTCCCCTGTCTTCCCCTTGACAACCACAAGTCTGATTTCTATATTTGTGAGTCGGTTTTTGTTCTGTAGATAGGTTCATTTGGGTCTCATTTTATAATCCACATATAAGTGATATCATATGGTATTTGTCGTTCTCTGTCTGCCTTACTTCACTTTGTATGATAATCTCTAGGCCCTTCCATGTAGCTGCAGATGGCATTATTTCATTCTGTTTTATGGCTAAGTAATATTCCATTGTATATATGTATCACATCTTCTATATCCATTCATCTGTTGAGGGACATTCAGGTTGCTTCCATGTCTTGGCTATTGTGAATAGTGCTGCTGTGAATACTGGGGTGCATGTATCTTTTCGAATTATAGTTTTGTCTGGATATGTGTCCAGGAGTGGGATTGCTGGTTCATATGGTAATTCTATTTTTAGTTTTTGAGGAACCTCCATACTGTTTTCCATAGTGGCTGCATCAATTTACATTCCCACCAGTAGTGTAGGAGGGTTCCCTTTTCTCCACACCCCCTCCAGCATTTATTTATAGACATTTTAATGATGGCCATTCTGACCACTATGAGGTGATAACTCACTGTAGTTTTGATTTGCATTCTCTAATAACTAGCGATGTGGAGCATCTTCTCATGTGCCTATTGGCCAACTGTATGTCTTTGGAGAAATGTCTATTTAGACCTTCTGCTTATTTTTTGATTTTTTTTTTCTTTTTTGAGTTGTATGAGCTGTTTGTATATTTTAGAATTAGGCCCTTGTTGGTCGCATCATTTGCATGTATTTTCTCCCAAACAGTTAGCACAGGTTCTGGAACGACTGGATACCCACATGCAGAAGAATAAACTTGGATCCTTACCTCCCCTCACCCCGTATACAAAAATCAATGCAAAATGGACCAAAGGCCTAGATGCAAGAACCAAAATTATAAAACTCGTAGAAGAAAACATGAGAGTAAATCTTCATGACCTTGGATTTAGTCATGATTTCTTAGATCTACCAAAAGCACAAACAACAAAAGACAAAATAGATGAATTGGACTTCCTCAAAATGAAAAACAGTTGTGTATAAAAGGAGCAAGGAATAAGATAATCCACCATGCAAAATGGCACAAAATGTTTGTAAAACTTGTATCTGATAAAGGACTGTAGCCCACCAGCCAAGCCCCCGGTGGTCCAGTGGAGTGTCTGTGCGGCCCCACCCGTCCTCGGTGATCAGGGGATCTCAGGCCCCACAGCACCCGAGGGGTGGACACTGGTCATCCTCTGCACCCTCAAGGAGTGAGCGCTGGATGGTCTTGAGCCCAGATGCACTCCCATTACTGCCCTCAAAGGCTGAAGCCTTCAGCATGCCTCTAGAAGGACACAGAGTATTTGCAAGTCTTTGAGAACCAAGAGAACCATCTTCACTTTTCTGAAAAGGGCATCTTATTATTTCACAGCATGACCATTTTCAGTCTGGCTCTCGGGGTGCCCTCCCACCTTCTTTATTTCTTTGAAAGTGGCCATGGTTGTTTGGCTGTCCCCAATCCCCATACCAGGTGACAAGGCCAGTGGGGCCAGATCCTGGTGGTCCCTAGCTTCGTTGGAGACTAACCCAGACTCTCAGCCTGAGATTGAACGTGGATGCCCCTGCTTCTCCCCACCACCGATCCTCATCTCCTCCCCTCTCTCTTTTCCTCTTGCTTTTCAGTCTCAGATTTACCTGATGGTCACCACTCACAGTTCCCGCAGAGCCCAGAGATTTCTCCTTGAAGGAAAGGTTCTGGAAAACCAGAGGGATAAATAAAGAATGCAGCTGATTCCCGCCTTGTGCTGACACCCAAGAAGATGAGGAGAGTGAGTGTTTTCTCATTAGAATTTTAAATCCTCCAAGTAATAGATCATTGGGGGGGCATCCTGTGTCTTCCTGCTCATTCTAATAATGTCATTCCTGAATTTTAATGTGGTAAATAATTTAAATCATAAATATGCTGAGGGGGAGATCCATTTAAAAAATGTTAGAGGTAACTCCAAGGGATTTACAACAAACAAGGACACAGAACCCTGTGTCCAGACGCTGGCTGAGAGATTCCTACCCTGAGCTGCAGTCCCCTGGAGGGCAGAGTGGCCATGACTCTCCTCCCACAGGTGAGCCTACACAGGCACATCCCACGTGGGACCACTGCATCGCAGAACCTTAGAGTGGCCAATGGCAGGCAGCTGGCTAGAGATGCGGACAAGAGAAAACTGCCCAGCAGCCTGGGACAACCCCGGGGTGAGGCCTTAGTAAGGGCCAGTGTCAGAGCCTCAGAGATAACTTGAAGAGACAGTTCAGGCTGTTAGGGACATCATCAGAGATGTACTTAGGGACATACTCAGGGCCTTAGTTATGGACAGGATTGGGGCATTATTTAATGACAGCTTAGACTATAAGGGACAGCGTCAGGGCCTAAGTTAGAGATAACGTGAGAGCCTTAGTTAGACACAATTCAGGCTGTTACTTAGGGATATCTTCAGGGCCTTAGAGCCAGCATCATGGCCATAATTAGAACAAGTGTCAGGGTGTTAGGGCCAAATCTAGGGTGTTAGTTAGGGAAAGAGTCCGGTCATTAGTTACAGACAGTGTCAGGGTTTTAGGTAGGGACAGTGGCAAGTCCTTAGTTAAGAAGAGTGTCAGGGCCTCACTTAGGGGCAGCGTCAGGATGTTAGTTAGGGAGAGTCAGGACATTAGAATGTCAGGTTCTGAGGTAGAGACAGCATCAGGGCCTTAGTTAGGGACGGCGTCAGAGACTTACCTAGGGACATATTCAGGGCCTTAGTTATGGACAGGATCAGGGTGATACTGAGGAACACCTAAAGGTACTAGGGACATCTTCAGGGCCTCAATTAGGGATAGCATCAGGGTGTTAGTTAGGGAAAGAGTCAGGTCATTAGTCACAGACAGTTTTAGCGCCTCAGGTAGAATCGGCATCAAGGCCTTAGTTAGGAAGAGCATCAGGGCCTCAGTTAGGTTCAGCATCAGGACGTTAGTTAGGGCCAGCAACAGGGCCTTAGTTAGGAACAGTGTTGTCAGGCCCTCAGAGATAACTTGAGGGCCTTAGTAAGAGACAGGTTAGGCCGTTAGTTAGGGACACTTCAGAGACATTCGTAGGGATATATTCAGGGCCTTAGTAATAGAATCAGGGTGTTATTTTGTCACCGCTTAGGCACTAAGGGGCAGCATCAAAGCCTAAGTTAGGGAGGGTGTCAGCGTCTTGGGGATAGTGTTAGAGACTTTGTAAGTTATAACTTAGGCCATTAGCTAGGGACAGTGTCAGGGACTTATTAAGGGCAGTGTCAGAGACTTAATGAGGGACATCTTCAGGGGCTTAGTTATGGACAGGATCAGGTCCATACTTGGGACCAGTGTCAGGCCGTTATTTAGGGGCAGTGTCAGGGCCTTGTGTAGAGACAGCGTCAAGGCCCTTAGTTAGGAAGAGGGTCAGGGCCTTAGGACAGGGTCAGAGACGTACTTAGGCACATATTCAGGACCTTAGTAATGGACAGGATCAGGACCACAGTGAGGGACATCTAAGTCTATTAGGGACATCATCAGGGCCTTAGATAGGGTCAGCATCAGGGCCGTAGTTAGGACCAGTGTCAGGGTGTTATTTAGGGACAAAATTAGGATGTTAGTTAAGGAAAAAGTCAGGAAATTAGTTACAGACAGTGTCAGCTTCTCAGGTAGAGACTTCGGGGTCTTAGTGAGAGCATCAGCATCTCAGGTAGGAACTGCATCAGGCCATTACTTAAAGACAGTGTCAAGGCCTTAATTAGGGAGAGTGTCAGGGCCTCAGAGAAAACTTGAGGACCTTAGTAAGAGACACATCAGGCTGTTCGTTAGGGACATCATCAGGGCATAAGTTATGGACAGGGTCAGGGTATTAGTGAAAGAGAGCTCAGGCAAGTAGGCCTACTGTCAGGGCCTTAGTTAGGGGCAGCGTCAGGGAGTAGTTGGGGAAAGAGTGAGGCCATTAGGTAAAGACAGACTCAGGGCCTTAGTTAGAGACAGTGTCAAGTTCTTTGTTAGGAACACTGTCATGGCCTCAGTTAAAGATAACTTGAGGGTCTTAGAGATAGTGTCAGGGACTTAGTTATGGACATCTTTAGGGCTTCAGTTAGAGGTAACTTGAGGGCCTTAGTAAGAGACATTTTAGGTCATTAGTGACATCATCACGACCTTAGTGCCATCTTCGGTACATCATTTATGGGCCTCATCAGGGCACTAATGAGGGACAGCTCATGTTATTAGGGACCGTGTCAGGGCTTTAGTTAGGGACTGTGTCAGGGCCTTTGTTAGGGAAAGAGTGAGGCCATTCGTTAAAGACAGAATCAGGGCCTTAGTTAGAGACAGCCTCAGTCCTTAGTTAGGGAGAGTGTCAGGGCCTCAGTTAAAGATAAGCTGAGGGCCTTTGCTAAGGACATCCTCAGGGCCTCAGGAACAGCATAAGGACCTTAATTAAGGTCAGTGTCAAGGCTTTAGTTAGAGACAGTTCAGGCCAATAGTTAGGGACATAATCAGGGCCTTTGTTAGGGACAGCCTCAGTCCTTAGAGACAGCATCAGGACCTTAGTTAGGGGGAGAGAGAAATTCATATTTAGGGAAAGCTCATGCCATTCTAGACAGCTCAGGGCCATAGTTAGTGTCAGGGTCAGGGCCTCGTAGTGAAATCGAGCAGGGCCCTGTGGGGCTCCTGGGCACGAAAGCCTTTCCTGTGTCTCCTGTTTCCTGTTTGTTGGGAATAGACTCCAGGTTCCATAACCTTCCCTGAGTTCCAAAGGGCAGATTCGAACAGTTGCTAATCAGGGAAGGGAGGGGATGCAGATACAAGGGAGGAACCATCAAGAAACAGTAGTGCAGCCTTGGGGCAGGATCCTGGTTCTGCCTCAAGGGATGTACGTAAGAGTATCTTTGGGCTCTTTACCAAACTACAACCCCCACAAAATAGAAGATTTTAGTGTTCTTCATTCCAGAGAAGCTCATCAAGAGACCATCTGAGGCCAGATTAAAGGGAGTTAAGGCCCTGTACACACACTAATCCTTAGGAGAAACTGTGTCCTTAAACCATTGCTGTAAAACTCCTCACCAGATCCTCGTGCATTGGGACGCATGGTTTTTGAGGGCACGAGTTTTCTGTGTCCCCCTTTGGCTGCCAAAGCAGTAAAGCTATTCTTTTCTACTTCCTCCAATCCTCTCTCTCTGAGATTCAATTCGGCACTGGTGCACAGAGGTCGAGTTTTCGACATCAAATTTAGTACCCAGTGTGGGGCTGACTTGGGGATGGCCCCTGTGGGTCCCCTGACTTGATTGGACACTGAGATTTTCTCCATGCCAGCCTCTTTCGAGAGAGTGTAGGGTTGGAGAATTCCTTTAGAGGCCAGACCACGTGGGACCCTTGCCTGGAAAGGCCGAGCCCCAGTCATCCCAGCAGTTGGAACTCTGGGGCAGGAGTAGATGGTGGAAGAGGGACCACCCTAGCAGCTGCTGAGGCCATCCTTGCCTTGAGGACACTCCTCTCTTCCTCCATCCTGGACTGCCCCGAATGTCCTACTCCAAGAGATTATTTTGGGGAACCAGAAAAATAGCATTTGGGATGTTGCCACACCTCAGTCAGCGTGTGGTAACTCCCCTGGTATGCACTCTGAGGTCCTTTTAGCCCTGTACATTTCGGGGAACCTTGGTTCCCATTTAGGTGACTTTTCATTCCAGAAAATCTCATTTGGAAGGTGCATCACTTGAACAGAGGTCACAAGCTAAGTTGAGACTTGGAAGCTGATTTGAGTCTTGTGCTGTTTGGTTTTTGGTTTCTGTTTAGTTTTTGGTTCCTTTGGTTTGAGGCTTCCATTGGTGGTGTGGATTTTGTTTTATTCTTAGTCTGTGTGTGAGTGTTCTATGGTTCAAACATAAGAAGTGCTGCTTCTTCAGTTCCATCTGATAGCCAGTGGGCAAAATCCTGGCAGACTGGTCAACCTATAGTTGTAAACCTAAGACTAAGAAAAGAATGAAACTCTATTGTAATTTTGTCTGGCCAATGTATGGATACATTCTTGAAAAATGAGGAAAGGTGGTCTTTGAAAGGTAGCCTAAATGACTATACTATCCTTCAGCTAGAGTTATTTTGTCACAGGAAGAGAAAGACAAAAGAAGTTCCATATGTTCAAGCATTTTTGAAGCTACATAATAAACAAAGTGAGCAGCTAGGTAACAGGCTGATGGTACAAAGAGAAAAGAAAGTCACTTTGTACTAGACCTGGCTGTGTCTGAATGCGGAAAAAAATAAGGGGCAAAGTAAGATGGGTACAGAAGGTGATGAACATTTGTGAAAAGAGAACACTGAGGAAAGAGTTGTGCATGACCAGGATTTTCTAAGCTGGATTTTGTTGGAAGTGGGTTAGGGCAAGCCTGGATTTGGTTTCTCCCTCCAAAGTTTTCTTGGAATGCTGCTTTTGATTGTGGACAGCTTGTGAGTTCCTTTGCCTGTGTCTGTGATCTGTATTTTTGTTTGAAATCTCTTTACTTTGGTTCAGTGAGTAAGTGTTGTTTGGCCAATTTTAACAGTACTTTTGATCTCCAGCTAACTTTGAGATGCTTTAGAAGGCCCTTGAGCCATCTCAGAGAGAACTGTTTGATTAGTATGTTAAATTACATGGAATTCCTAAAAATCTAGTATGTCCTGGTAAAATGTTATCAGTCATAATTCTAGTTATTTTTAAATGTTGCATGTAAGAGCAATAATTGTTTCTTTTGTCATTTACATTGTGATCAAATGTTTAACAGTGACCTTTTAAGTCTTTATGTGATTTATAGATAGTTATTGTTGTGCTCTAACACATTGCAAAAGTGCTCCATCTTCAAGAAGATCTATGTGAAGGACATTTTGGCAAACACAGGTCTCTGATAAATTTCATATCATAATGCCAAACTGGGTAAGAAATGAAATATCTTTTTTTTTTTTTTAAGATTTTTAGAAATTTCATGTAATGTCTGAAACATTTATATTAACATATTTCCATACATATTTCCATACAAATACAAATATAAGATTTTTAGAAATTTCATATAATGTCTGAAACATTTATATTAACATATTTCCATACAAATACAAATATAAGATTTTTAGAAATTTCATGTAATGTCTGAAACATTTATATTAACATATTTCCATACAAATAACCCAATGAAAGTTTAGTATTAGTTGTTTTGTTTGTTTGTTTTTTTATACTGCAGGTTCTTATTAGGCATCAATTTGATACACATCAGTGTATACATGTCAATCCCAATCTCCCAATTCAGCACACCACCATCCCCACCCCACTGCAGTTTTCCCCCCTTGGTGTCCATATGTCCATTCTCTACATCTGTGTCTCAACTTCTGCCCTGCAAACCGGCTCATCTGTACCATTTTTCTAGGTTCCACATACATGCATTAATATACGATATTTGTTTTTCTCTTTCTGACTTACTTCACTCTGTATGACAGTCTCTAGATCCATCCACTTCTCCACAAATGACTCAATTTTGTTCCTTTTTATGGCTGAGTAATATTCCATTGTATATATGTACCACATCTTCTTTATCCATTCGTCTGTTGATGGGCATTTAGGTTGCTTCCATGACCTGGCTATTGTAAATACTGTTGCAATGAACATTCGGGTGCATGTGTCTTTTTGAATTACGGTTTTCTCTGGGTATACGCCCAGTAGTGGGATTGCTGGGTCATATGGTAATTCTATTTTTAGTTTTTTAAGGAACCTCCATATTGTTCTCCATAGTGGCTGTATCAATTTACATTCCCACCAACAGTGCAAGAGGGTTCCCTTTTCTCCACACCCTCTCCAGCATTTGTTGTTTGTAGATTTTCTGATGATGCCCATTCTAACAGGAGTGAGGTGATACCTCATTGTAGTTTTGATTTGCATTTCTCTAATAATTAGTGATGTTGAACATCTTTTCATGTGCTTCGTGGCCGTCTGTATGTCTTCTTTGGAGAAATGTCTATTTAGGTCTTCTGCCCATTTTTGGATTGGGGTGTTTGTTTCTTTAATATTGAGCTGAATGAGCTGTTTCTGTATTTTGGAGATTAATCCTTTGTCCGTTGATTCGTTTGCAAATATTTTCTCCCATTCTGAGGGTTGTCTTTTCGTCTTGTTTATGGTTTCCTTTGCTGTGCAAAAGCTTTGAAGTTTCATTAGGTCCCATTTGTTTATTTTTGTTTTTATTTCCATTACTCTAGGAGGTGGATCAAAAAAGATCTTGCTGTGATTTATGTCAAAGAGTGTTCTTCCTATGTTTTCCTCTAAGAGTTTTATAGTGTCCAGTCTTATATTTAGGTCTCTAATCCATTTTGAGTTTATTTTTGTGTATGGTGTTAGGGAGTATTCTAATTCCATTCTTTTACATGTAGCTGTCCAGTTTTCCCAGCACCACTTATTGAAGAGACTGTCTTTTCTCCATTGTATATCTTTGCCTCCTTTGTCATAGATTAGTTGACCATAGGTGCGTGGGTTAATCTCTGGGCTTTCTATCTTGTTCCATTGATCTATGTTTCTGTTTTAGTGCTAGTACCATATTGTCTTGATTACTGTAGCTTTGTAGTATAGTCTGAAGTCAGGGAGTCTGATTCCTCCAGCTCCATTTTTTTTGCCTCAAGACTGCTTTGGCTATTTGGGGTCTTTTGTGTCTCCATACAAATTTTAAGATTATTTGTTCTAGCTCCATAAAAAATGCCATTGGTAATTTGATAGGGATTGCTTTGGGTAGTATATTCATTTTCACAATGTTGATTCTTCCAATCCAAGAACATGGTATATCTCTCCATCTGTTGGTATCATCTTTAATTTCTTTCATCAGTGTCTTATAGTTTTCTGCATACAGGTCTTCTGTCTCCCTAGGTAGGTTTATTCCTAGGTATTTTATTATTTTTGTTGCAATGGTAAATGGGAGTGTTTCCATAATTTCTCTTTCAGATTTTTCATCATTAGTGTATAGGAATGCAAGAGATTTCTGTGCATTAATTTTGTATCCTGCAACTTTACCATATTCATTAATTAGCTCTAGCAGTTTTCTGGTGGCAGTTTTAGGATTCTCTATGTATAGTATCATGTCATCCACAAACACTGACAGTTTTACTTCTTCGTTTCCAATTTGTATTCCTTTTATTTATTTTTCTTCTCTGATTGCCGTGGCTAGGACTTCCAGAACTATGTTGAATAATAGTGGTGAGAGTGGACATCCTTGTCTCGTTCCTGATCTTAGAGGAAATGCTTTCAGTTTTTCACCATTGAGAATGATGTTTGCTGTGGGTTTGTCATACATGGCCTTTATTATGTTGAGGTAGGTTCCCTCTACGCCCACTTTCTGGAGAGTTTTTATCATAAATGGGTGTTGAATTTTGTCAAAAGCTTTTTCTGCATCTATTGAGATGATCATATGGTTTTTATTCTTCAGTTTGTTAATATGGTGTATCACATTGATTGATTTGCGTATATTGAAGAATCCTTGCATCCCTGGGATAAATCCCACTTGATCGTGGTGTATGATCCTTTTAATGTGTTGTTGGATTCTGTTTGCTAGAATTTTGTTGAGGATTTTTGCATCTATATTCATCAGTGATATTGGTCTGTAATTTTCTTTTTTTGTAGTGTCTTTGTCTGGTTTTGGTATCAGGGTGATGGTGGCCTCATAGAATGAGTTTGGGAGTGTTCCTTCCGCTGCAATTTTTTGGAAGAGTTTGAGAAGGATGGGTGTTAGCTCTTCTCTAAATGTTTGATAGAATTCACCTGTGAAGCCATCTGGTCCTGGACTTTTGTTTGTTGGAAGATTTTTAATCACAGTTTCAATTTCATTACTTGTGATTGGTCTGTTCATATTTTCTGTTTCTTCCTGGTTCAGTCTTGGAAGGTTATACCTTTCTAAAAATTTGTCCATTTCTTCCAGGTTGTCCATTTTATTGGCATAAAGTTGCTTGTAGTAGTCTCTTAGGATGTGTTGTATTTCTGCGGTGTCTTTTGTAACTTCTTTTTCATTTCTGAAATTATTGATTTGAGTCCTCTACCTCTTTTTCTTGATGAGTCTGGCTAATGGCTTATCAATTTTGTTTATCTTTTCAAAGAACCAACTTTTAGTTTTATTGATCTTTGCTATTGTTTTCTTTGTTTCTATTTCATTTATTTCTGCTCTGATCTTTATGATTCCTTTCCTTCTGCTAACTTTGGGTTTTGTTTGTTCTTCTTTCTCTAGTTTCTTTAGGTGTAAGGTTAGATTGTTTACTTGAGATTTTTCTTGTTTCTTTAGGTAGGCTTGTATAGCTATAAACTTCCCTCTTAGAACTGCTTTCGCTGCATCCCATAGGTTTTGGGTCGTCGTGTTTTCATTGTCATTTGTCTCTAGGTATTTTTTTATTTCCTCTTTGATTTCTTCAGTGATCTCTTGGTTATTTAGTAACGTATTGTTTAGCCTCAATGTGTTTGTCTTTTTTACGTTTTTTGCCCTGTAATTCATTTCTAATCTCATAGCGTTGTGGTAAGAAAAGATGCTTGATATGATTTCAATTTTCTTAAATTTACTGAGGCTTGATTTGTGACCCAAGATATGATCTATCCTGGAGAATGTTCCATGCGCACTTGAGAAGAACGTGTAATCTGCTGTTTTGGGATGGAATGTCCTATATATATCAATTAAATCTATCTGGTCTATTGTGTCATTTAAAGCTTCTGTTTCCTTATTTATTTTCATTTTGGATGATCTGTCCATTGGTGTAAGTGAGGTGTTAAAGTCCCCCACTATGATTGTGTTACTGTCAATTTCCTCTTTTATAGCTGTTAGCAGTTGCCTTATGTATTGAGGTGCTCCTATGTTGGGTGCATATATATTTATAATTGTTATATCTTCTTCTTGGATTGATCCTTTGATCATTATGTAGTGTCCTTCCTTGTCTCTTGAAACATTCTTTATTTTAAAGTCTATTTTATGTGATATGAGTATAGCTACTCCAGCTTTCTTTTGATTTCCATTTGCATGGAATATCTTTTTCCATCCCCTCACTTTCAGTCTGTATGTGTCCCTAAGTCTAAAGTGGGTCTCTTGTAGACAGCATATATATGGGTCTTGTTTTTGTATCCATTCAGCCAGTCTATGTCTTTTGGTTGGGGCATTTAATCCATTCACGTTTAAGGTAATTATCAATATGTATGTTCCTATGACCATTTTCTTAATTGTTTTGGGTTTGTTTTTGTAGGTCCTTTTCTTCTCTTGTGTTTCCCACTTAGAGAAGTTCCTTTAGCATTTGTTGTAGAGCTGGTTTGGTGGTGCTGAATTCTCTTAGCTTTTGCTTGTCTGTAAAGCTTTTGATTTCTCCATCAAATCTAAATGAGATCCTTGCCGGGTAGAGTAATCTTGGTTGTAGGTTCTTCCCTTTCATCACTTTAAGTATATCATGCCACTCCCTTCTGGCTTGCAGAGTTTCTGCTGAGAAATCAGCTGTTAACCTTATGGGAGTTCCCTTGTATGTTATTTGTCGTTTTTCCCTTGCTGCTTTCAATAATTTTTCTTTGTCTTTAATTTTTGCCACTTTGATTACTATGTGTCTCGGCATGTTTCTCCTTGGGTTTATCCTGTATGGGACTCTCTGCGCTTCCTGGACTTGGGTGGCTATTTCCTTTCCCATGTTAGGGAAGTTTTCAACTATAATCTCTTCAAATATTTTCTCTGGTCCTTTCTCTCTCTCGTCACCTTCTGGGACCCGTATAATGCGAATGTTGTTGCGTTTAATGTTGTCCCAGAGGTCTCTTAGGCTGTCTTCATTTCTTTTCATTCTTTTTTCTTTAGTCTGTTCTGCAGCAGTGAATTCCACCATTCTGTCTTCCAGGTCTCTTATCCGTTCTTCTGCCTCAGTTATTCTGCTATTGATTCCTTCTAGTGTAGTTTTCATTTCAGTTATTGTATTGGTCATCTCTGTTTGTTCTTTAATTCTTCTAGGTCTTTGTTAATCATTTCTTGCATCTTCTCAATCTTTGCCTCTATTCTTATTCCGAGGTCCTGCATCATCTTCACTATCATTATTATGAATTCTTTTTCTGGAAGGTTACCTATCTCCACTTCATTTAGTTGTTTTTCTGGGGTTTGTCCTTGTTCCTTCATCTGGTACATAGCCCTCTGACTTTTCATCTTGTCTATCTTCCTGTAACTGTGGTTTTTGGTCCACAGGCTGCAGAATTGTAGTTTTTCTTGCTCCTGCTGTCGGCCTTATGGTGGTTGAGGCTATCTAAGAGGCTTGATGAAGCAGTCAAGGGTAGCTTAGGTTACGGATTCGGGTAGGGGTTTGGGTACGGCGTAGGGTATGGGTTAGGGTTAGGGTTAGTGTTACGGTTAGGGCTCGGTTTAGGGTATGGATAAGGATTAGGGTACGTGTTAGGGTTAAGGTAGGGGTTAGGGTTAGGGTACGCGTTAGGGTTAGGGTAGTTGTTAAATCTATCCCACTCTCTAGATACCCCTTAGCACGTAAAGGAATATTATTTGGGGGTGCAGCCAAGGAGAAGAGTTTAGACACTAGGATAAGATAAGGAACACACCCATTATAAAGAAATCACATTAGGATTCTCTTTTTAACATGTGCCTTAAAACACTAGTGCTTAGGAAATCTACTGGAGGCAGAAGAAGTCAAGGGTAGCTTAAGGTTAGGGTTAGGGTTAGGGTACAGCTTAGAGTACGGGTTCGGGTATGGTGTAGGGTTAAGTAAGGGTTAGGGTTAGGGTTAGTATTAGGGATAGGGCTCGGTTTAGGGTACGGGTTACGATTAGGGTATGTGTTAGGATTAGGGTACGCGTTAGGGATAGGGTAGTTATTAAACCTATCCCAATCTCTAGATACCCCTTAGCATGTAAAGGAATATTATTTGGGGGTCCAGCCATGGAGAAGAGTTTAGACACTAAGATAAGATAAGGAACACAACCATTATAAAGAAATCACATTAGGATTCTCTTTTTAAGCATTTCCTTAAAACACTAGTGCTTAGGAAATCTATTGGAGGCGGAAGCAGTCAAGGGTAGCCTAGTGTTAGGGTTAGGCTTAGGGTTAGGGTTAGGGTACGGCTTAGGTTACAGGTTCGGGGAGGGACTCGGGTACCGTGTAGGGTATGGGTTAGGGTAAGGGTTAGGGTTAGGGTTAGGATTAAGGCTCGGTTTAGAGTATGGGTTAGGATTAGGGTATGGGTTAGGATTAGGGTATGTGTTAGGGTTAGGGTATGGGTTAGGTTTAGGGTTAATGTTAGGGTTAGGGCTCGGTTTAGGGTACAGGATAGGTTTAGGGTACGTGTGAGGCTTAGGGTAGGGGTAAGGGTTAGGGTACGTGTTAGGGATAGGGTAGTTATTAAACCTATTCCACTCTCTACATACCCCTTAGCACGTAAAGGAATATTATTTGGGGGTCCAGCCATGGAGAAGAGTTTAGACACTAGGATAAGATAAGGGACACACCCATTATAAAGAAATTACATTAGGATTCTCTTTTTAAGCTGTTCCTTAAAACACTAGTGCTTAGGAAATCTATTGGAGGCAGAAGCAGTCAAGGGTAGCCTGGGGTTAGGGTTAGGCTTAGGGTTAGGTTTAGGGTACGGCTTAGGGTACGGATTCGGAGAGGGGTTCGGGTACAGCGTATGGTATGGATTACGGTTAGGGTTAGGGTTAGTGTTAGGGTTAGGGCTCGGTTTAAGGTATGGGTTAGGATTAGGGTACGTGTTAGGGTTAGGGTAGGGGTTAGGGTTAGGGTAGGGGTTAGGGTTAGGGTACGCGTTAGGGTTAGGGTAGTTAATAAACCTATCCCACTCTCTAGATACCCCTTAGCACGTAAAGGAAAATTATTTGGGGGTCCAGCCATGGAGAAGAATTTAGACACTAGGATAAGATAAGTAACACACCCATTATAAAGAAATCACATTAGGATTCTCTTTTTAAGCTGTTCCTTAAAACACTAGTGCTTAGGAAATCTATTGGAGGCAGAAGCAGTCAAGGGTAGCCTAGGGTTAGTGTTAGGCTTAGGGTTAGGGTTAGGGTACGGCTTAGGGTACGGGTTTGGGGAGGGGTTCGGGTACGGGGTAGGGTATTGGTTAGGGTTAGGGTTAGGGTTAGTCGTACGGTTAGGTCTCGTTTTAGGGTACGAGTTAGGATTAGGGTACGTGTAAGGGTTAGGGTAGGTGTTAGTGTTAGTGTACGCGTTAGGGATAGGGTAGTTATTAAACCTATCCCACTCTCTAGATACCCCTTAGCACGTAAAGGAATATTATTTGGGGGTCCAGCCATGGAGAAGAGTTTAGACACTAGGATAAGATAAGGAACACACCCATTATAAAGAAATCACATTAGGATTCTCTTCTTAAGCTGTTCCTTAAAACACTTGTGCTTAGGAAATCTATTGGAGGCAGCAGCAGTCAAGGGTAGCCTAGGGTTAGGGTGAGGGTTAGGGTTAGGCTACGGCTTAGGGTACGGGTTCGGGTAGGGATTCGGGTACGGCGTACGGTATGGGTTAGGGTTAGGGTTACGGGTAGTGTTAGGGTTAGGGCTCGGTTTAGGGTACCGGGTAGGTTTAGGGTACGTGTTAGGGTTAGGGTAGGGGTTAGGTTTAGGGTAGGGGTTAGGGTTAAGGTACGCGTTAGGGTTAGGGTAGTTATTAAACCTATCCCACTCTCTAGCTACCCCTTAGCACGTAAAGGAATTTTATTTGGGGGTCCAGCCATGGAGAAGAGTTCAGACACTAGGATAAGATAAGGAACACACCCATTATAAAGAAATCACATTAGGATTCTATTTTTAAGATGTTCCTTAAAACACTAGTGCTTAGGAAATCTATTGGAGGCAGAAGCCGTCAAGTGTAGCCTAGGGATAGGGTTAGGGTGAGGGTTAGGGTAGAGTACGGCTTAGTGTACGGGTTCGGGTAGGGGTTCGTGTACGGCGTGGGGAATGGGTTAGGGTTAGGGTTAGGGGTAGTGTTATGGTTAGGGCTCTGTTTAGGGTACGGGTTAGGATTAGTGTACGTGTTAGGGTTACGGTAGGTGTTAGGGTTAGGGTACGCGTTAGGGTTAGGGTTGTTATTAAACCTATCCCTCTCTCTAGATACCCCTTAGCACGTAAAGGAATATTATTTGGGCGTCCAGCCATAGAGAAGAGTTTAGACACTAGGATAAGATAAGGAACACACCCATTATAAAGAAATCACATTAGGATTCTCTTTTTAAGCTGTTCCTTAAAACACTAGTGCTTAGGAAATCTATTGGAGGCAGAAGCAGTCAAAGGTAGCCTAGGGTTAGGGTTAGGGTGACGGTTAGGGTTAGGGTACGGCTTAGGGTACGGGTTCGGGTAGGGGTTTGTGTACGGCGTAGGGTATGGGTTAGGGTTAGGGTTAGGGTTAGGGTTAGGGTTAGGCCTCGGTTTAGGGTACGGGTTAGGATTAGGATACGTGTTAGGGTTAGGGTAGGGGTTAGGGTTAGGGTAGGGGTTAGGGTTAGGGTACGCGTTAGGGTTAGGGTAGTTATTAAACCTATCCCACTCTCTATATACCCCTTAGCATGTAAAGGAATATTATTTGGGGTTCCAGCCATGGAGAAGAGTTTAGACACTAGGATAAGATAAGGAACACACCCATTATAAAGAAATCACATTAGGATTCTCTTTTTAAGCTGTTCCTTAAAACACTAGTGCTTAGGAAATCTATTGGAGGCAGAAGCAGTCAAAGGTAGCCTAGGGTTAGGGTTAGGGTGAGGGTTAGGGTTAGGGTACGGCTTAGGGTACGGGTTCGGGTAGGGGTTTGTGTACGGCGTAGGGTATGGGTTAGGGTTAGGGTTAGGGTTAGGGTTAGGGTTAGGGTTAGGGCTCGGTTTACGGTACGGGTTAGGATTAGTATACGTGTTAGGGTTAGGTTAGGGGTTAGGGTTAGGGTTCGGGCTCGGTTTAGGGTACGGGTTAGGATTAGGGTACGTGTTAGTGTTAGGGTAGGGGTTAGGGTTAGGGTTAATGATATGGTTAGGGCTCGGTTTAGGGTACCGTATAGGTTTCGGGTAGGGGTTAGGGTTAGGGTACGTGTTAGGGTTAGGGTAGTTATTAAACCTACCCCACTCTCTAGATACCCCTTAGCACATAAAGGAATATTATTTGGGGGTCCAGCCATGGAGAAGAATTTAGACACTAAGATAATATAAGGAACACACACATTATAAAGAAATCACATTAGGATTCTCTTTTTAAGCTGTTCCTTAAAACACTAGTGCTTAGGAAATCTATTGGAGGCAGAAGCAGTCAAGGGTAGCCTAGGGTTAGTGTTAGGGTGAGGGTTAGGGTTAGGGTACGGCTTAGGGTACGTGTTCGGGTAGGGGTTCTGGTACGGCGTATGGTATGGTTTAGGGTCAGGGTTAGGGGTAGTGTTAGGTTTAGGGCTCGGTTTAGGGTACGTGTTAGGGTTAGGGTAGTGGTTAGGGTTAGGGTACGCGTTAGGGTTAGGGTAGTTATTAAACCTATCCCACTCTCTAGATAGCCCTTAGCACGTAAAGGAATATTATTTGGGGGTCCAGCCATGGAGAAGAGTTTAGACACTAAGATAATATAAGGAACACACACATTATAAAGAAATCACATTAGGATTCTCTTTTTAAGCTGTTCCTTAAAACACTAGTGCTTAGGAAATCTATTGGAGGCAGAAGCAGTCAAGGGTAGCCTAGGGTTAGGGTTAGGCTTAGGGTTAGGCTTAGAGTACGGCTAAGGGTACGGGTTCGGGGAGGGCTTCGGGTACGGCGTAGGGTATGGGTTAGGGTTAGGGTTAGGGTTAGTGTTAGGGTTAGGGCTCGGTTTAGGGTACGGGTTAGGATTAGGGTACGTGTTAGGGCTAGGGTAGGGGTTAGGGTTAGGGTACGCGTTAGGGTTAGGGTAGTGATTAAACCTATCCCACTCTCTAGATACCCCTTAGCACATAAAGGAATATTATTTGGGGGTCCAGCCATGGAGAAGAGTTTAGACACTAGGATTAGATAAGGAACACACCCATTATAAAGAAATCACATTAGGATTCTCTTTTTAAGCTGTTCCTTAAAACACTAGTGCTTAGGAAATCTATTGGATTCAGAAGCAGTCAAGGGTAGCCTAGGGTTAGGGTTAGGCTTAGGGTTAGGCTTAGGGTACGGCTTAGGGTACGTGTTCGGGGAGGGCTTCGGGTACGGCGTACGGTATGGGTTAGGGTTAGGGTTAGTGTTAGGGTTAGGGCTCGGTTTAGGGTACGGGTTAGGATTAGAGTACGTGTTAGGGTTAGGGTAGGGGTTAGGGTTAGGGTACGCGTTACGGTTAGGGTAGTTATTAAACCTATCCCACTCTCTTGATACCCCTTAGCACGTAAAGGAATATTATTTGGGGGTCCATCCATGGAGAAGAGTTTAGGCACTAAGATAAGATAAGGAACACACCCATTATAAAGAAATCACATTAGGATTCTCTTTTTAAGCTGTTCCTTAAAACACTAGTGCTTAGGAAATCTATTGGAGGCAGAAGCAGTCAAGGGTAGCCTAGGGTTAGGGTTAGGCTTAGGGTTAGGCTTAGGGTACGGCTTAGGGTACGGGTTCGGGGAGGGCTTCGGGTACGGCGTAGGGTATGGTTTAGGGTTAGGGTTAGGGTTAGTGTTAGGGTTAGGGCTCGGTTTAGGGTACGGGTTAGGATTAGGGTACGTGTTAGGGTTAGGGTAGGGTTTAGAGTTAGGGTACGCGTTAGGGTTAGGGTAGTTATTAAACCTATCCCACTCTCTAGATACCCCTTAGCACGTAAAGGAATATTATTTGGGGGTCCAGCCATGGAGAAGAGTTTAGACACTACGATAATATAAGGAACACACACATTATAAAGAAATCACATTAGGATTCTCTTTTTAAGCTGTTCCTTAAAACACTAGTGCTTAGGAAATCTATTGGAGGCAGAAGCAGTCAAGGGTAGCCTAGGGTTAGGTTTAGGCTTAGGGTTAGGCTTAGGGTACGGCTTAGGGTACGGGTTCGGGGAGGGCTTCGGGTACGGCGTAGGGTATGGTTTAGGGTTAGGGTTAGGGTTAGTGTTAGGGTTAGGGCTCGGTTTAGGGTACGGGTTAGGATTAGGGTACGTGTTAGGGTTAGGGTAGGGTTTAGAGTTAGGGTACGCGTTAGGGTTAGGGTAGTTATTAAACCTATCCCACTCTCTAGATACCCCTTAGCACGTAAAGGAATATTATTTGGGGGTCCAGCCATGGAGAAGAGTTTAGACACTACGATAATATAAGGAACACACACATTATAAAGAAATCACATTAGGATTCTCTTTTTAAGCTGTTCCTTAAAACACTAGTGCTTAGGAAATCTATTGGAGGCAGAAGCAGTCAAGGGTAGCCTAGGGTTAGGTTTAGGCTTAGGGTTAGGCTTAGGGTACGGCTTAGGGTACGGGTTTGGGGAGGGCTTCGGGTACGGCGTAGGGTATGGGGTAGGGTTAGGGTTAGGGTTAGTGTTAGGGTTAGGGCTCGGTTTAGGGTACGGGTTAGGATTAGGGTACGTGTTAGGGCTAGGGTAGGGGTTAGGGTTAGGGTACTCGTTAGGGTTAGGGTAGTTATTAAACCTATCCCACTCTCTAGATACCCCTTAGCACATAAAGGAATATTATTTGGGGGTCCAGCCATGGAGAAGAGTTTAGACACTAGGATTAGATAAGGAACCCACCCATTATAAAGAAATCACATTAGGATTCTCTTTTTAAGCTGTTCCTTAAAACACTAGTGCTTAGGAAATCTATTGGATTCAGAAGCAGTCAAGGGTAGCCTAGGGTTAGGGATAGGCTTAGGGTTAGGCTTAGGGTACGGCTTAGGGTACGTGTTCGGGGAGGGCTTCGGGTACGGCGTAGGGTATGGGTTATGGTTAGGGTTAGGGTTAGGGTTAGGGTTAGGGCTCGGTTTAGGGTACGGCTTAGGATTAGGGTACGTGGTAGGGTTAGGGTAGGGGTTAGGGTTAGGGTACGCCTTACGGTTAGGGTAGTTATTAAACCTATCCCACTCTCTAGATACCCCTTAGCACGTAAAGGAATATTATTTGGGGGTCCAGCCATGGAGAAGAGTTTAGGCACTAAGATAAGATAAGGAACACACCCATTATAAAGAAATCACATTAGGATTCTCTTTTTAAGCTGTTCCTTAAAACACTAGTGCTTTGGAAATCTATTGGAGGCAGAAGCAGTCAACGGTAGCCTATGGTTAGGGTTAGGCTTAGGGTTAGGCTTAGGGTACGCCTTAGGGTACGGGTTTGGGGAGGGCTTCGGGTACGGCGTAGGGTATGGTTTAGGGTTAGGGTTAGGGTTAGTGTTAGGGTTACGACTCGGTTTAGGGTACGGGTTAGGATTAGGGTACGTGTTAGGGTTAGGGTAGTGTTTAGGGTTAGGGTACGCCTTAGGGTTAGGGTAGTTATTAAACCTATCCCACTCTCTAGATACCCCTTAGCACGTAAAGGAATATTATTTGGGGGTCCAGCCATGGAGAAGAGTTTAGACACTAAGATAATATAAGGAACACACCCATTATAAAGAAATCACATTAGGATTCTCTTTTTAAGCTGTTCCTTAAAACACTAGTGCTTAGGAAATCTATTGGAGGCAGAAGCAGTCAAGGGTAGCCTAGGGTTAGGGTTAGGCTTAGGGTTAGGCTTAGGGTACGGCTTAGGGTACGAGTTCGGGGAGGGCTTCGGGTACGGCGTAGGGTATGGGTTAGGGTTAGGGTTAGGGTTAGTGTTAGGGTTAGGGCTCGGTTTAGGGTACGGGTTAGGATTAGGGTACGTGTTAGGGTTAGGGTAGGGGTTAGGGTTAGGGTACGCGTTAGGGTTAGGGTAGTTATTAAACCTATCCCACTCTCTAGATACCCCTTAGCACGTAAATGAATATTATTTGGGGGTCCAGCCATGGAGAAGAGTTTAGACACTAAGAAAATATAAGGAACACACACATTATAAAGAAATCACATTAGGATTCTCTTTTTAAGCTGTTCCTTAAAACACTAGTGCTTAGGAAATCTATTGGAGGCAGAAGCAGTCAAGGGTAGCCTAGGGTTAGGGTTAGGCTTAGGGTTAGGCTTAGGGTACGGCTTAGGGTACGGGTTCGGGGAGGGCTTCGGGTATGGCGTAGGGTATGGGTTAGGGATAGAGTTAGTGTTAGGGTTAGGGCTCGGTTTAGGGTACGGGTTAGGATTAGGGTACGTGTTAGGGCTAGGGTAGGGGTTAGGGTTAGGGTACGCATTAGGGTTAGGGTAGTCATTAAACCTATCCCACTCTCTAGATACCCCTTAGCACATAAAGGAATATTATTTGGGGGTCCAGCCATGGATAAGAGTTTAGACACTAGGATTAGATAAGGAACACACCCATTATAAAGAAATCACATTAGGATTCTCTTTTTAAGCTGTTCCTTAAAACACTAGTGCTTAGGAAATCTATTGGAGGCAGAAGCAGTCAAGGGTAGCCTAGGGTTAGGGTTAGGCTTAGGGTTAGGCTTAGGGTATGCCTTAGGGTACGGGTTCGGGGAGGGCTTCGGGTACGGCGTAGGGTATGGGTTAGGGTTAGGGTTAGGGTTAGTGTTAGGGTTAGGGCTCGGTTTAGGTTATGGGTTAGGATTAGGGTACGTGTTAGGGTTAGGGTAGGGGTTAGTGTTAGGGTACGCGTTAGGGTTAGGGTAGTTATTAAACCTATCCCACTCTCTAGATACTCCTTAGCACGTACAGGAATATTATTTGGGGGTCCAGGCATGGAGAAGAGTTTAGACACTAAGATAATATAAGGAACACACACATTATAAAGAAATCACATTAGGATTCTCTTTTTAAGCTGTTCCTTAAAACACTAGTGCTTAGGAAATCTATTGGAGTCAGAAGCAGTCAAGGGTAGCCTAGGGTTAGGGTTAGGCTTAGGGTTAGGCTTAGGGTACGGCTTAGGGTACGGGTTCGGGGAGGGCTTCGGTTACGGCGTAGGGTATGGGTTAGGGTTAGGGTTAGGGTTAGTGTTAGGGTTAGGGCTCGGTTTAGGGTACTGGTTAGGATTAGGGTACGTGTTAGGGTTAGGGTAGGGGTTAGGGTTAGGGTACGCGTTAGGGTTAGGGTAGTTATTAAACCTATCCCACTCTCTAGATACCCCTTAGCACGTAAATGAATATTATTTGGGGGTCCAGCCATGGAGAAGAGTGTAGACACTAAGAAAATATAAGGAACACACACATTATAAAGAAATCACATTAGGATTCTCTTTTTAAGCTGTTCCTTAAAACACTAGTGCTTAGGAAATCTATTGGAGGCAGAAGCAGTCAAGGGTAGCCTAGGGTTAGGGTTAGGCTTAGGGTTAGGCTTAGGGTACGGCTTAGGGTACGGGTTCGGGGAGGGCTTCGGGTACGGTGTAGGGTATGGGTTAGGGTTAGGGTTAGTGTTAGGGTTAGGGCTCGGTTTAGGGTACGGGTTAGGATTAGGGTACGTGTTAGGGCTAGGGTAGGGGTTAGGGTTATGGTACGCGTTAGGGTTAGGGTAGTGATTAAACCTATCCCACTCTCTAGATACCCCTTAGCACATAAAGGAATATTATTTGGGGGTCCAGCCATGGATAAGAGTTTAGACACTAGGATTAGATAAGGAACACACCCATTATAAAGAAATCACATTAGGATTCTCTTTTTAAGCTGTTCCTTAAAACACTAGTGCTTAGGAAATCTATTGGAGGCAGAAGCAGTCAAGGGTAGCCTAGGGTTAGGGTTAGGCTTAGGGTTAGGCTTAGGGTATGCCTTAGGGTACGGGTTCGGGGAGGGCTTCGGGTACGGCGTAGGGTACGGGTTAGGGTTAGGGTTAGGGTTAGTGTTAGGGTTAGGGCTCGGTTTAGGGTATGGGTTAGGATTAGGGTACGTGTTAGGGTTAGGGTAGGGGTTAGCGTTAGGGTACGCGTTAGGGTTAGGGTAGTTATTATACCTATCCCACTCTCTAGATACTCCTTAGCACGTAAAGGAATATTATTTGGGGGTCCAGGCATGGAGAAGAGTTTAGACACTAGGATAAGATAAGGAACACACCCATTATAAAGAAATCACATTAGGATTCTCTTTTTAAGCTGTTCCTTAAAACCCTAGTGCTTAGGAAATCTATTGGAGGCAGAAGCAGTCAAGGGTAGCCTAGGGTTAGGGTTAGGCTTAGGGTTAGGCTTAGGGTACGGCTTAGGGTACGGGTTCGGGGAGGGCTTCGGGTACGGCGTAGGGTATGGGTTAGGGTTAGGTTTAGGGTTAGTGTTAGGGTTAGGGCTCGGTTTAGGGTACGGGTTAGGATTAGGGTACGTGTTAGTGTTAGGGTAGGGGTTGGGGTTAGGGTACGCGTTAGGGTTAGGGTAGTTATTAAACCTATCCCACTCTCTAGATACCCCTTAGCACGTAAAGGAATATTATTTGGGGGTCCAGCCATGGAGCAGAGTTTAGACACTAAGATAATATAAGGAACACACACATTATAAAGAAATCACATTAGGATTCTCTTTTTAAGCTGTTCCTTAAAACACTAGAGCTTAGGAAATCTATTGGAGGCAGAAGCAGTCAAGGGTAGCCTAGGGTTAGGGTTAGGCTTAGGGTTAGGCTTAGGGTACGCCTTAGGGTACGGGTTCGGGGAGGGCTTCGGGTACGGCGTAATGTATGGGTTAGGGTTAGGGTTAGGGTTAGAGTTAGTGTTAGGGTTAGGGCTCGGTTTATGGTATGGGTTAGGATTAGGGTACGTGTTAGGGTTAGGGTAGGGGTTAGGGTTAGGGTACGCTTTAGGGTTAGGGTAGTTATTAAACCTATCCCACTCTCTAGATACCCCTTAGCACGTAAAGGAATATTATTTGGGGGTCCAGCCATGGAGAAGAGTTTAGACACTAAGATAATATAAGGAACACACACATTATAAAGAAATCACATTAGGATTCTCTTTTTAAGCTGTTCCTTAAAACCCTAGTGCTTAGGAAATCTATTTTAGGCAGAAGCAGTCAAGGGTAGCCTAGGGTTAGGGTTAGGCTTAGGGTTAGGCTTAGGGTACGGCTTAGGGTACGGGTTTGGGGAGGGCTTCGGGTACGGCGTAGGGTATGGGTTAGGGTTAGGGTTAGGGTTAGTGTTAGGGTTAGGGCTCGGTTTAGGGTACGGGTTAGGATTAGGGTACGTGTTAAGGTTAGGGTAGGGGTTAGGGATAGGGTACGCGTTAGGGTTAGGGTAGTTATTAAACCTATCCCACTCTCTAGATACCCCTTAGCACGTAAAGGAATATTATTTGGGGGTCCAGCCATGGAGAAGAGTTTAGACACTAAGATAATATAAGGAACACACACATTATAAAGAAATCACATTAGGATTCTCTTTTTAAGCTGTTCCTTAAAACACTAGTGCTTAGGAAATCTATTGGAGGCAGAAGCAGTCAAGGGTAGCCTAGGGTTAGGGTTAGGCTTAGGGTTAGGCTTAGGGAACGGCTTAGGGTACGGGTTCGGGGAGGGCTTCGGGTGCGGCGTAGGGTATGGGTTAGGGTTAGGTTTAGGGTTAGTGTTAGGGTTAGGGCTCGGTTTAGGGTACGGGTTAGGATTAGGGTACGTGTTAGGGCTAGGGTAGGGGTTAGGGTTAGGGTACGCGTTAGGGTTAGGGTAGTGATTAAACCTATCCCACTCTCTAGATACCCCTTAGCACATAAAGGAATATTATTTGGGGGTCCAGCCATGGAGAAGAGTTTAGACACTAGGATTAGATAAGGAACACACCCATTATAAAGAAATCACATTAGGATTCTCTTTTTAAGCTGTTCCTTAAAACACTAGTGCTTAGGAAATCTATTGGAGGCAGAAGCAGTCAAGGGTAGCCTAGGGTTAGGGTTAAGCTTAGGGTTAGGCTTAGGGTACGGCTTAGGGTACGTGTTCGGGGAGGGCTTCGGGTACGGCGTAGGGTATGGGTTAGGGTTAGGGTTAGGGTTAGTGTTAGGGTTAGGGCTCGGTTTAGGGTACAGGTTAGGATTAGGGTACGTGTTAGGGTTAGGGTAGGGGTTAGGGTTAGGGTACGCGTTACGGATAGGGTAGTTATTAAACCTATCCCACTCTCTAGATACCCCTTAGCACGTAAAGGAATATTATTTGGGGGTCCAGCCATGGAGAAGAGTTTAGGCACTAAGATAATATAAGGAACACACCCATTATAAAGAAATCACATTAGGATTCTCTTTTTAAGCTGTTCCTTAAAACACTAGTGCTTAGGAAATCTATTGGAGGCAGAAGCAGTCAAGGGTAGCCTAGGGTTAGGGTTAGGCTTAGGGTTAGGCTTAGGGTACGCCTTAGGGTACGGGTTCGGGGAGGGCTTCTGGTACGGCGTAGGGTATGGGTTAGGGTTAGGGTTAGGGTTAGTGTTAGGGTTAGGGCTCGGTTTAGGGTACGGGTTAGGATTAGGGTACGTGTTAGGGTTAGGGTAGGGGTTAGGGTTAGGGTACGCGTTAGGGTTAGGGTAGTTATTAAACCTATCCCACTCTCTAGATACCCCTTAGCACGTAAATGAATATTATTTGGGGGTCCAGCCATGGAGAAGAGTGTAGACACTAAGAAAATATAAGGAACACACACATTATAAAGAAATCACATTAGGATTCTCTTTTTAAGCTGTTCCTTAAAACACTAGTGCTTAGGAAATCTATTGGAGGCAGAAGCAGTCAAGGGTAGCCTAGGGTTAGGGTTAGGCTTAGGGTTAGGCTTAGGGTACGGCTTAGGGTACGGGTTCGGGGAGGGCTTCGGGTACGGTGTAGGGTATGGGTTAGGGTTAGGGTTAGTGTTAGGGTTAGGGCTCGGTTTAGGGTACGGGTTAGGATTAGGGTACGTGTTAGGGCTAGGGTAGGGGTTAGGGTTATGGTACGCGTTAGGGTTAGGGTAGTGATTAAACCTATCCCACTCTCTAGATACCCCTTAGCACATAAAGGAATATTATTTGGGGGTCCAGCCATGGATAAGAGTTTAGACACTAGGATTAGATAAGGAACACACCCATTATAAAGAAATCACATTAGGATTCTCTTTTTAAGCTGTTCCTTAAAACACTAGTGCTTAGGAAATCTATTGGAGGCAGAAGCAGTCAAGGGTAGCCTAGGGTTAGGGTTAGGCTTAGGGTTAGGCTTAGGGTATGCCTTAGGGTACGGGTTCGGGGAGGGCTTCGGGTACGGCGTAGGGTACGGGTTAGGGTTAGGGTTAGGGTTAGTGTTAGGGTTAGGGCTCGGTTTAGGGTATGGGTTAGGATTAGGGTACGTGTTAGGGTTAGGGTAGGGGTTAGCGTTAGGGTACGCGTTAGGGTTAGGGTAGTTATTATACCTATCCCACTCTCTAGATACTCCTTAGCACGTAAAGGAATATTATTTGGGGGTCCAGGCATGGAGAAGAGTTTAGACACTAGGATAAGATAAGGAACACACCCATTATAAAGAAATCACATTAGGATTCTCTTTTTAAGCTGTTCCTTAAAACCCTAGTGCTTAGGAAATCTATTGGAGGCAGAAGCAGTCAAGGGTAGCCTAGGGTTACGGTTAGCCTTAGGGTTAGGCTTAGGGTACGGCTTAGGGTACGGGTTTGGGGAGGGCTTCGGGTACGGCGTAGGGTATGGGTTAGGGTTAGGGTTAGGGTTAGTGTTAGGGTTAGGGCTCGGTTTAGGGTACGGGTTAGGATTAGGGTACGTGTTAGTGTTAGGGTAGGGGTTGGGGTTAGGGTACGCGTTAGGGTTAGGGTAGTTATTAAACCTATCCCACTCTCTAGATACCCCTTAGCACGTAAAGGAATATTATTTGGGGGTCCAGCCATGGAGCAGAGTTTAGACACTAAGATAATATAAGGAACACACACATTATAAAGAAATCACATTAGGATTCTCTTTTTAAGCTGTTCCTTAAAACACTAGAGCTTAGGAAATCTATTGGAGGCAGAAGCAGTCAAGGGTAGCCTAGGGTTAGGGTTAGGCTTAGGGTTAGGCTTAGGGTACGCCTTAGGGTACGGGTTCGGGGAGGGCTTCGGGTACGGCGTAATGTATGGGTTAGGGTTAGGGTTAGGGTTAGAGTTAGTGTTAGGGTTAGGGCTCGGTTTATGGTACGGGTTAGGATTAGGGTACGTGTTAGGGTTAGGGTAGGGGTTAGGGTTAGGGTAGGGGTTAGGGTTAGGGTACGCGTTAGGGTTAGGGTAGTTAATAAACCTATCCCACTCTCTAGATACCCCTTAGCACGTAAAGGAAAATTATTTGGGGGTCCAGCCATGGAGAAGAATTTAGACACTAGGATAAGATAAGTAACACACCCATTATAAAGAAATCACATTAGGATTCTCTTTTTAAGCTGTTCCTTAAAACACTAGTGCTTAGGAAATCTATTGGAGGCAGAAGCAGTCAAGGGTAGCCTAGGGTTAGGGTTAGGCTTAGGGTTAGGCTTAGGGTACGGCTTAGGGTACGGGTTCGGGGAGGGCTTCGGGTACGGTGTAGGGTATGGGTTAGGGTTAGGGTTAGTGTTAGGGTTAGGGCTCGGTTTAGGGTACGGGTTAGGATTAGGGTACGTGTTAGGGCTAGGGTAGGGGTTAGGGTTATGGTACGCGTTAGGGTTAGGGTAGTGATTAAACCTATCCCACTCTCTAGATACCCCTTAGCACATAAAGGAATATTATTTGGGGGTCCAGCCATGGATAAGAGTTTAGACACTAGGATTAGATAAGGAACACACCCATTATAAAGAAATCACATTAGGATTCTCTTTTTAAGCTGTTCCTTAAAACACTAGTGCTTAGGAAATCTATTGGAGGCAGAAGCAGTCAAGGGTAGCCTAGGGTTAGGGTTAGGCTTAGGGTTAGGCTTAGGGTATGCCTTAGGGTACGGGTTCGGGGAGGGCTTCGGGTACGGCGTAGGGTACGGGTTAGGGTTAGGGTTAGGGTTAGTGTTAGGGTTAGGGCTCGGTTTAGGGTATGGGTTAGGATTAGGGTACGTGTTAGGGTTAGGGTAGGGGTTAGCGTTAGGGTACGCGTTAGGGTTAGGGTAGTTATTATACCTATCCCACTCTCTAGATACTCCTTAGCACGTAAAGGAATATTATTTGGGGGTCCAGGCATGGAGAAGAGTTTAGACACTAGGATAAGATAAGGAACACACCCATTATAAAGAAATCACATTAGGATTCTCTTTTTAAGCTGTTCCTTAAAACCCTAGTGCTTAGGAAATCTATTGGAGGCAGAAGCAGTCAAGGGTAGCCTAGGGTTACGGTTAGCCTTAGGGTTAGGCTTAGGGTACGGCTTAGGGTACGGGTTTGGGGAGGGCTTCGGGTACGGCGTAGGGTATGGGTTAGGGTTAGGGTTAGGGTTAGTGTTAGGGTTAGGGCTCGGTTTAGGGTACGGGTTAGGATTAGGGTACGTGTTAGTGTTAGGGTAGGGGTTGGGGTTAGGGTACGCGTTAGGGTTAGGGTAGTTATTAAACCTATCCCACTCTCTAGATACCCCTTAGCACGTAAAGGAATATTATTTGGGGGTCCAGCCATGGAGCAGAGTTTAGACACTAAGATAATATAAGGAACACACACATTATAAAGAAATCACATTAGGATTCTCTTTTTAAGCTGTTCCTTAAAACACTAGAGCTTAGGAAATCTATTGGAGGCAGAAGCAGTCAAGGGTAGCCTAGGGTTAGGGTTAGGCTTAGGGTTAGGCTTAGGGTACGCCTTAGGGTATGGGTTCGGGGAGGGCTTCGGGTACGGCGTAATGTATGGGTTAGGGTTAGGGTTAGGGTTAGAGTTAGTGTTAGGGTTAGGGCTCGGTTTATGGTATGGGTTAGGATTAGGGTACGTGTTAGGGTTAGGGTAGGGGTTAGGGTTAGGGTACGCGTTAGGGTTAGGGTAGTTATTAAACCTATCCCACTCTCTAGATACCCCTTAGCACGTAAAGGAATATTATTTGGGGGTCCAGCCATGGAGAAGAGTTTAGACACTAAGATAATATAAGGAACACACACATTATAAAGAAATCACATTAGGATTCTCTTTTTAAGCTGTTCCTTAAAACCCTAGTGCTTAGGAAATCTATTTTAGGCAGAAGCAGTCAAGGGTAGCCTAGGGTTAGGGTTAGGCTTAGGGTTAGGCTTAGGGTACGCCTTAGGGTACGGGTTCGGGGAGGGCTTCGGGTACGGCGTAATGTATGGGTTAGGGTTAGGGTTAGGGTTAGAGTTAGTGTTAGGGTTAGGGCTCGGTTTAGGGTACGGGTTAGGATTAGGGTACGTGTTAGGGCTAGGGTAGGGGTTAGGGTTAGGGTACGCATTAGGGTTAGGGTAGTCATTAAACCTATCCCACTCTCTAGATACCCCTTAGCACATAAAGGAATATTATTTGGGGGTCCAGCCATGGATAAGAGTTTAGACACTAGGATTAGATAAGGAACACACCCATTATAAAGAAATCACATTAGGATTCTCTTTTTAAGCTGTTCCTTAAAACACTAGTGCTTTGGAAATCTATTGGAGGCAGAAGCAGTCAACGGTAGCCTATGGTTAGGGTTAGGCTTAGGGTTAGGCTTAGGGTACGCCTTAGGGTACGGGTTTGGGGAGGGCTTCGGGTACGGCGTAGGGTATGGTTTAGGGTTAGGGTTAGGGTTAGTGTTAGGGTTACGACTCGGTTTAGGGTACGGGTTAGGATTAGGGTACGTGTTAGGGTTAGGGTAGTGTTTAGGGTTAGGGTACGCCTTAGGGTTAGGGTAGTTATTAAACCTATCCCACTCTCTAGATACCCCTTAGCACGTAAAGGAATATTATTTGGGGGTCCAGCCATGGAGAAGAGTTTAGACACTAAGATAATATAAGGAACACACCCATTATAAAGAAATCACATTAGGATTCTCTTTTTAAGCTGTTCCTTAAAACACTAGTGCTTAGGAAATCTATTGGAGGCAGAAGCAGTCAAGGGTAGCCTAGGGTTAGGGTTAGGCTTAGGGTTAGGCTTAGGGTACGGCTTAGGGTACGAGTTCGGGGAGGGCTTCGGGTACGGCGTAGGGTATGGGTTAGGGTTAGGGTTAGGGTTAGTGTTAGGGTTAGGGCTCGGTTTAGGGTACGGGTTAGGATTAGGGTACGTGTTAGGGTTAGGGTAGGGGTTAGGGTTAGGGTACGCGTTAGGGTTAGGGTAGTTATTAAACCTATCCCACTCTCTAGATACCCCTTAGCACGTAAATGAATATTATTTGGGGGTCCAGCCATGGAGAAGAGTTTAGACACTAAGAAAATATAAGGAACACACACATTATAAAGAAATCACATTAGGATTCTCTTTTTAAGCTGTTCCTTAAAACACTAGTGCTTAGGAAATCTATTGGAGGCAGAAGCAGTCAAGGGTAGCCTAGGGTTAGGGTTAGGCTTAGGGTTAGGCTTAGGGTACGGCTTAGGGTACGGGTTCGGGGAGGGCTTCGGGTATGGCGTAGGGTATGGGTTAGGGATAGAGTTAGTGTTAGGGTTAGGGCTCGGTTTAGGGTACGGGTTAGGATTAGGGTACGTGTTAGGGCTAGGGTAGGGGTTAGGGTTAGGGTACGCATTAGGGTTAGGGTAGTCATTAAACCTATCCCACTCTCTAGATACCCCTTAGCACATAAAGGAATATTATTTGGGGGTCCAGCCATGGATAAGAGTTTAGACACTAGGATTAGATAAGGAACACACCCATTATAAAGAAATCACATTAGGATTCTCTTTTTAAGCTGTTCCTTAAAACACTAGTGCTTAGGAAATCTATTGGAGGCAGAAGCAGTCAAGGGTAGCCTAGGGTTAGGGTTAGGCTTAGGGTTAGGCTTAGGGTATGCCTTAGGGTACGGGTTCGGGGAGGGCTTCGGGTACGGCGTAGGGTATGGGTTAGGGTTAGGGTTAGGGTTAGTGTTAGGGTTAGGGCTCGGTTTAGGTTATGGGTTAGGATTAGGGTACGTGTTAGGGTTAGGGTAGGGGTTAGTGTTAGGGTACGCGTTAGGGTTAGGGTAGTTATTAAACCTATCCCACTCTCTAGATACTCCTTAGCACGTACAGGAATATTATTTGGGGGTCCAGGCATGGAGAAGAGTTTAGACACTAAGATAATATAAGGAACACACACATTATAAAGAAATCACATTAGGATTCTCTTTTTAAGCTGTTCCTTAAAACACTAGTGCTTAGGAAATCTATTGGAGTCAGAAGCAGTCAAGGGTAGCCTAGGGTTAGGGTTAGGCTTAGGGTTAGGCTTAGGGTACGGCTTAGGGTACGGGTTCGGGGAGGGCTTCGGTTACGGCGTAGGGTATGGGTTAGGGTTAGGGTTAGGGTTAGTGTTAGGGTTAGGGCTCGGTTTAGGGTACTGGTTAGGATTAGGGTACGTGTTAGGGTTAGGGTAGGGGTTAGGGTTAGGGTACGCGTTAGGGTTAGGGTAGTTATTAAACCTATCCCACTCTCTAGATACCCCTTAGCACGTAAATGAATATTATTTGGGGGTCCAGCCATGGAGAAGAGTGTAGACACTAAGAAAATATAAGGAACACACACATTATAAAGAAATCACATTAGGATTCTCTTTTTAAGCTGTTCCTTAAAACACTAGTGCTTAGGAAATCTATTGGAGGCAGAAGCAGTCAAGGGTAGCCTAGGGTTAGGGTTAGGCTTAGGGTTAGGCTTAGGGTACGGCTTAGGGTACGGGTTCGGGGAGGGCTTCGGGTACGGTGTAGGGTATGGGTTAGGGTTAGGGTTAGTGTTAGGGTTAGGGCTCGGTTTAGGGTACGGGTTAGGATTAGGGTACGTGTTAGGGCTAGGGTAGGGGTTAGGGTTATGGTACGCGTTAGGGTTAGGGTAGTGATTAAACCTATCCCACTCTCTAGATACCCCTTAGCACATAAAGGAATATTATTTGGGGGTCCAGCCATGGATAAGAGTTTAGACACTAGGATTAGATAAGGAACACACCCATTATAAAGAAATCACATTAGGATTCTCTTTTTAAGCTGTTCCTTAAAACACTAGTGCTTAGGAAATCTATTGGAGGCAGAAGCAGTCAAGGGTAGCCTAGGGTTAGGGTTAGGCTTAGGGTTAGGCTTAGGGTATGCCTTAGGGTACGGGTTCGGGGAGGGCTTCGGGTACGGCGTAGGGTACGGGTTAGGGTTAGGGTTAGGGTTAGTGTTAGGGTTAGGGCTCGGTTTAGGGTATGGGTTAGGATTAGGGTACGTGTTAGGGTTAGGGTAGGGGTTAGCGTTAGGGTACGCGTTAGGGTTAGGGTAGTTATTATACCTATCCCACTCTCTAGATACTCCTTAGCACGTAAAGGAATATTATTTGGGGGTCCAGGCATGGAGAAGAGTTTAGACACTAGGATAAGATAAGGAACACACCCATTATAAAGAAATCACATTAGGATTCTCTTTTTAAGCTGTTCCTTAAAACCCTAGTGCTTAGGAAATCTATTGGAGGCAGAAGCAGTCAAGGGTAGCCTAGGGTTAGGGTTAGGCTTAGGGTTAGGCTTAGGGTACGGCTTAGGGTACGGGTTCGGGGAGGGCTTCGGGTACGGCGTAGGGTATGGGTTAGGGTTAGGTTTAGGGTTAGTGTTAGGGTTAGGGCTCGGTTTAGGGTACGGGTTAGGATTAGGGTACGTGTTAGTGTTAGGGTAGGGGTTGGGGTTAGGGTACGCGTTAGGGTTAGGGTAGTTATTAAACCTATCCCACTCTCTAGATACCCCTTAGCACGTAAAGGAATATTATTTGGGGGTCCAGCCATGGAGCAGAGTTTAGACACTAAGATAATATAAGGAACACACACATTATAAAGAAATCACATTAGGATTCTCTTTTTAAGCTGTTCCTTAAAACACTAGAGCTTAGGAAATCTATTGGAGGCAGAAGCAGTCAAGGGTAGCCTAGGGTTAGGGTTAGGCTTAGGGTTAGGCTTAGGGTACGCCTTAGGGTACGGGTTCGGGGAGGGCTTCGGGTACGGCGTAATGTATGGGTTAGGGTTAGGGTTAGGGTTAGAGTTAGTGTTAGGGTTAGGGCTCGGTTTATGGTATGGGTTAGGATTAGGGTACGTGTTAGGGTTAGGGTAGGGGTTAGGGTTAGGGTACGCTTTAGGGTTAGGGTAGTTATTAAACCTATCCCACTCTCTAGATACCCCTTAGCACGTAAAGGAATATTATTTGGGGGTCCAGCCATGGAGAAGAGTTTAGACACTAAGATAATATAAGGAACACACACATTATAAAGAAATCACATTAGGATTCTCTTTTTAAGCTGTTCCTTAAAACCCTAGTGCTTAGGAAATCTATTTTAGGCAGAAGCAGTCAAGGGTAGCCTAGGGTTAGGGTTAGGCTTAGGGTTAGGCTTAGGGTACGGCTTAGGGTACGGGTTTGGGGAGGGCTTCGGGTACGGCGTAGGGTATGGGTTAGGGTTAGGGTTAGGGTTAGTGTTAGGGTTAGGGCTCGGTTTAGGGTACGGGTTAGGATTAGGGTACGTGTTAAGGTTAGGGTAGGGGTTAGGGATAGGGTACGCGTTAGGGTTAGGGTAGTTATTAAACCTATCCCACTCTCTAGATACCCCTTAGCACGTAAAGGAATATTATTTGGGGGTCCAGCCATGGAGAAGAGTTTAGACACTAAGATAATATAAGGAACACACACATTATAAAGAAATCACATTAGGATTCTCTTTTTAAGCTGTTCCTTAAAACACTAGTGCTTAGGAAATCTATTGGAGGCAGAAGCAGTCAAGGGTAGCCTAGGGTTAGGGTTAGGCTTAGGGTTAGGCTTAGGGAACGGCTTAGGGTACGGGTTCGGGGAGGGCTTCGGGTGCGGCGTAGGGTATGGGTTAGGGTTAGGTTTAGGGTTAGTGTTAGGGTTAGGGCTCGGTTTAGGGTACGGGTTAGGATTAGGGTACGTGTTAGGGCTAGGGTAGGGGTTAGGGTTAGGGTACGCGTTAGGGTTAGGGTAGTGATTAAACCTATCCCACTCTCTAGATACCCCTTAGCACATAAAGGAATATTATTTGGGGGTCCAGCCATGGAGAAGAGTTTAGACACTAGGATTAGATAAGGAACACACCCATTATAAAGAAATCACATTAGGATTCTCTTTTTAAGCTGTTCCTTAAAACACTAGTGCTTAGGAAATCTATTGGAGGCAGAAGCAGTCAAGGGTAGCCTAGGGTTAGGGTTAAGCTTAGGGTTAGGCTTAGGGTACGGCTTAGGGTACGTGTTCGGGGAGGGCTTCGGGTACGGCGTAGGGTATGGGTTAGGGTTAGGGTTAGGGTTAGTGTTAGGGTTAGGGCTCGGTTTAGGGTACACGTTAGGATTAGGGTACGTGTTAGGGTTAGGGTAGGGGTTAGGGTTAGGGTACGCGTTACGGATAGGGTAGTTATTAAACCTATCCCACTCTCTAGATACCCCTTAGCACGTAAAGGAATATTATTTGGGGGTCCAGCCATGGAGAAGAGTTTAGGCACTAAGATAATATAAGGAACACACCCATTATAAAGAAATCACATTAGGATTCTCTTTTTAAGCTGTTCCTTAAAACACTAGTGCTTAGGAAATCTATTGGAGGCAGAAGCAGTCAAGGGTAGCCTAGGGTTAGGGTTAGGCTTAGGGTTAGGCTTAGGGTACGGCTTAGGGTACGAGTTCGGGGAGGGCTTCGGGTACGGCATAGGGTATGGGTTAGGGTTAGGGTTAGGGTTAGTGTTAGGGTTAGGGCTCGGTTTAGGGTACGGGTTAGGATTAGGGTACGTGTTAGGGTTAGGGTAGGGGTTAGGGTTAGGGTACGCGTTAGGGTTAGGGTAGTTATTAAACCTATCCCACTCTCTAGATACCCCTTAGCACGTAAATGAATATTATTTGGGGGTCCAGCCATGGAGAAGAGTTTAGACACTAAGAAAATATAAGGAACACACACATTATAAAGAAATCACATTAGGATTCTCTTTTTAAGCTGTTCCTTAAAACACTAGTGCTTAGGAAATCTATTGGAGGCAGAAGCAGTCAAGGGTAGCCTAGGGTTAGGGTTAGGCTTAGGGTTAGGCTTAGGGTACGGCTTAGGGTACGGGTTCGGGGAGGGCTTCGGGTATGGCGTAGGGTATGGGTTAGGGATAGAGTTAGTGTTAGGGTTAGGGCTCGGTTTAGGGTACGGGTTAGGATTAGGGTACGTGTTAGGGCTAGGGTAGGGGTTAGGGTTAGGGTACGCATTAGGGTTAGGGTAGTCATTAAACCTATCCCACTCTCTAGATACCCCTTAGCACATAAAGGAATATTATTTGGGGGTCCAGCCATGGATAAGAGTTTAGACACTAGGATTAGATAAGGAACACACCCATTATAAAGAAATCACATTAGGATTCTCTTTTTAAGCTGTTCCTTAAAACACTAGTGCTTAGGAAATCTATTGGAGGCAGAAGCAGTCAAGGGTAGCCTAGGGTTAGGGTTAGGCTTAGGGTTAGGCTTAGGGTATGCCTTAGGGTACGGGTTCGGGGAGGGCTTCGGGTACGGCGTAGGGTATGGGTTAGGGTTAGGGTTAGGGTTAGTGTTAGGGTTAGGGCTCGGTTTAGGTTATGGGTTAGGATTAGGGTACGTGTTAGGGTTAGGGTAGGGGTTAGTGTTAGGGTACGCGTTAGGGTTAGGGTAGTTATTAAACCTATCCCACTCTCTAGATACTCCTTAGCACGTACAGGAATATTATTTGGGGGTCCAGGCATGGAGAAGAGTTTAGACACTAAGATAATATAAGGAACACACACATTATAAAGAAATCACATTAGGATTCTCTTTTTAAGCTGTTCCTTAAAACACTAGTGCTTAGGAAATCTATTGGAGTCAGAAGCAGTCAAGGGTAGCCTAGGGTTAGGGTTAGGCTTAGGGTTAGGCTTAGGGTACGGCTTAGGGTACGGGTTCGGGGAGGGCTTCGGTTACGGCGTAGGGTATGGGTTAGGGTTAGGGTTAGGGTTAGTGTTAGGGTTAGGGCTCGGTTTAGGGTACTGGTTAGGATTAGGGTACGTGTTAGGGTTAGGGTAGGGGTTAGGGTTAGGGTACGCGTTAGGGTTAGGGTAGTTATTAAACCTATCCCACTCTCTAGATACCCCTTAGCACGTAAATGAATATTATTTGGGGGTCCAGCCATGGAGAAGAGTGTAGACACTAAGAAAATATAAGGAACACACACATTATAAAGAAATCACATTAGGATTCTCTTTTTAAGCTGTTCCTTAAAACACTAGTGCTTAGGAAATCTATTGGAGGCAGAAGCAGTCAAGGGTAGCCTAGGGTTAGGGTTAGGCTTAGGGTTAGGCTTAGGGTACGGCTTAGGGTACGGGTTCGGGGAGGGCTTCGGGTACGGTGTAGGGTATGGGTTAGGGTTAGGGTTAGTGTTAGGGTTAGGGCTCGGTTTAGGGTACGGGTTAGGATTAGGGTACGTGTTAGGGCTAGGGTAGGGGTTAGGGTTATGGTACGCGTTAGGGTTAGGGTAGTGATTAAACCTATCCCACTCTCTAGATACCCCTTAGCACATAAAGGAATATTATTTGGGGGTCCAGCCATGGATAAGAGTTTAGACACTAGGATTAGATAAGGAACACACCCATTATAAAGAAATCACATTAGGATTCTCTTTTTAAGCTGTTCCTTAAAACACTAGTGCTTAGGAAATCTATTGGAGGCAGAAGCAGTCAAGGGTAGCCTAGGGTTAGGGTTAGGCTTAGGGTTAGGCTTAGGGTATGCCTTAGGGTACGGGTTCGGGGAGGGCTTCGGGTACGGCGTAGGGTACGGGTTAGGGTTAGGGTTAGGGTTAGTGTTAGGGTTAGGGCTCGGTTTAGGGTATGGGTTAGGATTAGGGTACGTGTTAGGGTTAGGGTAGGGGTTAGCGTTAGGGTACGCGTTAGGGTTAGGGTAGTTATTATACCTATCCCACTCTCTAGATACTCCTTAGCACGTAAAGGAATATTATTTGGGGGTCCAGGCATGGAGAAGAGTTTAGACACTAGGATAAGATAAGGAACACACCCATTATAAAGAAATCACATTAGGATTCTCTTTTTAAGCTGTTCCTTAAAACCCTAGTGCTTAGGAAATCTATTGGAGGCAGAAGCAGTCAAGGGTAGCCTAGGGTTAGGGTTAGGCTTAGGGTTAGGCTTAGGGTACGGCTTAGGGTACGGGTTCGGGGAGGGCTTCGGGTACGGCGTAGGGTATGGGTTAGGGTTAGGTTTAGGGTTAGTGTTAGGGTTAGGGCTCGGTTTAGGGTACGGGTTAGGATTAGGGTACGTGTTAGTGTTAGGGTAGGGGTTGGGGTTAGGGTACGCGTTAGGGTTAGGGTAGTTATTAAACCTATCCCACTCTCTAGATACCCCTTAGCACATAAAGGAATATTATTTGGGGGTCCAGCCATGGAGCAGAGTTTAGACACTAAGATAATATAAGGAACACACACATTATAAAGAAATCACATTAGGATTCTCTTTTTAAGCTGTTCCTTAAAACACTAGAGCTTAGGAAATCTATTGGAGGCAGAAGCAGTCAAGGGTAGCCTAGGGTTAGGGTTAGGCTTAGGGTTAGGCTTAGGGTACGCCTTAGGGTACGGGTTCGGGGAGGGCTTCGGGTACGGCGTAATGTATGGGTTAGGGTTAGGGTTAGGGTTAGAGTTAGTGTTAGGGTTAGGGCTCGGTTTATGGTATGGGTTAGGATTAGGGTACGTGTTAGGGTTAGGGTAGGGGTTAGGGTTAGGGTACGCTTTAGGGTTAGGGTAGTTATTAAACCTATCCCACTCTCTAGATACCCCTTAGCACGTAAAGGAATATTATTTGGGGGTCCAGCCATGGAGAAGAGTTTAGACACTAAGATAATATAAGGAACACACACATTATAAAGAAATCACATTAGGATTCTCTTTTTAAGCTGTTCCTTAAAACCCTAGTGCTTAGGAAATCTATTTTAGGCAGAAGCAGTCAAGGGTAGCCTAGGGTTAGGGTTAGGCTTAGGGTTAGGCTTAGGGTACGGCTTAGGGTACGGGTTTGGGGAGGGCTTCGGGTACGGCGTAGGGTATGGGTTAGGGTTAGGGTTAGGGTTAGTGTTAGGGTTAGGGCTCGGTTTAGGGTACGGGTTAGGATTAGGGTACGTGTTAAGGTTAGGGTAGGGGTTAGGGATAGGGTACGCGTTAGGGTTAGGGTAGTTATTAAACCTATCCCACTCTCTAGATACCCCTTAGCACGTAAAGGAATATTATTTGGGGGTCCAGCCATGGAGAAGAGTTTAGACACTAAGATAATATAAGGAACACACACATTATAAAGAAATCACATTAGGATTCTCTTTTTAAGCTGTTCCTTAAAACACTAGTGCTTAGGAAATCTATTGGAGGCAGAAGCAGTCAAGGGTAGCCTAGGGTTAGGGTTAGGCTTAGGGTTAGGCTTAGGGAACGGCTTAGGGTACGGGTTCGGGGAGGGCTTCGGGTGCGGCGTAGGGTATGGGTTAGGGTTAGGTTTAGGGTTAGTGTTAGGGTTAGGGCTCGGTTTAGGGTACGGGTTAGGATTAGGGTACGTGTTAGGGCTAGGGTAGGGGTTAGGGTTAGGGTACGCGTTAGGGTTAGGGTAGTGATTAAACCTATCCCACTCTCTAGATACCCCTTAGCACATAAAGGAATATTATTTGGGGGTCCAGCCATGGAGAAGAGTTTAGACACTAGGATTAGATAAGGAACACACCCATTATAAAGAAATCACATTAGGATTCTCTTTTTAAGCTGTTCCTTAAAACACTAGTGCTTAGGAAATCTATTGGAGGCAGAAGCAGTCAAGGGTAGCCTAGGGTTAGGGTTAAGCTTAGGGTTAGGCTTAGGGTACGGCTTAGGGTACGTGTTCGGGGAGGGCTTCGGGTACGGCGTAGGGTATGGGTTAGGGTTAGGGTTAGGGTTAGTGTTAGGGTTAGGGCTCGGTTTAGGGTACACGTTAGGATTAGGGTACGTGTTAGGGTTAGGGTAGGGGTTAGGGTTAGGGTACGCGTTACGGATAGGGTAGTTATTAAACCTATCCCACTCTCTAGATACCCCTTAGCACGTAAAGGAATATTATTTGGGGGTCCAGCCATGGAGAAGAGTTTAGGCACTAAGATAATATAAGGAACACACCCATTATAAAGAAATCACATTAGGATTCTCTTTTTAAGCTGTTCCTTAAAACACTAGTGCTTAGGAAATCTATTGGAGGCAGAAGCAGTCAAGGGTAGCCTAGGGTTAGGGTTAGGCTTAGGGTTAGGCTTAGGGTACGCCTTAGGGTACGGGTTCGGGGAGGGCTTCTGGTACGGCGTAGGGTATGGGTTAGGGTTAGGGTTAGGGTTAGTGTTAGGGTTAGGGCTCGGTTTAGGGTACGGGTTAGGATTAGGGTACGTGTTAGGGTTAGGGTAGGGGTTAGGGTTAGGGTACGCGTTAGGGTTAGGGTAGTTATTAAACCTATCCCACTCTCTAGATACCCCTTAGCACGTAAATGAATATTATTTGGGGGTCCAGCCATGGAGAAGAGTGTAGACACTAAGAAAATATAAGGAACACACACATTATAAAGAAATCACATTAGGATTCTCTTTTTAAGCTGTTCCTTAAAACACTAGTGCTTAGGAAATCTATTGGAGGCAGAAGCAGTCAAGGGTAGCCTAGGGTTAGGGTTAGGCTTAGGGTTAGGCTTAGGGTACGGCTTAGGGTACGGGTTCGGGGAGGGCTTCGGGTACGGTGTAGGGTATGGGTTAGGGTTAGGGTTAGTGTTAGGGTTAGGGCTCGGTTTAGGGTACGGGTTAGGATTAGGGTACGTGTTAGGGCTAGGGTAGGGGTTAGGGTTATGGTACGCGTTAGGGTTAGGGTAGTGATTAAACCTATCCCACTCTCTAGATACCCCTTAGCACATAAAGGAATATTATTTGGGGGTCCAGCCATGGATAAGAGTTTAGACACTAGGATTAGATAAGGAACACACCCATTATAAAGAAATCACATTAGGATTCTCTTTTTAAGCTGTTCCTTAAAACACTAGTGCTTAGGAAATCTATTGGAGGCAGAAGCAGTCAAGGGTAGCCTAGGGTTAGGGTTAGGCTTAGGGTTAGGCTTAGGGTATGCCTTAGGGTACGGGTTCGGGGAGGGCTTCGGGTACGGCGTAGGGTACGGGTTAGGGTTAGGGTTAGGGTTAGTGTTAGGGTTAGGGCTCGGTTTAGGGTATGGGTTAGGATTAGGGTACGTGTTAGGGTTAGGGTAGGGGTTAGCGTTAGGGTACGCGTTAGGGTTAGGGTAGTTATTATACCTATCCCACTCTCTAGATACTCCTTAGCACGTAAAGGAATATTATTTGGGGGTCCAGGCATGGAGAAGAGTTTAGACACTAGGATAAGATAAGGAACACACCCATTATAAAGAAATCACATTAGGATTCTCTTTTTAAGCTGTTCCTTAAAACCCTAGTGCTTAGGAAATCTATTGGAGGCAGAAGCAGTCAAGGGTAGCCTAGGGTTACGGTTAGCCTTAGGGTTAGGCTTAGGGTACGGCTTAGGGTACGGGTTTGGGGAGGGCTTCGGGTACGGCGTAGGGTATGGGTTAGGGTTAGGGTTAGGGTTAGTGTTAGGGTTAGGGCTCGGTTTAGGGTACGGGTTAGGATTAGGGTACGTGTTAGTGTTAGGGTAGGGGTTGGGGTTAGGGTACGCGTTAGGGTTAGGGTAGTTATTAAACCTATCCCACTCTCTAGATACCCCTTAGCACGTAAAGGAATATTATTTGGGGGTCCAGCCATGGAGCAGAGTTTAGACACTATGATAATATAAGGAACACACACATTATAAAGAAATCACATTAGGATTCTCTTTTTAAGCTGTTCCTTAAAACACTAGAGCTTAGGAAATCTATTGGAGGCAGAAGCAGTCAAGGGTAGCCTAGGGTTAGGGTTAGGCTTAGGGTTAGGCTTAGGGTACGCCTTAGGGTACGGGTTCGGGGAGGGCTTCGGGTACGGCGTAATGTATGGGTTAGGGTTAGGGTTAGGGTTAGAGTTAGTGTTAGGGTTAGGGCTCGGTTTATGGTACGGGTTAGGATTAGGGTACGTGTTAGGGTTAGGGTAGGGGTTAGGGTTAGGGTAGGGGTTAGGGTTAGGGTACGCGTTAGGGTTAGGGTAGTTAATAAACCTATCCCACTCTCTAGATACCCCTTAGCACGTAAAGGAAAATTATTTGGGGGTCCAGCCATGGAGAAGAATTTAGACACTAGGATAAGATAAGTAACACACCCATTATAAAGAAATCACATTAGGATTCTCTTTTTAAGCTGTTCCTTAAAACACTAGTGCTTAGGAAATCTATTGGAGGCAGAAGCAGTCAAGGGTAGCCTAGGGTTAGGGTTAGGCTTAGGGTTAGGCTTAGGGTACGGCTTAGGGTACGGGTTCGGGGAGGGCTTCGGGTACGGTGTAGGGTATGGGTTAGGGTTAGGGTTAGTGTTAGGGTTAGGGCTCGGTTTAGGGTACGGGTTAGGATTAGGGTACGTGTTAGGGCTAGGGTAGGGGTTAGGGTTATGGTACGCGTTAGGGTTAGGGTAGTGATTAAACCTATCCCACTCTCTAGATACCCCTTAGCACATAAAGGAATATTATTTGGGGGTCCAGCCATGGATAAGAGTTTAGACACTAGGATTAGATAAGGAACACACCCATTATAAAGAAATCACATTAGGATTCTCTTTTTAAGCTGTTCCTTAAAACACTAGTGCTTAGGAAATCTATTGGAGGCAGAAGCAGTCAAGGGTAGCCTAGGGTTAGGGTTAGGCTTAGGGTTAGGCTTAGGGTATGCCTTAGGGTACGGGTTCGGGGAGGGCTTCGGGTACGGCGTAGGGTACGGGTTAGGGTTAGGGTTAGGGTTAGTGTTAGGGTTAGGGCTCGGTTTAGGGTATGGGTTAGGATTAGGGTACGTGTTAGGGTTAGGGTAGGGGTTAGCGTTAGGGTACGCGTTAGGGTTAGGGTAGTTATTATACCTATCCCACTCTCTAGATACTCCTTAGCACGTAAAGGAATATTATTTGGGGGTCCAGGCATGGAGAAGAGTTTAGACACTAGGATAAGATAAGGAACACACCCATTATAAAGAAATCACATTAGGATTCTCTTTTTAAGCTGTTCCTTAAAACCCTAGTGCTTAGGAAATCTATTGGAGGCAGAAGCAGTCAAGGGTAGCCTAGGGTTACGGTTAGCCTTAGGGTTAGGCTTAGGGTACGGCTTAGGGTACGGGTTTGGGGAGGGCTTCGGGTACGGCGTAGGGTATGGGTTAGGGTTAGGGTTAGGGTTAGTGTTAGGGTTAGGGCTCGGTTTAGGGTACGGGTTAGGATTAGGGTACGTGTTAGTGTTAGGGTAGGGGTTGGGGTTAGGGTACGCGTTAGGGTTAGGGTAGTTATTAAACCTATCCCACTCTCTAGATACCCCTTAGCACGTAAAGGAATATTATTTGGGGGTCCAGCCATGGAGCAGAGTTTAGACACTAAGATAATATAAGGAACACACACATTATAAAGAAATCACATTAGGATTCTCTTTTTAAGCTGTTCCTTAAAACACTAGAGCTTAGGAAATCTATTGGAGGCAGAAGCAGTCAAGGGTAGCCTAGGGTTAGGGTTAGGCTTAGGGTTAGGCTTAGGGTACGCCTTAGGGTATGGGTTCGGGGAGGGCTTCGGGTACGGCGTAATGTATGGGTTAGGGTTAGGGTTAGGGTTAGAGTTAGTGTTAGGGTTAGGGCTCGGTTTATGGTATGGGTTAGGATTAGGGTACGTGTTAGGGTTAGGGTAGGGGTTAGGGTTAGGGTACGCGTTAGGGTTAGGGTAGTTATTAAACCTATCCCACTCTCTAGATACCCCTTAGCACGTAAAGGAATATTATTTGGGGGTCCAGCCATGGAGAAGAGTTTAGACACTAAGATAATATAAGGAACACACACATTATAAAGAAATCACATTAGGATTCTCTTTTTAAGCTGTTCCTTAAAACCCTAGTGCTTAGGAAATCTATTTTAGGCAGAAGCAGTCAAGGGTAGCCTAGGGTTAGGGTTAGGCTTAGGGTTAGGCTTAGGGTACGGCTTAGGGTACGGGTTTGGGGAGGGCTTCGGGTACGGCGTAGGGTATGGGTTAGGGTTAGGGTTAGGGTTAGTGTTAGGGTTAGGGCTCGGTTTAGGGTACGGGTTAGGATTAGGGTACGTGTTAAGGTTAGGGTAGGGGTTAGGGATAGGGTACGCGTTAGGGTTAGGGTAGTTATTAAACCTATCCCACTCTCTAGATACCCCTTAGCACGTAAAGGAATATTATTTGGGGGTCCAGCCATGGAGAAGAGTTTAGACACTAAGATAATATAAGAAACACACACATTATAAAGAAATCACATTAGGATTCTCTTTTTAAGCTGTTCCTTAAAACACTAGTGCTTAGGAAATCTATTGGAGGCAGAAGCAGTCAAGGGTAGCCTAGGGTTAGGGTTAGGCTTAGGGTTAGGCTTAGGGAACGGCTTAGGGTACGGGTTCGGGGAGGGCTTCGGGTGCGGCGTAGGGTATGGGTTAGGGTTAGGGTTAGGGTTAGTGTTAGGGTTAGGGCTCGGTTTAGGGTACGGGTTAGGATTAGGGTACGTGTTAGGGCTAGGGTAGGGGTTAGGGTTAGGGTACGCGTTAGGGTTAGGGTAGTGATTAAACCTATCCCACTCTCTAGATACCCCTTAGCACATAAAGGAATATTATTTGGGGGTCCAGCCATGGAGAAGAGTTTAGACACTAGGATTAGATAAGGAACACACCCATTATAAAGAAATCACATTAGGATTCTCTTTTTAAGCTGTTCCTTAAAACACTAGTGCTTAGGAAATCTATTGGAGGCAGAAGCAGTCAAGGGTAGCCTAGGGTTAGGGTTAGGCTTAGGGTTAGGCTTAGGGTACGCCTTAGGGTACGGGTTCGGGGAGGGCTTCTGGTACGGCGTAGGGTATGGGTTAGGGTTAGGGTTAGGGTTAGTGTTAGGGTTAGGGCTCGGTTTAGGGTACGGGTTAGGATTAGGGTACGTGTTAGGGTTAGGGTAGGGGTTAGGGTTAGGGTACGCGTTAGGGTTAGGGTAGTTATTAAACCTATCCCACTCTCTAGATACCCCTTAGCACGTAAATGAATATTATTTGGGGGTCCAGCCATGGAGAAGAGTGTAGACACTAAGAAAATATAAGGAACACACACATTATAAAGAAATCACATTAGGATTCTCTTTTTAAGCTGTTCCTTAAAACACTAGTGCTTAGGAAATCTATTGGAGGCAGAAGCAGTCAAGGGTAGCCTAGGGTTAGGGTTAGGCTTAGGGTTAGGCTTAGGGTACGGCTTAGGGTACGGGTTCGGGGAGGGCTTCGGGTACGGTGTAGGGTATGGGTTAGGGTTAGGGTTAGTGTTAGGGTTAGGGCTCGGTTTAGGGTACGGGTTAGGATTAGGGTACGTGTTAGGGCTAGGGTAGGGGTTAGGGTTATGGTACGCGTTAGGGTTAGGGTAGTGATTAAACCTATCCCACTCTCTAGATACCCCTTAGCACATAAAGGAATATTATTTGGGGGTCCAGCCATGGATAAGAGTTTAGACACTAGGATTAGATAAGGAACACACCCATTATAAAGAAATCACATTAGGATTCTCTTTTTAAGCTGTTCCTTAAAACACTAGTGCTTAGGAAATCTATTGGAGGCAGAAGCAGTCAAGGGTAGCCTAGGGTTAGGGTTAGGCTTAGGGTTAGGCTTAGGGTATGCCTTAGGGTACGGGTTCGGGGAGGGCTTCGGGTACGGCGTAGGGTACGGGTTAGGGTTAGGGTTAGGGTTAGTGTTAGGGTTAGGGCTCGGTTTAGGGTATGGGTTAGGATTAGGGTACGTGTTAGGGTTAGGGTAGGGGTTAGCGTTAGGGTACGCGTTAGGGTTAGGGTAGTTATTATACCTATCCCACTCTCTAGATACTCCTTAGCACGTAAAGGAATATTATTTGGGGGTCCAGGCATGGAGAAGAGTTTAGACACTAGGATAAGATAAGGAACACACCCATTATAAAGAAATCACATTAGGATTCTCTTTTTAAGCTGTTCCTTAAAACCCTAGTGCTTAGGAAATCTATTGGAGGCAGAAGCAGTCAAGGGTAGCCTAGGGTTACGGTTAGCCTTAGGGTTAGGCTTAGGGTACGGCTTAGGGTACGGGTTTGGGGAGGGCTTCGGGTACGGCGTAGGGTATGGGTTAGGGTTAGGATTAGGGTTAGTGTTAGGGTTAGGGCTCGGTTTAGGGTACGGGTTAGGATTAGGGTACGTGTTAGTGTTAGGGTAGGGGTTGGGGTTAGGGTACGCGTTAGGGTTAGGGTAGTTATTAAACCTATCCCACTCTCTAGATACCCCTTAGCACGTAAAGGAATATTATTTGGGGGTCCAGCCATGGAGCAGAGTTTAGACACTAAGATAATATAAGGAACACACACATTATAAAGAAATCACATTAGGATTCTCTTTTTAAGCTGTTCCTTAAAACACTAGAGCTTAGGAAATCTATTGGAGGCAGAAGCAGTCAAGGGTAGCCTAGGGTTAGGGTTAGGCTTAGGGTTAGGCTTAGGGTACGCCTTAGGGTACGGGTTCGGGGAGGGCTTCGGGTACGGCGTAATGTATGGGTTAGGGTTAGGGTTAGGGTTAGAGTTAGTGTTAGGGTTAGGGCTCGGTTTATGGTACGGGTTAGGATTAGGGTACGTGTTAGGGTTAGGGTAGGGGTTAGGGTTAGGGTACGCGTTAGGGTTAGGGTAGTTATTAAACCTATCCCACTCTCTAGATACCCCTTAGCACGTAAAGGAATATTATTTGGGGGTCCAGCCATGGAGAAGAGTTTAGACACTAAGATAATATAAGGAACACACACATTATAAAGAAATCACATTAGGATTCTCTTTTTAAGCTGTTCCTTAAAACCCTAGTGCTTAGGAAATCTATTTTAGGCAGAAGCAGTCAAGGGTAGCCTAGGGTTAGGGTTAGGCTTAGGGTTAGGCTTAGGGTACGGCTTAGGGTACGGGTTTGGGGAGGGCTTCGGGTACGGCGTAGGGTATGGGTTAGGGTTAGGGTTAGGGTTAGTGTTAGGGTTAGGGCTCGGTTTAGGGTACGGGTTAGGATTAGGGTACGTGTTAAGGTTAGGGTAGGGGTTAGGGATAGGGTACGCGTTAGGGTTAGGGTAGTTATTAAACCTATCCCACTCTCTAGATACCCCTTAGCACGTAAAGGAATATTATTTGGGGGTCCAGCCATGGAGAAGAGTTTAGACACTAAGATAATATAAGGAACACACACATTATAAAGAAATCACATTAGGATTCTCTTTTTAAGCTGTTCCTTAAAACACTAGTGCTTAGGAAATCTATTGGAGGCAGAAGCAGTCAAGGGTAGCCTAGGGTTAGGGTTAGGCTTAGGGTTAGGCTTAGGGAACGGCTTAGGGTACGGGTTCGGGGAGGGCTTCGGGTGCGGCGTAGGGTATGGGTTAGGGTTAGGGTTAGGGTTAGTGTTAGGGTTAGGGCTCGGTTTAGGGTACGGGTTAGGATTAGGGTACGTGTTAGGGCTAGGGTAGGGGTTAGGGTTAGGGTACGCGTTAGGGTTAGGGTAGTGATTAAACCTATCCCACTCTCTAGATACCCCTTAGCACATAAAGGAATATTATTTGGGGGTCCAGCCATGGAGAAGAGTTTAGACACTAGGATTAGATAAGGAACACACCCATTATAAAGAAATCACATTAGGATTCTCTTTTTAAGCTGTTCCTTAAAACACTAGTGCTTAGGAAATCTATTGGAGGCAGAAGCAGTCAAGGGTAGCCTAGGGTTAGTGTTAGGGTGAGGGTTAGGGTTAGGGTACGGCTTAGGGTACGTGTTCGGGTAGGGGTTCTGGTACGGCGTATGGTATGAGTTAGGGTCAGGGTTAGGGGTAGTGTTAGGTTTAGGGCTCGGTTTAGGGTACGTGTTAGGGTTAGGGTAGTGGTTAGGGTTAGGGTACGCGTTAGGGTTAGGGTAGTTATTAAACCTATCCCACTCTCTAGATACCCCTTAGCACGTAAAGGAATATTATTTGGGGTCCAGCCATGGAGAAGAGTTTAGACACTAGGATAAGATAAGGAACGCACCCATTATAAAGAAATCACATTAGGATTCTCTTTTTACGCTGTTCCTTAAAACACTAGTGCTTAGGAAATCTATTGGAGGCAGAAGCAGTCAAGGGTAGCCTAGGGTTAGGGTTAGGCTTAGGGTTAGGCTTAGGGTACGGCTTAGGGTACGGGTTCGGGGAGGGCTTCGGGTACGGTGTAGGGTATGGGTTAGGGTTAGGGTTAGTGTTAGGGTTAGGGCTCGGTTTAGGGTACGGGTTAGGATTAGGGTACGTGTTAGGGCTAGGGTAGGGGTTAGGGTTATGGTACGCGTTAGGGTTAGGGTAGTGATTAAACCTATCCCACTCTCTAGATACCCCTTAGCACATAAAGGAATATTATTTGGGGGTCCAGCCATGGATAAGAGTTTAGACACTAGGATTAGATAAGGAACACACCCATTATAAAGAAATCACATTAGGATTCTCTTTTTAAGCTGTTCCTTAAAACACTAGTGCTTAGGAAATCTATTGGAGGCAGAAGCAGTCAAGGGTAGCCTAGGGTTAGGGTTAGGCTTAGGGTTAGGCTTAGGGTATGCCTTAGGGTACGGGTTCGGGGAGGGCTTCGGGTACGGCGTAGGGTACGGGTTAGGGTTAGGGTTAGGGTTAGTGTTAGGGTTAGGGCTCGGTTTAGGGTATGGGTTAGGATTAGGGTACGTGTTAGGGTTAGGGTAGGGGTTAGCGTTAGGGTACGCGTTAGGGTTAGGGTAGTTATTATACCTATCCCACTCTCTAGATACTCCTTAGCACGTAAAGGAATATTATTTGGGGGTCCAGGCATGGAGAAGAGTTTAGACACTAGGATAAGATAAGGAACACACCCATTATAAAGAAATCACATTAGGATTCTCTTTTTAAGCTGTTCCTTAAAACCCTAGTGCTTAGGAAATCTATTGGAGGCAGAAGCAGTCAAGGGTAGCCTAGGGTTACGGTTAGCCTTAGGGTTAGGCTTAGGGTACGGCTTAGGGTACGGGTTTGGGGAGGGCTTCGGGTACGGCGTAGGGTATGGGTTAGGGTTAGGGTTAGGGTTAGTGTTAGGGTTAGGGCTCGGTTTAGGGTACGGGTTAGGATTAGGGTACGTGTTAGTGTTAGGGTAGGGGTTGGGGTTAGGGTACGCGTTAGGGTTAGGGTAGTTATTAAACCTATCCCACTCTCTAGATACCCCTTAGCACGTAAAGGAATATTATTTGGGGGTCCAGCCATGGAGCAGAGTTTAGACACTAAGATAATATAAGGAACACACACATTATAAAGAAATCACATTAGGATTCTCTTTTTAAGCTGTTCCTTAAAACACTAGAGCTTAGGAAATCTATTGGAGGCAGAAGCAGTCAAGGGTAGCCTAGGGTTAGGGTTAGGCTTAGGGTTAGGCTTAGGGTACGCCTTAGGGTATGGGTTCGGGGAGGGCTTCGGGTACGGCGTAATGTATGGGTTAGGGTTAGGGTTAGGGTTAGAGTTAGTGTTAGGGTTAGGGCTCGGTTTATGGTATGGGTTAGGATTAGGGTACGTGTTAGGGTTAGGGTAGGGGTTAGGGTTAGGGTACGCGTTAGGGTTAGGGTAGTTATTAAACCTATCCCACTCTCTAGATACCCCTTAGCACGTAAAGGAATATTATTTGGGGGTCCAGCCATGGAGAAGAGTTTAGACACTAAGATAATATAAGGAACACACACATTATAAAGAAATCACATTAGGATTCTCTTTTTAAGCTGTTCCTTAAAACCCTAGTGCTTAGGAAATCTATTTTAGGCAGAAGCAGTCAAGGGTAGCCTAGGGTTAGGGTTAGGCTTAGGGTTAGGCTTAGGGTACGGCTTAGGGTACGGGTTTGGGGAGGGCTTCGGGTACGGCGTAGGGTATGGGTTAGGGTTAGGGTTAGGGTTAGTGTTAGGGTTAGGGCTCGGTTTAGGGTACGGGTTAGGATTAGGGTACGTGTTAAGGTTAGGGTAGGGGTTAGGGATAGGGTACGCGTTAGGGTTAGGGTAGTTATTAAACCTATCCCACTCTCTAGATACCCCTTAGCACGTAAAGGAATATTATTTGGGGGTCCAGCCATGGAGAAGAGTTTAGACACTAAGATAATATAAGGAACACACACATTATAAAGAAATCACATTAGGATTCTCTTTTTAAGCTGTTCCTTAAAACACTAGTGCTTAGGAAATCTATTGGAGGCAGAAGCAGTCAAGGGTAGCCTAGGGTTAGGGTTAGGCTTAGGGTTAGGCTTAGGGAACGGCTTAGGGTACGGGTTCCGGGAGGGCTTCGGGTGCGGCGTAGGGTATGGGTTAGGGTTAGGGTTAGGGTTAGTGTTAGGGTTAGGGCTCGGTTTAGGGTACGGGTTAGGATTAGGGTACGTGTTAGGGCTAGGGTAGGGGTTAGGGTTAGGGTACGCGTTAGGGTTAGGGTAGTGATTAAACCTATCCCACTCTCTAGATACCCCTTAGCACATAAAGGAATATTATTTGGGGGTCCAGCCATGGAGAAGAGTTTAGACACTAGGATTAGATAAGGAACACACCCATTATAAAGAAATCACATTAGGATTCTCTTTTTAAGCTGTTCCTTAAAACACTAGTGCTTAGGAAATCTATTGGAGGCAGAAGCAGTCAAGGGTAGCCTAGGGTTAGGGTTAGGCTTAGGGTTAGGCTTAGGGTACGCCTTAGGGTACGGGTTCGGGGAGGGCTTCTGGTACGGCGTAGGGTATGGGTTAGGGTTAGGGTTAGGGTTAGTGTTAGGGTTAGGGCTCGGTTTAGGGTACGGGTTAGGATTAGGGTACGTGTTAGGGTTAGGGTAGGGGTTAGGGTTAGGGTACGCGTTAGGGTTAGGGTAGTTATTAAACCTATCCCACTCTCTAGATACCCCTTAGCACGTAAATGAATATTATTTGGGGGTCCAGCCATGGAGAAGAGTGTAGACACTAAGAAAATATAAGGAACACACACATTATAAAGAAATCACATTAGGATTCTCTTTTTAAGCTGTTCCTTAAAACACTAGTGCTTAGGAAATCTATTGGAGGCAGAAGCAGTCAAGGGTAGCCTAGGGTTAGGGTTAGGCTTAGGGTTAGGCTTAGGGTACGGCTTAGGGTACGGGTTCGGGGAGGGCTTCGGGTACGGTGTAGGGTATGGGTTAGGGTTAGGGTTAGTGTTAGGGTTAGGGCTCGGTTTAGGGTACGGGTTAGGATTAGGGTACGTGTTAGGGCTAGGGTAGGGGTTAGGGTTATGGTACGCGTTAGGGTTAGGGTAGTGATTAAACCTATCCCACTCTCTAGATACCCCTTAGCACATAAAGGAATATTATTTGGGGGTCCAGCCATGGATAAGAGTTTAGACACTAGGATTAGATAAGGAACACACCCATTATAAAGAAATCACATTAGGATTCTCTTTTTAAGCTGTTCCTTAAAACACTAGTGCTTAGGAAATCTATTGGAGGCAGAAGCAGTCAAGGGTAGCCTAGGGTTAGGGTTAGGCTTAGGGTTAGGCTTAGGGTATGCCTTAGGGTACGGGTTCGGGGAGGGCTTCGGGTACGGCGTAGGGTACGGGTTAGGGTTAGGGTTAGGGTTAGTGTTAGGGTTAGGGCTCGGTTTAGGGTATGGGTTAGGATTAGGGTACGTGTTAGGGTTAGGGTAGGGGTTAGCGTTAGGGTACGCGTTAGGGTTAGGGTAGTTATTATACCTATCCCACTCTCTAGATACTCCTTAGCACGTAAAGGAATATTATTTGGGGGTCCAGGCATGGAGAAGAGTTTAGACACTAGGATAAGATAAGGAACACACCCATTATAAAGAAATCACATTAGGATTCTCTTTTTAAGCTGTTCCTTAAAACCCTAGTGCTTAGGAAATCTATTGGAGGCAGAAGCAGTCAAGGGTAGCCTAGGGTTACGGTTAGCCTTAGGGTTAGGCTTAGGGTACGGCTTAGGGTACGGGTTTGGGGAGGGCTTCGGGTACGGCGTAGGGTATGGGTTAGGGTTAGGGTTAGGGTTAGTGTTAGGGTTAGGGCTCGGTTTAGGGTACGGGTTAGGATTAGGGTACGTGTTAGTGTTAGGGTAGGGGTTGGGGTTAGGGTACGCGTTAGGGTTAGGGTAGTTATTAAACCTATCCCACTCTCTAGATACCCCTTAGCACGTAAAGGAATATTATTTGGGGGTCCAGCCATGGAGCAGAGTTTAGACACTAAGATAATATAAGGAACACACACATTATAAAGAAATCACATTAGGATTCTCTTTTTAAGCTGTTCCTTAAAACACTAGAGCTTAGGAAATCTATTGGAGGCAGAAGCAGTCAAGGGTAGCCTAGGGTTAGGGTTAGGCTTAGGGTTAGGCTTAGGGTACGCCTTAGGGTACGGGTTCGGGGAGGGCTTCGGGTACGGCGTAATGTATGGGTTAGGGTTAGGGTTAGGGTTAGAGTTAGTGTTAGGGTTAGGGCTCGGTTTATGGTACGGGTTAGGATTAGGGTACGTGTTAGGGTTAGGGTAGGGGTTAGGGTTAGGGTACGCGTTAGGGTTAGGGTAGTTATTAAACCTATCCCACTCTCTAGATACCCCTTAGCACGTAAAGGAATATTATTTGGGGGTCCAGCCATGGAGAAGAGTTTAGACACTAAGATAATATAAGGAACACACACATTATAAAGAAATCACATTAGGATTCTCTTTTTAAGCTGTTCCTTAAAACCCTAGTGCTTAGGAAATCTATTTTAGGCAGAAGCAGTCAAGGGTAGCCTAGGGTTAGGGTTAGGCTTAGGGTTAGGCTTAGGGTACGGCTTAGGGTACGGGTTTGGGGAGGGCTTCGGGTACGGCGTAGGGTATGGGTTAGGGTTAGGGTTAGGGTTAGTGTTAGGGTTAGGGCTCGGTTTAGGGTACGGGTTAGGATTAGGGTACGTGTTAAGGTTAGGGTAGGGGTTAGGGATAGGGTACGCGTTAGGGTTAGGGTAGTTATTAAACCTATCCCACTCTCTAGATACCCCTTAGCACGTAAAGGAATATTATTTGGGCGTCCAGCCATGGAGAAGAGTTTAGACACTAAGATAATATAAGGAACACACACATTATAAAGAAATCACATTAGGATTCTCTTTTTAAGCTGTTCCTTAAAACACTAGTGCTTAGGAAATCTATTGGAGGCAGAAGCAGTCAAGGGTAGCCTAGGGTTAGGGTTAGGCTTAGGGTTAGGCTTAGGGAACGGCTTAGGGTACGGGTTCGGGGAGGGCTTCGGGTGCGGCGTAGGGTATGGGTTAGGGTTAGGGTTAGGGTTAGTGTTAGGGTTAGGGCTCGGTTTAGGGTACGGGTTAGGATTAGGGTACGTGTTAGGGCTAGGGTAGGGGTTAGGGTTAGGGTACGCGTTAGGGTTAGGGTAGTGATTAAACCTATCCCACTCTCTAGATACCCCTTAGCACATAAAGGAATATTATTTGGGGGTCCAGCCATGGAGAAGAGTTTAGACACTAGGATTAGATAAGGAACACACCCATTATAAAGAAATCACATTAGGATTCTCTTTTTAAGCTGTTCCTTAAAACACTAGTGCTTAGGAAATCTATTGGAGGCAGAAGCAGTCAAGGGTAGCCTAGGGTTAGTGTTAGGGTGAGGGTTAGGGTTAGGGTACGGCTTAGGGTACGTGTTCGGGTAGGGGTTCTGGTACGGCGTATGGTATGAGTTAGGGTCAGGGTTAGGGGTAGTGTTAGGTTTAGGGCTCGGTTTAGGGTACGTGTTAGGGTTAGGGTAGTGGTTAGGGTTAGGGTACGCGTTAGGGTTAGGGTAGTTATTAAACCTATCCCACTCTCTAGATACCCCTTAGCACGTAAAGGAATATTATTTGGGGTCCAGCCATGGAGAAGAGTTTAGACACTAGGATAAGATAAGGAACGCACCCATTATAAAGAAATCACATTAGGATTCTCTTTTTACGCTGTTCCTTAAAACACTAGTGCTTAGGAAATCTATTGGAGGCAGAAGCAGTCAAGGGTAGCCTAGGGTTAGGGTTAGGCTTAGGGTTAGGCTTAGGGTACGGCTTAGGGTACGGGTTCGGGGAGGGCTTCGGGTACGGTGTAGGGTATGGGTTAGGGTTAGGGTTAGTGTTAGGGTTAGGGCTCGGTTTAGGGTACGGGTTAGGATTAGGGTACGTGTTAGGGCTAGGGTAGGGGTTAGGGTTATGGTACGCGTTAGGGTTAGGGTAGTGATTAAACCTATCCCACTCTCTAGATACCCCTTAGCACATAAAGGAATATTATTTGGGGGTCCAGCCATGGATAAGAGTTTAGACACTAGGATTAGATAAGGAACACACCCATTATAAAGAAATCACATTAGGATTCTCTTTTTAAGCTGTTCCTTAAAACACTAGTGCTTAGGAAATCTATTGGAGGCAGAAGCAGTCAAGGGTAGCCTAGGGTTAGGGTTAGGCTTAGGGTTAGGCTTAGGGTATGCCTTAGGGTACGGGTTCGGGGAGGGCTTCGGGTACGGCGTAGGGTACGGGTTAGGGTTAGGGTTAGGGTTAGTGTTAGGGTTAGGGCTCGGTTTAGGGTATGGGTTAGGATTAGGGTACGTGTTAGGGTTAGGGTAGGGGTTAGCGTTAGGGTACGCGTTAGGGTTAGGGTAGTTATTATACCTATCCCACTCTCTAGATACTCCTTAGCACGTAAAGGAATATTATTTGGGGGTCCAGGCATGGAGAAGAGTTTAGACACTAGGATAAGATAAGGAACACACCCATTATAAAGAAATCACATTAGGATTCTCTTTTTAAGCTGTTCCTTAAAACCCTAGTGCTTAGGAAATCTATTGGAGGCAGAAGCAGTCAAGGGTAGCCTAGGGTTACGGTTAGCCTTAGGGTTAGGCTTAGGGTACGGCTTAGGGTACGGGTTTGGGGAGGGCTTCGGGTACGGCGTAGGGTATGGGTTAGGGTTAGGGTTAGGGTTAGTGTTAGGGTTAGGGCTCGGTTTAGGGTACGGGTTAGGATTAGGGTACGTGTTAGTGTTAGGGTAGGGGTTGGGGTTAGGGTACGCGTTAGGGTTAGGGTAGTTATTAAACCTATCCCACTCTCTAGATACCCCTTAGCACGTAAAGGAATATTATTTGGGGGTCCAGCCATGGAGCAGAGTTTAGACACTAAGATAATATAAGGAACACACACATTATAAAGAAATCACATTAGGATTCTCTTTTTAAGCTGTTCCTTAAAACACTAGAGCTTAGGAAATCTATTGGAGGCAGAAGCAGTCAAGGGTAGCCTAGGGTTAGGGTTAGGCTTAGGGTTAGGCTTAGGGTACGCCTTAGGGTACGGGTTCGGGGAGGGCTTCGGGTACGGCGTAATGTATGGGTTAGGGTTAGGGTTAGGGTTAGAGTTAGTGTTAGGGTTAGGGCTCGGTTTATGGTACGGGTTAGGATTAGGGTACGTGTTAGGGTTAGGGTAGGGGTTAGGGTTAGGGTACGCGTTAGGGTTAGGGTAGTTATTAAACCTATCCCACTCTCTAGATACCCCTTAGCACGTAAAGGAATATTATTTGGGGGTCCAGCCATGGAGAAGAGTTTAGACACTAAGATAATATAAGGAACACACACATTATAAAGAAATCACATTAGGATTCTCTTTTTAAGCTGTTCCTTAAAACCCTAGTGCTTAGGAAATCTATTTTAGGCAGAAGCAGTCAAGGGTAGCCTAGGGTTAGGGTTAGGCTTAGGGTTAGGCTTAGGGTACGGCTTAGGGTACGGGTTTGGGGAGGGCTTCGGGTACGGCGTAGGGTATGGGTTAGGGTTAGGGTTAGGGTTAGTGTTAGGGTTAGGGCTCGGTTTAGGGTACGGGTTAGGATTAGGGTACGTGTTAAGGTTAGGGTAGGGGTTAGGGATAGGGTACGCGTTAGGGTTAGGGTAGTTATTAAACCTATCCCACTCTCTAGATACCCCTTAGCACGTAAAGGAATATTATTTGGGGGTCCAGCCATGGAGAAGAGTTTAGACACTAAGATAATATAAGGAACACACACATTATAAAGAAATCACATTAGGATTCTCTTTTTAAGCTGTTCCTTAAAACACTAGTGCTTAGGAAATCTATTGGAGGCAGAAGCAGTCAAGGGTAGCCTAGGGTTAGGGTTAGGCTTAGGGTTAGGCTTAGGGAACGGCTTAGGGTACGGGTTCGGGGAGGGCTTCGGGTGCGGCGTAGGGTATGGGTTAGGGTTAGGGTTAGGGTTAGTGTTAGGGTTAGGGCTCGGTTTAGGGTACGGGTTAGGATTAGGGTACGTGTTAGGGCTAGGGTAGGGGTTAGGGTTAGGGTACGCGTTAGGGTTAGGGTAGTGATTAAACCTATCCCACTCTCTAGATACCCCTTAGCACATAAAGGAATATTATTTGGGGGTCCAGCCATGGAGAAGAGTTTAGACACTAGGATTAGATAAGGAACACACCCATTATAAAGAAATCACATTAGGATTCTCTTTTTAAGCTGTTCCTTAAAACACTAGTGCTTAGGAAATCTATTGGAGGCAGAAGCAGTCAAGGGTAGCCTAGGGTTAGTGTTAGGGTGAGGGTTAGGGTTAGGGTACGGCTTAGGGTACGTGTTCGGGTAGGGGTTCTGGTACGGCGTATGGTATGAGTTAGGGTCAGGGTTAGGGGTAGTGTTAGGTTTAGGGCTCGGTTTAGGGTACGTGTTAGGGTTAGGGTAGTGGTTAGGGTTAGGGTACGCGTTAGGGTTAGGGTAGTTATTAAACCTATCCCACTCTCTAGATACCCCTTAGCACGTAAAGGAATATTATTTGGGGTCCAGCCATGGAGAAGAGTTTAGACACTAGGATAAGATAAGGAACGCACCCATTATAAAGAAATCACATTAGGATTCTCTTTTTACGCTGTTCCTTAAAACACTAGTGCTTAGGAAATCTATTGGAGGCAGAAGCAGTCAAGGGTAGCCTAGGGTTAGGGTTAGGCTTAGGGTACGGCTTAGGGTACGGGTTCGGGGAGGGCTTCGGGTACGGCGTAGTGTATGGGTTAGGGTTAGCGTTAGGGTTAGTGTTAGGGTTAGGGCTCGGTTTAGGGTACGGGTTAGGTTTACGGTACGTGTTAGGGTTAGGGTAGGGTTTAGGGTTAGGGTACGCGTTAGGGTTAAGGTAGTTATTAAACCTATCCCACTCTCTAGATACCCCTTAGCACGTAAAGGAATATTATTTGGGGGTCCAGCCATGGAGAAGAGTTTAGACACTAAGATAATATGAGGAACACACCCATTATAAAGAAATCACATTAGGATTCTCTTTTTAAGCTGTTCCTTAAAACACTAGTGCTTAGGAAATCTATTGGAGGCAGAAGCAGTCAAGGGTAGCCTAGGGTTAGGGTTAGGCTTAGGGTTAGGCTTAGGGTACGGCTTAGGGTACGAGTTCGGGGAGGGCTTCGGGTACGGCGTAGGGTATGGGTTAGGGTTAGGGTTAGGGTTAGTGTTAGGGTTAGGGCTCGGTTTAGGGTACGGGTTAGGATTAGGGTACGTGTTAGGGTTAGGGTAGGGGTTAGGGTTAGGGTACGCGTTAGGGTTAGGGTAGTTATTAAACCTATCCCACTCTCTAGATACCCCTTAGCACGTAAATGAATATTATTTGGGGGTCCAGCCATGGAGAAGAGTTTAGACACTAAGAAAATATAAGGAACACACACATTATAAAGAAATCACATTAGGATTCTCTTTTTAAGCTGTTCCTTAAAACACTAGTGCTTAGGAAATCTATTGGAGGCAGAAGCAGTCAAGGGTAGCCTAGGGTTAGGGTTAGGCTTAGGGTTAGGCTTAGGGTACGGCTTAGGGTACGGGTTCGGGGAGGGCTTCGGGTATGGCGTAGGGTATGGGTTAGGGATAGAGTTAGTGTTAGGGTTAGGGCTCGGTTTAGGGTACGGGTTAGGATTAGGGTACGTGTTAGGGCTAGGGTAGGGGTTAGGGTTAGGGTACGCATTAGGGTTAGGGTAGTCATTAAACCTATCCCACTCTCTAGATACCCCTTAGCACATAAAGGAATATTATTTGGGGGTCCAGCCATGGATAAGAGTTTAGACACTAGGATTAGATAAGGAACACACCCATTATAAAGAAATCACATTAGGATTCTCTTTTTAAGCTGTTCCTTAAAACACTAGTGCTTAGGAAATCTATTGGAGGCAGAAGCAGTCAAGGGTAGCCTAGGGTTAGGGTTAGGCTTAGGGTTAGGCTTAGGGTATGCCTTAGGGTACGGGTTCGGGGAGGGCTTCGGGTACGGCGTAGGGTATGGGTTAGGGTTAGGGTTAGGGTTAGTGTTAGGGTTAGGGCTCGGTTTAGGTTATGGGTTAGGATTAGGGTACGTGTTAGGGTTAGGGTAGGGGTTAGTGTTAGGGTACGCGTTAGGGTTAGGGTAGTTATTAAACCTATCCCACTCTCTAGATACTCCTTAGCACGTACAGGAATATTATTTGGGGGTCCAGGCATGGAGAAGAGTTTAGACACTAAGATAATATAAGGAACACACACATTATAAAGAAATCACATTAGGATTCTCTTTTTAAGCTGTTCCTTAAAACACTAGTGCTTAGGAAATCTATTGGAGTCAGAAGCAGTCAAGGGTAGCCTAGGGTTAGGGTTAGGCTTAGGGTTAGGCTTAGGGTACGGCTTAGGGTACGGGTTCGGGGAGGGCTTCGGTTACGGCGTAGGGTATGGGTTAGGGTTAGGGTTAGGGTTAGTGTTAGGGTTAGGGCTCGGTTTAGGGTACGGGTTAGGATTAGGGTACGTGTTAGTGTTAGGGTAGGGGTTGGGGTTAGGGTACGCGTTAGGGTTAGGGTAGTTATTAAACCTATCCCACTCTCTAGATACCCCTTAGCACGTAAAGGAATATTATTTGGGGGTCCAGCCATGGAGCAGAGTTTAGACACTAAGATAATATAAGGAACACACACATTATAAAGAAATCACATTAGGATTCTCTTTTTAAGCTGTTCCTTAAAACACTAGAGCTTAGGAAATCTATTGGAGGCAGAAGCAGTCAAGGGTAGCCTAGGGTTAGGGTTAGGCTTAGGGTTAGGCTTAGGGTACGCCTTAGGGTACGGGTTCGGGGAGGGCTTCGGGTACGGCGTAATGTATGGGTTAGGGTTAGGGTTAGGGTTAGAGTTAGTGTTAGGGTTAGGGCTCGGTTTATGGTATGGGTTAGGATTAGGGTACGTGTTAGGGTTAGGGTAGGGGTTAGGGTTAGGGTTCGCTTTAGGGTTAGGGTAGTTATTAAACCTATCCCACTCTCTAGATACCCCTTAGCACGTAAAGGAATATTATTTGGGGGTCCAGCCATGGAGAAGAGTTTAGACACTAAGATAATATAAGGAACACACACATTATAAAGAAATCACATTAGGATTCTCTTTTTAAGCTGTTCCTTAAAACCCTAGTGCTTAGGAAATCTATTTTAGGCAGAAGCAGTCAAGGGTAGCCTAGGGTTAGGGTTAGGCTTAGGGTTAGGCTTAGGGTACGGCTTAGGGTACGGGTTTGGGGAGGGCTTCGGGTACGGCGTAGGGTATGGGTTAGGGTTAGGGTTAGGGTTAGTGTTAGGGTTAGGGCTCGGTTTAGGGTACGGGTTAGGATTAGGGTACGTGTTAAGGTTAGGGTAGGGGTTAGGGATAGGGTACGCGTTAGGGTTAGGGTAGTTATTAAACCTATCCCACTCTCTAGATACCCCTTAGCACGTAAAGGAATATTATTTGGGGGTCCAGCCATGGAGAAGAGTTTAGACACTAAGATAATATAAGGAACACACACATTATAAAGAAATCACATTAGGATTCTCTTTTTAAGCTGTTCCTTAAAACACTAGTGCTTAGGAAATCTATTGGAGGCAGAAGCAGTCAAGGGTAGCCTAGGGTTAGGGTTAGGCTTAGGGTTAGGCTTAGGGAACGGCTTAGGGTACGGGTTCGGGGAGGGCTTCGGGTGCGGCGTAGGGTATGGGTTAGGGTTAGGGTTAGGGTTAGTGTTAGGGTTAGGGCTCGGTTTAGGGTACGGGTTAGGATTAGGGTACGTGTTAGGGCTAGGGTAGGGGTTAGGGTTAGGGTACGCGTTAGGGTTAGGGTAGTGATTAAACCTATCCCACTCTCTAGATACCCCTTAGCACATAAAGGAATATTATTTGGGGGTCCAGCCATGGAGAAGAGTTTAGACACTAGGATTAGATAAGGAACACACCCATTATAAAGAAATCACATTAGGATTCTCTTTTTAAGCTGTTCCTTAAAACACTAGTGCTTAGGAAATCTATTGGAGGCAGAAGCAGTCAAGGGTAGCCTAGGGTTAGGGTTAAGCTTAGGGTTAGGCTTAGGGTACGGCTTAGGGTACGTGTTCGGGGAGGGCTTCGGGTACGGCGTAGGGTATGGGTTAGGGTTAGGGTTAGGGTTAGTGTTAGGGTTAGGGCTCGGTTTAGGGTACAGGTTAGGATTAGGGTACGTGTTAGGGTTAGGGTAGGGGTTAGGGTTAGGGTACGCGTTACGGATAGGGTAGTTATTAAACCTATCCCACTCTCTAGATACCCCTTAGCACGTAAAGGAATATTATTTGGGGGTCCAGCCATGGAGAAGAGTTTAGGCACTAAGATAATATAAGGAACACACCCATTATAAAGAAATCACATTAGGATTCTCTTTTTAAGCTGTTCCTTAAAACACTAGTGCTTAGGAAATCTATTGGAGGCAGAAGCAGTCAAGGGTAGCCTAGGGTTAGGGTTAGGCTTAGGGTTAGGCTTAGGGTACGCCTTAGGGTACGGGTTCGGGGAGGGCTTCTGGTACGGCGTAGGGTATGGGTTAGGGTTAGGGTTAGGGTTAGTGTTAGGGTTAGGGCTCGGTTTAGGGTACGGGTTAGGATTAGGGTACGTGTTAGGGTTAGGGTAGGGGTTAGGGTTAGGGTACGCGTTAGGGTTAGGGTAGTTATTAAACCTATCCCACTCTCTAGATACCCCTTAGCACGTAAATGAATATTATTTGGGGGTCCAGCCATGGAGAAGAGTGTAGACACTAAGAAAATATAAGGAACACACACATTATAAAGAAATCACATTAGGATTCTCTTTTTAAGCTGTTCCTTAAAACACTAGTGCTTAGGAAATCTATTGGAGGCAGAAGCAGTCAAGGGTAGCCTAGGGTTAGGGTTAGGCTTAGGGTTAGGCTTAGGGTACGGCTTAGGGTACGGGTTCGGGGAGGGCTTCGGGTACGGTGTAGGGTATGGGTTAGGGTTAGGGTTAGTGTTAGGGTTAGGGCTCGGTTTAGGGTACGGGTTAGGATTAGGGTACGTGTTAGGGCTAGGGTAGGGGTTAGGGTTATGGTACGCGTTAGGGTTAGGGTAGTGATTAAACCTATCCCACTCTCTAGATACCCCTTAGCACATAAAGGAATATTATTTGGGGGTCCAGCCATGGATAAGAGTTTAGACACTAGGATTAGATAAGGAACACACCCATTATAAAGAAATCACATTAGGATTCTCTTTTTAAGCTGTTCCTTAAAACACTAGTGCTTAGGAAATCTATTGGAGGCAGAAGCAGTCAAGGGTAGCCTAGGGTTAGGGTTAGGCTTAGGGTTAGGCTTAGGGTATGCCTTAGGGTACGGGTTCGGGGAGGGCTTCGGGTACGGCGTAGGGTACGGGTTAGGGTTAGGGTTAGGGTTAGTGTTAGGGTTAGGGCTCGGTTTAGGGTATGGGTTAGGATTAGGGTACGTGTTAGGGTTAGGGTAGGGGTTAGCGTTAGGGTACGCGTTAGGGTTAGGGTAGTTATTATACCTATCCCACTCTCTAGATACTCCTTAGCACGTAAAGGAATATTATTTGGGGGTCCAGGCATGGAGAAGAGTTTAGACACTAGGATAAGATAAGGAACACACCCATTATAAAGAAATCACATTAGGATTCTCTTTTTAAGCTGTTCCTTAAAACCCTAGTGCTTAGGAAATCTATTGGAGGCAGAAGCAGTCAAGGGTAGCCTAGGGTTACGGTTAGCCTTAGGGTTAGGCTTAGGGTACGGCTTAGGGTACGGGTTTGGGGAGGGCTTCGGGTACGGCGTAGGGTATGGGTTAGGGTTAGGGTTAGGGTTAGTGTTAGGGTTAGGGCTCGGTTTAGGGTACGGGTTAGGATTAGGGTACGTGTTAGTGTTAGGGTAGGGGTTGGGGTTAGGGTACGCGTTAGGGTTAGGGTAGTTATTAAACCTATCCCACTCTCTAGATACCCCTTAGCACGTAAAGGAATATTATTTGGGGGTCCAGCCATGGAGCAGAGTTTAGACACTAAGATAATATAAGGAACACACACATTATAAAGAAATCACATTAGGATTCTCTTTTTAAGCTGTTCCTTAAAACACTAGAGCTTAGGAAATCTATTGGAGGCAGAAGCAGTCAAGGGTAGCCTAGGGTTAGGGTTAGGCTTAGGGTTAGGCTTAGGGTACGCCTTAGGGTACGGGTTCGGGGAGGGCTTCGGGTACGGCGTAATGTATGGGTTAGGGTTAGGGTTAGGGTTAGAGTTAGTGTTAGGGTTAGGGCTCGGTTTATGGTACGGGTTAGGATTAGGGTACGTGTTAGGGTTAGGGTAGGGGTTAGGGTTAGGGTAGGGGTTAGGGTTAGGGTACGCGTTAGGGTTAGGGTAGTTAATAAACCTATCCCACTCTCTAGATACCCCTTAGCACGTAAAGGAAAATTATTTGGGGGTCCAGCCATGGAGAAGAATTTAGACACTAGGATAAGATAAGTAACACACCCATTATAAAGAAATCACATTAGGATTCTCTTTTTAAGCTGTTCCTTAAAACACTAGTGCTTAGGAAATCTATTGGAGGCAGAAGCAGTCAAGGGTAGCCTAGGGTTAGGGTTAGGCTTAGGGTTAGGCTTAGGGTACGGCTTAGGGTACGGGTTCGGGGAGGGCTTCGGGTACGGTGTAGGGTATGGGTTAGGGTTAGGGTTAGTGTTAGGGTTAGGGCTCGGTTTAGGGTACGGGTTAGGATTAGGGTACGTGTTAGGGCTAGGGTAGGGGTTAGGGTTATGGTACGCGTTAGGGTTAGGGTAGTGATTAAACCTATCCCACTCTCTAGATACCCCTTAGCACATAAAGGAATATTATTTGGGGGTCCAGCCATGGATAAGAGTTTAGACACTAGGATTAGATAAGGAACACACCCATTATAAAGAAATCACATTAGGATTCTCTTTTTAAGCTGTTCCTTAAAACACTAGTGCTTAGGAAATCTATTGGAGGCAGAAGCAGTCAAGGGTAGCCTAGGGTTAGGGTTAGGCTTAGGGTTAGGCTTAGGGTATGCCTTAGGGTACGGGTTCGGGGAGGGCTTCGGGTACGGCGTAGGGTACGGGTTAGGGTTAGGGTTAGGGTTAGTGTTAGGGTTAGGGCTCGGTTTAGGGTATGGGTTAGGATTAGGGTACGTGTTAGGGTTAGGGTAGGGGTTAGCGTTAGGGTACGCGTTAGGGTTAGGGTAGTTATTATACCTATCCCACTCTCTAGATACTCCTTAGCACGTAAAGGAATATTATTTGGGGGTCCAGGCATGGAGAAGAGTTTAGACACTAGGATAAGATAAGGAACACACCCATTATAAAGAAATCACATTAGGATTCTCTTTTTAAGCTGTTCCTTAAAACCCTAGTGCTTAGGAAATCTATTGGAGGCAGAAGCAGTCAAGGGTAGCCTAGGGTTACGGTTAGCCTTAGGGTTAGGCTTAGGGTACGGCTTAGGGTACGGGTTTGGGGAGGGCTTCGGGTACGGCGTAGGGTATGGGTTAGGGTTAGGGTTAGGGTTAGTGTTAGGGTTAGGGCTCGGTTTAGGGTACGGGTTAGGATTAGGGTACGTGTTAGTGTTAGGGTAGGGGTTGGGGTTAGGGTACGCGTTAGGGTTAGGGTAGTTATTAAACCTATCCCACTCTCTAGATACCCCTTAGCACGTAAAGGAATATTATTTGGGGGTCCAGCCATGGAGCAGAGTTTAGACACTAAGATAATATAAGGAACACACACATTATAAAGAAATCACATTAGGATTCTCTTTTTAAGCTGTTCCTTAAAACACTAGAGCTTAGGAAATCTATTGGAGGCAGAAGCAGTCAAGGGTAGCCTAGGGTTAGGGTTAGGCTTAGGGTTAGGCTTAGGGTACGCCTTAGGGTATGGGTTCGGGGAGGGCTTCGGGTACGGCGTAATGTATGGGTTAGGGTTAGGGTTAGGGTTAGAGTTAGTGTTAGGGTTAGGGCTCGGTTTATGGTATGGGTTAGGATTAGGGTACGTGTTAGGGTTAGGGTAGGGGTTAGGGTTAGGGTACGCGTTAGGGTTAGGGTAGTTATTAAACCTATCCCACTCTCTAGATACCCCTTAGCACGTAAAGGAATATTATTTGGGGGTCCAGCCATGGAGAAGAGTTTAGACACTAAGATAATATAAGGAACACACACATTATAAAGAAATCACATTAGGATTCTCTTTTTAAGCTGTTCCTTAAAACCCTAGTGCTTAGGAAATCTATTTTAGGCAGAAGCAGTCAAGGGTAGCCTAGGGTTAGGGTTAGGCTTAGGGTTAGGCTTAGGGTACGGCTTAGGGTACGGGTTTGGGGAGGGCTTCGGGTACGGCGTAGGGTATGGGTTAGGGTTAGGGTTAGGGTTAGTGTTAGGGTTAGGGCTCGGTTTAGGGTACGGGTTAGGATTAGGGTACGTGTTAAGGTTAGGGTAGGGGTTAGGGATAGGGTACGCGTTAGGGTTAGGGTAGTTATTAAACCTATCCCACTCTCTAGATACCCCTTAGCACGTAAAGGAATATTATTTGGGGGTCCAGCCATGGAGAAGAGTTTAGACACTAAGATAATATAAGGAACACACACATTATAAAGAAATCACATTAGGATTCTCTTTTTAAGCTGTTCCTTAAAACACTAGTGCTTAGGAAATCTATTGGAGGCAGAAGCAGTCAAGGGTAGCCTAGGGTTAGGGTTAGGCTTAGGGTTAGGCTTAGGGAACGGCTTAGGGTACGGGTTCGGGGAGGGCTTCGGGTGCGGCGTAGGGTATGGGTTAGGGTTAGGGTTAGGGTTAGTGTTAGGGTTAGGGCTCGGTTTAGGGTACGGGTTAGGATTAGGGTACGTGTTAGGGCTAGGGTAGGGGTTAGGGTTAGGGTACGCGTTAGGGTTAGGGTAGTGATTAAACCTATCCCACTCTCTAGATACCCCTTAGCACATAAAGGAATATTATTTGGGGGTCCAGCCATGGAGAAGAGTTTAGACACTAGGATTAGATAAGGAACACACCCATTATAAAGAAATCACATTAGGATTCTCTTTTTAAGCTGTTCCTTAAAACACTAGTGCTTAGGAAATCTATTGGAGGCAGAAGCAGTCAAGGGTAGCCTAGGGTTAGGGTTAGGCTTAGGGTTAGGCTTAGGGTACGCCTTAGGGTACGGGTTCGGGGAGGGCTTCTGGTACGGCGTAGGGTATGGGTTAGGGTTAGGGTTAGGGTTAGTGTTAGGGTTAGGGCTCGGTTTAGGGTACGGGTTAGGATTAGGGTACGTGTTAGGGTTAGGGTAGGGGTTAGGGTTAGGGTACGCGTTAGGGTTAGGGTAGTTATTAAACCTATCCCACTCTCTAGATACCCCTTAGCACGTAAATGAATATTATTTGGGGGTCCAGCCATGGAGAAGAGTGTAGACACTAAGAAAATATAAGGAACACACACATTATAAAGAAATCACATTAGGATTCTCTTTTTAAGCTGTTCCTTAAAACACTAGTGCTTAGGAAATCTATTGGAGGCAGAAGCAGTCAAGGGTAGCCTAGGGTTAGGGTTAGGCTTAGGGTTAGGCTTAGGGTACGGCTTAGGGTACGGGTTCGGGGAGGGCTTCGGGTACGGTGTAGGGTATGGGTTAGGGTTAGGGTTAGTGTTAGGGTTAGGGCTCGGTTTAGGGTACGGGTTAGGATTAGGGTACGTGTTAGGGCTAGGGTAGGGGTTAGGGTTATGGTACGCGTTAGGGTTAGGGTAGTGATTAAACCTATCCCACTCTCTAGATACCCCTTAGCACATAAAGGAATATTATTTGGGGGTCCAGCCATGGATAAGAGTTTAGACACTAGGATTAGATAAGGAACACACCCATTATAAAGAAATCACATTAGGATTCTCTTTTTAAGCTGTTCCTTAAAACACTAGTGCTTAGGAAATCTATTGGAGGCAGAAGCAGTCAAGGGTAGCCTAGGGTTAGGGTTAGGCTTAGGGTTAGGCTTAGGGTATGCCTTAGGGTACGGGTTCGGGGAGGGCTTCGGGTACGGCGTAGGGTACGGGTTAGGGTTAGGGTTAGGGTTAGTGTTAGGGTTAGGGCTCGGTTTAGGGTATGGGTTAGGATTAGGGTACGTGTTAGGGTTAGGGTAGGGGTTAGCGTTAGGGTACGCGTTAGGGTTAGGGTAGTTATTATACCTATCCCACTCTCTAGATACTCCTTAGCACGTAAAGGAATATTATTTGGGGGTCCAGGCATGGAGAAGAGTTTAGACACTAGGATAAGATAAGGAACACACCCATTATAAAGAAATCACATTAGGATTCTCTTTTTAAGCTGTTCCTTAAAACCCTAGTGCTTAGGAAATCTATTGGAGGCAGAAGCAGTCAAGGGTAGCCTAGGGTTACGGTTAGCCTTAGGGTTAGGCTTAGGGTACGGCTTAGGGTACGGGTTTGGGGAGGGCTTCGGGTACGGCGTAGGGTATGGGTTAGGGTTAGGGTTAGGGTTAGTGTTAGGGTTAGGGCTCGGTTTAGGGTACGGGTTAGGATTAGGGTACGTGTTAGTGTTAGGGTAGGGGTTGGGGTTAGGGTACGCGTTAGGGTTAGGGTAGTTATTAAACCTATCCCACTCTCTAGATACCCCTTAGCACGTAAAGGAATATTATTTGGGGGTCCAGCCATGGAGCAGAGTTTAGACACTAAGATAATATAAGGAACACACACATTATAAAGAAATCACATTAGGATTCTCTTTTTAAGCTGTTCCTTAAAACACTAGAGCTTAGGAAATCTATTGGAGGCAGAAGCAGTCAAGGGTAGCCTAGGGTTAGGGTTAGGCTTAGGGTTAGGCTTAGGGTACGCCTTAGGGTACGGGTTCGGGGAGGGCTTCGGGTACGGCGTAATGTATGGGTTAGGGTTAGGGTTAGGGTTAGAGTTAGTGTTAGGGTTAGGGCTCGGTTTATGGTACGGGTTAGGATTAGGGTACGTGTTAGGGTTAGGGTAGGGGTTAGGGTTAGGGTACGCGTTAGGGTTAGGGTAGTTATTAAACCTATCCCACTCTCTAGATACCCCTTAGCACGTAAAGGAATATTATTTGGGGGTCCAGCCATGGAGAAGAGTTTAGACACTAAGATAATATAAGGAACACACACATTATAAAGAAATCACATTAGGATTCTCTTTTTAAGCTGTTCCTTAAAACCCTAGTGCTTAGGAAATCTATTTTAGGCAGAAGCAGTCAAGGGTAGCCTAGGGTTAGGGTTAGGCTTAGGGTTAGGCTTAGGGTACGGCTTAGGGTACGGGTTTGGGGAGGGCTTCGGGTACGGCGTAGGGTATGGGTTAGGGTTAGGGTTAGGGTTAGTGTTAGGGTTAGGGCTCGGTTTAGGGTACGGGTTAGGATTAGGGTACGTGTTAAGGTTAGGGTAGGGGTTAGGGATAGGGTACGCGTTAGGGTTAGGGTAGTTATTAAACCTATCCCACTCTCTAGATACCCCTTAGCACGTAAAGGAATATTATTTGGGGGTCCAGCCATGGAGAAGAGTTTAGACACTAAGATAATATAAGGAACACACACATTATAAAGAAATCACATTAGGATTCTCTTTTTAAGCTGTTCCTTAAAACACTAGTGCTTAGGAAATCTATTGGAGGCAGAAGCAGTCAAGGGTAGCCTAGGGTTAGGGTTAGGCTTAGGGTTAGGCTTAGGGAACGGCTTAGGGTACGGGTTCGGGGAGGGCTTCGGGTGCGGCGTAGGGTATGGGTTAGGGTTAGGGTTAGGGTTAGTGTTAGGGTTAGGGCTCGGTTTAGGGTACGGGTTAGGATTAGGGTACGTGTTAGGGCTAGGGTAGGGGTTAGGGTTAGGGTACGCGTTAGGGTTAGGGTAGTGATTAAACCTATCCCACTCTCTAGATACCCCTTAGCACATAAAGGAATATTATTTGGGGGTCCAGCCATGGAGAAGAGTTTAGACACTAGGATTAGATAAGGAACACACCCATTATAAAGAAATCACATTAGGATTCTCTTTTTAAGCTGTTCCTTAAAACACTAGTGCTTAGGAAATCTATTGGAGGCAGAAGCAGTCAAGGGTAGCCTAGGGTTAGTGTTAGGGTGAGGGTTAGGGTTAGGGTACGGCTTAGGGTACGTGTTCGGGTAGGGGTTCTGGTACGGCGTATGGTATGAGTTAGGGTCAGGGTTAGGGGTAGTGTTAGGTTTAGGGCTCGGTTTAGGGTACGTGTTAGGGTTAGGGTAGTGGTTAGGGTTAGGGTACGCGTTAGGGTTAGGGTAGTTATTAAACCTATCCCACTCTCTAGATACCCCTTAGCACGTAAAGGAATATTATTTGGGGTCCAGCCATGGAGAAGAGTTTAGACACTAGGATAAGATAAGGAACGCACCCATTATAAAGAAATCACATTAGGATTCTCTTTTTACGCTGTTCCTTAAAACACTAGTGCTTAGGAAATCTATTGGAGGCAGAAGCAGTCAAGGGTAGCCTAGGGTTAGGGTTAGGCTTAGGGTACGGCTTAGGGTACGGGTTCGGGGAGGGCTTCGGGTACGGCGTAGTGTATGGGTTAGGGTTAGCGTTAGGGTTAGTGTTAGGGTTAGGGCTCGGTTTAGGGTACGGGTTAGGTTTACGGTACGTGTTAGGGTTAGGGTAGGGTTTAGGGTTAGGGTACGCGTTAGGGTTAAGGTAGTTATTAAACCTATCCCACTCTCTAGATACCCCTTAGCACGTAAAGGAATATTATTTGGGGGTCCAGCCATGGAGAAGAGTTTAGACACTAAGATAATATGAGGAACACACCCATTATAAAGAAATCACATTAGGATTCTCTTTTTAAGCTGTTCCTTAAAACACTAGTGCTTAGGAAATCTATTGGAGGCAGAAGCAGTCAAGGGTAGCCTAGGGTTAGGGTTAGGCTTAGGGTTAGGCTTAGGGTACGGCTTAGGGTACGAGTTCGGGGAGGGCTTCGGGTACGGCGTAGGGTATGGGTTAGGGTTAGGGTTAGGGTTAGTGTTAGGGTTAGGGCTCGGTTTAGGGTACGGGTTAGGATTAGGGTACGTGTTAGGGTTAGGGTAGGGGTTAGGGTTAGGGTACGCGTTAGGGTTAGGGTAGTTATTAAACCTATCCCACTCTCTAGATACCCCTTAGCACGTAAATGAATATTATTTGGGGGTCCAGCCATGGAGAAGAGTTTAGACACTAAGAAAATATAAGGAACACACACATTATAAAGAAATCACATTAGGATTCTCTTTTTAAGCTGTTCCTTAAAACACTAGTGCTTAGGAAATCTATTGGAGGCAGAAGCAGTCAAGGGTAGCCTAGGGTTAGGGTTAGGCTTAGGGTTAGGCTTAGGGTACGGCTTAGGGTACGGGTTCGGGGAGGGCTTCGGGTATGGCGTAGGGTATGGGTTAGGGATAGAGTTAGTGTTAGGGTTAGGGCTCGGTTTAGGGTACGGGTTAGGATTAGGGTACGTGTTAGGGCTAGGGTAGGGGTTAGGGTTAGGGTACGCATTAGGGTTAGGGTAGTCATTAAACCTATCCCACTCTCTAGATACCCCTTAGCACATAAAGGAATATTATTTGGGGGTCCAGCCATGGATAAGAGTTTAGACACTAGGATTAGATAAGGAACACACCCATTATAAAGAAATCACATTAGGATTCTCTTTTTAAGCTGTTCCTTAAAACACTAGTGCTTAGGAAATCTATTGGAGGCAGAAGCAGTCAAGGGTAGCCTAGGGTTAGGGTTAGGCTTAGGGTTAGGCTTAGGGTATGCCTTAGGGTACGGGTTCGGGGAGGGCTTCGGGTACGGCGTAGGGTATGGGTTAGGGTTAGGGTTAGGGTTAGTGTTAGGGTTAGGGCTCGGTTTAGGTTATGGGTTAGGATTAGGGTACGTGTTAGGGTTAGGGTAGGGGTTAGTGTTAGGGTACGCGTTAGGGTTAGGGTAGTTATTAAACCTATCCCACTCTCTAGATACTCCTTAGCACGTACAGGAATATTATTTGGGGGTCCAGGCATGGAGAAGAGTTTAGACACTAAGATAATATAAGGAACACACACATTATAAAGAAATCACATTAGGATTCTCTTTTTAAGCTGTTCCTTAAAACACTAGTGCTTAGGAAATCTATTGGAGTCAGAAGCAGTCAAGGGTAGCCTAGGGTTAGGGTTAGGCTTAGGGTTAGGCTTAGGGTACGGCTTAGGGTACGGGTTCGGGGAGGGCTTCGGTTACGGCGTAGGGTATGGGTTAGGGTTAGGGTTAGGGTTAGTGTTAGGGTTAGGGCTCGGTTTAGGGTACGGGTTAGGATTAGGGTACGTGTTAGTGTTAGGGTAGGGGTTGGGGTTAGGGTACGCGTTAGGGTTAGGGTAGTTATTAAACCTATCCCACTCTCTAGATACCCCTTAGCACGTAAAGGAATATTATTTGGGGGTCCAGCCATGGAGCAGAGTTTAGACACTAAGATAATATAAGGAACACACACATTATAAAGAAATCACATTAGGATTCTCTTTTTAAGCTGTTCCTTAAAACACTAGAGCTTAGGAAATCTATTGGAGGCAGAAGCAGTCAAGGGTAGCCTAGGGTTAGGGTTAGGCTTAGGGTTAGGCTTAGGGTACGCCTTAGGGTACGGGTTCGGGGAGGGCTTCGGGTACGGCGTAATGTATGGGTTAGGGTTAGGGTTAGGGTTAGAGTTAGTGTTAGGGTTAGGGCTCGGTTTATGGTATGGGTTAGGATTAGGGTACGTGTTAGGGTTAGGGTAGGGGTTAGGGTTAGGGTTCGCTTTAGGGTTAGGGTAGTTATTAAACCTATCCCACTCTCTAGATACCCCTTAGCACGTAAAGGAATATTATTTGGGGGTCCAGCCATGGAGAAGAGTTTAGACACTAAGATAATATAAGGAACACACACATTATAAAGAAATCACATTAGGATTCTCTTTTTAAGCTGTTCCTTAAAACCCTAGTGCTTAGGAAATCTATTTTAGGCAGAAGCAGTCAAGGGTAGCCTAGGGTTAGGGTTAGGCTTAGGGTTAGGCTTAGGGTACGGCTTAGGGTACGGGTTTGGGGAGGGCTTCGGGTACGGCGTAGGGTATGGGTTAGGGTTAGGGTTAGGGTTAGTGTTAGGGTTAGGGCTCGGTTTAGGGTACGGGTTAGGATTAGGGTACGTGTTAAGGTTAGGGTAGGGGTTAGGGATAGGGTACGCGTTAGGGTTAGGGTAGTTATTAAACCTATCCCACTCTCTAGATACCCCTTAGCACGTAAAGGAATATTATTTGGGGGTCCAGCCATGGAGAAGAGTTTAGACACTAAGATAATATAAGGAACACACACATTATAAAGAAATCACATTAGGATTCTCTTTTTAAGCTGTTCCTTAAAACACTAGTGCTTAGGAAATCTATTGGAGGCAGAAGCAGTCAAGGGTAGCCTAGGGTTAGGGTTAGGCTTAGGGTTAGGCTTAGGGAACGGCTTAGGGTACGGGTTCGGGGAGGGCTTCGGGTGCGGCGTAGGGTATGGGTTAGGGTTAGGGTTAGGGTTAGTGTTAGGGTTAGGGCTCGGTTTAGGGTACGGGTTAGGATTAGGGTACGTGTTAGGGCTAGGGTAGGGGTTAGGGTTAGGGTACGCGTTAGGGTTAGGGTAGTGATTAAACCTATCCCACTCTCTAGATACCCCTTAGCACATAAAGGAATATTATTTGGGGGTCCAGCCATGGAGAAGAGTTTAGACACTAGGATTAGATAAGGAACACACCCATTATAAAGAAATCACATTAGGATTCTCTTTTTAAGCTGTTCCTTAAAACACTAGTGCTTAGGAAATCTATTGGAGGCAGAAGCAGTCAAGGGTAGCCTAGGGTTAGGGTTAAGCTTAGGGTTAGGCTTAGGGTACGGCTTAGGGTACGTGTTCGGGGAGGGCTTCGGGTACGGCGTAGGGTATGGGTTAGGGTTAGGGTTAGGGTTAGTGTTAGGGTTAGGGCTCGGTTTAGGGTACAGGTTAGGATTAGGGTACGTGTTAGGGTTAGGGTAGGGGTTAGGGTTAGGGTACGCGTTACGGATAGGGTAGTTATTAAACCTATCCCACTCTCTAGATACCCCTTAGCACGTAAATGAATATTATTTGGGGGTCCAGCCATGGAGAAGAGTGTAGACACTAAGAAAATATAAGGAACACACACATTATAAAGAAATCACATTAGGATTCTCTTTTTAAGCTGTTCCTTAAAACACTAGTGCTTAGGAAATCTATTGGAGGCAGAAGCAGTCAAGGGTAGCCTAGGGTTAGGGTTAGGCTTAGGGTTAGGCTTAGGGTACGCCTTAGGGTACGGGTTCGGGGAGGGCTTCTGGTACGGCGTAGGGTATGGGTTAGGGTTAGGGTTAGGGTTAGTGTTAGGGTTAGGGCTCGGTTTAGGGTACGGGTTAGGATTAGGGTACGTGTTAGGGTTAGGGTAGGGGTTAGGGTTAGGGTACGCGTTAGGGTTAGGGTAGTTATTAAACCTATCCCACTCTCTAGATACCCCTTAGCACGTAAATGAATATTATTTGGGGGTCCAGCCATGGAGAAGAGTGTAGACACTAAGAAAATATAAGGAACACACACATTATAAAGAAATCACATTAGGATTCTCTTTTTAAGCTGTTCCTTAAAACACTAGTGCTTAGGAAATCTATTGGAGGCAGAAGCAGTCAAGGGTAGCCTAGGGTTAGGGTTAGGCTTAGGGTTAGGCTTAGGGTACGGCTTAGGGTACGGGTTCGGGGAGGGCTTCGGGTACGGTGTAGGGTATGGGTTAGGGTTAGGGTTAGTGTTAGGGTTAGGGCTCGGTTTAGGGTACGGGTTAGGATTAGGGTACGTGTTAGGGCTAGGGTAGGGGTTAGGGTTATGGTACGCGTTAGGGTTAGGGTAGTGATTAAACCTATCCCACTCTCTAGATACCCCTTAGCACATAAAGGAATATTATTTGGGGGTCCAGCCATGGATAAGAGTTTAGACACTAGGATTAGATAAGGAACACACCCATTATAAAGAAATCACATTAGGATTCTCTTTTTAAGCTGTTCCTTAAAACACTAGTGCTTAGGAAATCTATTGGAGGCAGAAGCAGTCAAGGGTAGCCTAGGGTTAGGGTTAGGCTTAGGGTTAGGCTTAGGGTATGCCTTAGGGTACGGGTTCGGGGAGGGCTTCGGGTACGGCGTAGGGTACGGGTTAGGGTTAGGGTTAGGGTTAGTGTTAGGGTTAGGGCTCGGTTTAGGGTATGGGTTAGGATTAGGGTACGTGTTAGGGTTAGGGTAGGGGTTAGCGTTAGGGTACGCGTTAGGGTTAGGGTAGTTATTATACCTATCCCACTCTCTAGATACTCCTTAGCACGTAAAGGAATATTATTTGGGGGTCCAGGCATGGAGAAGAGTTTAGACACTAGGATAAGATAAGGAACACACCCATTATAAAGAAATCACATTAGGATTCTCTTTTTAAGCTGTTCCTTAAAACCCTAGTGCTTAGGAAATCTATTGGAGGCAGAAGCAGTCAAGGGTAGCCTAGGGTTACGGTTAGCCTTAGGGTTAGGCTTAGGGTACGGCTTAGGGTACGGGTTTGGGGAGGGCTTCGGGTACGGCGTAGGGTATGGGTTAGGGTTAGGGTTAGGGTTAGTGTTAGGGTTAGGGCTCGGTTTAGGGTACGGGTTAGGATTAGGGTACGTGTTAGTGTTAGGGTAGGGGTTGGGGTTAGGGTACGCGTTAGGGTTAGGGTAGTTATTAAACCTATCCCACTCTCTAGATACCCCTTAGCACGTAAAGGAATATTATTTGGGGGTCCAGCCATGGAGCAGAGTTTAGACACTAAGATAATATAAGGAACACACACATTATAAAGAAATCACATTAGGATTCTCTTTTTAAGCTGTTCCTTAAAACACTAGAGCTTAGGAAATCTATTGGAGGCAGAAGCAGTCAAGGGTAGCCTAGGGTTAGGGTTAGGCTTAGGGTTAGGCTTAGGGTACGCCTTAGGGTACGGGTTCGGGGAGGGCTTCGGGTACGGCGTAATGTATGGGTTAGGGTTAGGGTTAGGGTTAGAGTTAGTGTTAGGGTTAGGGCTCGGTTTATGGTACGGGTTAGGATTAGGGTACGTGTTAGGGTTAGGGTAGGGGTTAGGGTTAGGGTAGGGGTTAGGGTTAGGGTACGCGTTAGGGTTAGGGTAGTTAATAAACCTATCCCACTCTCTAGATACCCCTTAGCACGTAAAGGAAAATTATTTGGGGGTCCAGCCATGGAGAAGAATTTAGACACTAGGATAAGATAAGTAACACACCCATTATAAAGAAATCACATTAGGATTCTCTTTTTAAGCTGTTCCTTAAAACACTAGTGCTTAGGAAATCTATTGGAGGCAGAAGCAGTCAAGGGTAGCCTAGGGTTAGGGTTAGGCTTAGGGTTAGGCTTAGGGTACGGCTTAGGGTACGGGTTCGGGGAGGGCTTCGGGTACGGTGTAGGGTATGGGTTAGGGTTAGGGTTAGTGTTAGGGTTAGGGCTCGGTTTAGGGTACGGGTTAGGATTAGGGTACGTGTTAGGGCTAGGGTAGGGGTTAGGGTTATGGTACGCGTTAGGGTTAGGGTAGTGATTAAACCTATCCCACTCTCTAGATACCCCTTAGCACATAAAGGAATATTATTTGGGGGTCCAGCCATGGATAAGAGTTTAGACACTAGGATTAGATAAGGAACACACCCATTATAAAGAAATCACATTAGGATTCTCTTTTTAAGCTGTTCCTTAAAACACTAGTGCTTAGGAAATCTATTGGAGGCAGAAGCAGTCAAGGGTAGCCTAGGGTTAGGGTTAGGCTTAGGGTTAGGCTTAGGGTATGCCTTAGGGTACGGGTTCGGGGAGGGCTTCGGGTACGGCGTAGGGTACGGGTTAGGGTTAGGGTTAGGGTTAGTGTTAGGGTTAGGGCTCGGTTTAGGGTATGGGTTAGGATTAGGGTACGTGTTAGGGTTAGGGTAGGGGTTAGCGTTAGGGTACACGTTAGGGTTAGGGTAGTTATTATACCTATCCCACTCTCTAGATACTCCTTAGCACGTAAAGGAATATTATTTGGGGGTCCAGGCATGGAGAAGAGTTTAGACACTAGGATAAGATAAGGAACACACCCATTATAAAGAAATCACATTAGGATTCTCTTTTTAAGCTGTTCCTTAAAACCCTAGTGCTTAGGAAATCTATTGGAGGCAGAAGCAGTCAAGGGTAGCCTAGGGTTACGGTTAGCCTTAGGGTTAGGCTTAGGGTACGGCTTAGGGTACGGGTTTGGGGAGGGCTTCGGGTACGGCGTAGGGTATGGGTTAGGGTTAGGGTTAGGGTTAGTGTTAGGGTTAGGGCTCGGTTTAGGGTACGGGTTAGGATTAGGGTACGTGTTAGTGTTAGGGTAGGGGTTGGGGTTAGGGTACGCGTTAGGGTTAGGGTAGTTATTAAACCTATCCCACTCTCTAGATACCCCTTAGCACGTAAAGGAATATTATTTGGGGGTCCAGCCATGGAGCAGAGTTTAGACACTAAGATAATATAAGGAACACACACATTATAAAGAAATCACATTAGGATTCTCTTTTTAAGCTGTTCCTTAAAACACTAGAGCTTAGGAAATCTATTGGAGGCAGAAGCAGTCAAGGGTAGCCTAGGGTTAGGGTTAGGCTTAGGGTTAGGCTTAGGGTACGCCTTAGGGTACGGGTTCGGGGAGGGCTTCGGGTACGGCGTAATGTATGGGTTAGGGTTAGGGTTAGGGTTAGAGTTAGTGTTAGGGTTAGGGCTCGGTTTATGGTACGGGTTAGGATTAGGGTACGTGTTAGGGTTAGGGTAGGGGTTAGGGTTAGGGTAGGGGTTAGGGTTAGGGTACGCGTTAGGGTTAGGGTAGTTAATAAACCTATCCCACTCTCTAGATACCCCTTAGCACGTAAAGGAAAATTATTTGGGGGTCCAGCCATGGAGAAGAATTTAGACACTAGGATAAGATAAGTAACACACCCATTATAAAGAAATCACATTAGGATTCTCTTTTTAAGCTGTTCCTTAAAACACTAGTGCTTAGGAAATCTATTGGAGGCAGAAGCAGTCAAGGGTAGCCTAGGGTTAGGGTTAGGCTTAGGGTTAGGCTTAGGGTACGGCTTAGGGTACGGGTTCGGGGAGGGCTTCGGGTACGGTGTAGGGTATGGGTTAGGGTTAGGGTTAGTGTTAGGGTTAGGGCTCGGTTTAGGGTACGGGTTAGGATTAGGATACGTGTTAGGGCTAGGATAGGGGTTAGGGTTATGGTACGCGTTAGGGTTAGGGTAGTGATTAAAGCTATCCCACTCTCTAGATACCCCTTAGCACATAAAGGAATATTATTTGGGGGTCCAGCCATGGATAAGAGTTTAGACACTAGGATTAGATAAGGAACACACCCATTATAAAGAAATCACATTAGGATTCTCTTTTTAAGCTGTTCCTTAAAACACTAGTGCTTAGGAAATCTATTGGAGGCAGAAGCAGTCAAGGGTAGCCTAGGGTTAGGGTTAGGCTTAGGGTTAGGCTTAGGGTATGCCTTAGGGTACGGGTTCGGGGAGGGCTTCGGGTACGGCTTAGGGTACGGGTTAGGGTTAGGGTTAGGGTTAGTGTTAGGGTTAGGGCTCGGTTTAGGGTATGGGTTAGGATTAGGGTACGTGTTAGGGTTAGGGTAGGGGTTAGCGTTAGGGTACGCGTTAGGGTTAGGGTAGTTATTATACCTATCCCACTCTCTAGATACTCCTTAGCACGTAAAGGAATATTATTTGGGGGTCCAGGCATGGAGAAGAGTTTAGACACTAGGATAAGATAAGGAACACACCCATTATAAAGAAATCACATTAGGATTCTCTTTTTAAGCTGTTCCTTAAAACCCTAGTGCTTAGGAAATCTATTGGAGGCAGAAGCAGTCAAGGGTAGCCTAGGGTTACGGTTAGCCTTAGGGTTAGGCTTAGGGTACGGCTTAGGGTACGGGTTTGGGGAGGGCTTCGGGTACGGCGTAGGGTATGGGTTAGGGTTAGGGTTAGGGTTAGTGTTAGGGTTAGGGCTCGGTTTAGGGTACGGGTTAGGATTAGGGTACGTGTTAGTGTTAGGGTAGGGGTTGGGGTTAGGGTACGCGTTAGGGTTAGGGTAGTTATTAAACCTATCCCACTCTCTAGATACCCCTTAGCACGTAAAGGAATATTATTTGAGGGTCCAGCCATGGAGCAGAGTTTAGACACTAAGATAATATAAGGAACACACACATTATAAAGAAATCACATTAGGATTCTCTTTTTAAGCTGTTCCTTAAAACACTAGAGCTTAGGAAATCTATTGGAGGCAGAAGCAGTCAAGGGTAGCCTAGGGTTAGGGTTAGGCTTAGGGTTAGGCTTAGGGTACGCCTTAGGGTACGGGTTCGGGGAGGGCTTCGGGTACGGCGTAATGTATGGGTTAGGGTTAGGGTTAGGGTTAGAGTTAGTGTTAGGGTTAGGGCTCGGTTTATGGTACGGGTTAGGATTAGGGTACGTGTTAGGGTTAGGGTAGGGGTTAGGGTTAGGGTACGCGTTAGGGTTAGGGTAGTTATTAAACCTATCCCACTCTCTAGATACCCCTTAGCACGTAAAGGAATATTATTTGGGGGTCCAGCCATGGAGAAGAGTTTAGACACTAAGATAATATAAGGAACACACACATTATAAAGAAATCACATTAGGATTCTCTTTTTAAGCTGTTCCTTAAAACCCTAGTGCTTAGGAAATCTATTTTAGGCAGAAGCAGTCAAGGGTAGCCTAGGGTTAGGGTTAGGCTTAGGGTTAGGCTTAGGGTACGGCTTAGGGTACGGGTTTGGGGAGGGCTTCGGGTACGGCGTAGGGTATGGGTTAGGGTTAGGGTTAGGGTTAGTGTTAGGGTTAGGGCTCGGTTTAGGGTACGTGTTAGGGTTAGGGTAGTGGTTAGGGTTAGGGTACGCGTTAGGGTTAGGGTAGTTATTAAACCTATCCCACTCTCTAGATACCCCTCAGCACGTAAAGGAATATTATTTGGGGTCCAGCCATGGAGAAGAGTTTAGACACTAGGATAAGATAAGGAACGCACCCATTATAAAGAAATCACATTAGGATTCTCTTTTTACGCTGTTCCTTAAAACACTAGTGCTTAGGAAATCTATTGGAGGCAGAAGCAGTCAAGGGTAGCCTAGGGTTAGGGTTAGGCTTAGGGTACGGCTTAGGGTACGGGTTCGGGGAGGGCTTCGGGTACGGCGTAGTGTATGGGTTAGGGTTAGCGTTAGGGTTAGTGTTAGGGTTAGGGCTCGGTTTAGGGTACGGGTTAGGTTTAGGGTACGTGTTAGGGTTAGGGTAGGGTTTAGGGTTAGGGTACGCGTTAGGGTTAAGGTAGTTATTAAACCTATCCCACTCTCTAGATACCCCTTAGCACGTAAAGGAATATTATTTGGGGGTCCAGCCATGGAGAAGAGTTTAGACACTAAGATAATATAAGGAACACACCCATTATAAAGAAATCACATTAGGATTCTCTTTTTAAGCTGTTCCTTAAAACACTAGTGCTTAGGAAATCTATTGGAGGCAGAAGCAGTCAAGGGTAGCCTAGGGTTAGGGTTAGGCTTAGGGTTAGGCTTAGGGTACGGCTTAGGGTACGAGTTCGGGGAGGGCTTCGGGTACGGCGTAGGGTATGGGTTAGGGTTAGGGTTAGGGTTAGTGTTAGGGTTAGGGCTCGGTTTAGGGTACGGGTTAGGATTAGGGTACGTGTTAGGGTTAGGGTAGGGGTTAGGGTTAGGGTACGCGTTAGGGTTAGGGTAGTTATTAAACCTATCCCACTCTCTAGATACCCCTTAGCACGTAAATGAATATTATTTGGGGGTCCAGCCATGGAGAAGAGTTTAGACACTAAGAAAATATAAGGAACACACACATTATAAAGAAATCACATTAGGATTCTCTTTTTAAGCTGTTCCTTAAAACACTAGTGCTTAGGAAATCTATTGGAGGCAGAAGCAGTCAAGGGTAGCCTAGGGTTAGGGTTAGGCTTAGGGTTAGGCTTAGGGTACGGCTTAGGGTACGGGTTCGGGGAGGGCTTCGGGTATGGCGTAGGGTATGGGTTAGGGATAGAGTTAGTGTTAGGGTTAGGGCTCGGTTTAGGGTACGGGTTAGGATTAGGGTACGTGTTAGGGCTAGGGTAGGGGTTAGGGTTAGGGTACGCATTAGGGTTAGGGTAGTCATTAAACCTATCCCACTCTCTAGATACCCCTTAGCACATAAAGGAATATTATTTGGGGGTCCAGCCATGGATAAGAGTTTAGACACTAGGATTAGATAAGGAACACACCCATTATAAAGAAATCACATTAGGATTCTCTTTTTAAGCTGTTCCTTAAAACACTAGTGCTTAGGAAATCTATTGGAGGCAGAAGCAGTCAAGGGTAGCCTAGGGTTAGGGTTAGGCTTAGGGTTAGGCTTAGGGTATGCCTTAGGGTACGGGTTCGGGGAGGGCTTCGGGTACGGCGTAGGGTATGGGTTAGGGTTAGGGTTAGGGTTAGTGTTAGGGTTAGGGCTCGGTTTAGGTTATGGGTTAGGATTAGGGTACGTGTTAGGGTTAGGGTAGGGGTTAGTGTTAGGGTACGCGTTAGGGTTAGGGTAGTTATTAAACCTATCCCACTCTCTAGATACTCCTTAGCACGTACAGGAATATTATTTGGGGGTCCAGGCATGGAGAAGAGTTTAGACACTAAGATAATATAAGGAACACACACATTATAAAGAAATCACATTAGGATTCTCTTTTTAAGCTGTTCCTTAAAACACTAGTGCTTAGGAAATCTATTGGAGTCAGAAGCAGTCAAGGGTAGCCTAGGGTTAGGGTTAGGCTTAGGGTTAGGCTTAGGGTACGGCTTAGGGTACGGGTTCGGTGAGGGCTTCGGTTACGGCGTAGGGTATGGGTTAGGGTTAGGGTTAGGGTTAGTGTTAGGGTTAGGGCTCGGTTTAGGGTACGGGTTAGGATTAGGGTACGTGTTAGGGTTAGGGTAGGGTTTAGGGTTAGGGTACGCATTAGGGTTAGGGTAGTTATTAAACCTATCCCACTCTCTAGATACCCCTTAGCACGTAAAGGAATATTATTTGGGGGTCCAGCCATGGAGAAGAGTTTAGACACTAAGATAATATAAGGAACACACACATTATAAAGAAATCACATTAGGATTCTCTTTTTAAGCTGTTCCTTAAAACCCTAGTGCTTAGGAAATCTATTGGAGGCAGAAGCAGTCAAGGGTAGCCTAGGGTTAGGGTTAGGCTTAGGGTTAGGCTTAGGATACGGCTTAGGTTACGGGTTTGGGGAGGGCTTCTGGTACGGCGTAGGGTATGGGTTAGGGTTAGGGTTAGGGTTAGTGTTAGGGTTAGGGCTCGGTTTAGGGTACGGGTTAGGATTAGGGTACGTGTTAGGGTTAGGGTAGGGGTTAGGGTTAGGGTACGCGTTAGGGTTAGGGTAGTTATTAAACCTATCCCACTCTCTAGATACCCCTTAGCACGTAAATGAATATTATTTGGGGGTCCAGCCATGGAGAAGAGTGTAGACACTAAGAAAATATAAGGAACACACACATTATAAAGAAATCACATTAGGATTCTCTTTTTAAGCTGTTCCTTAAAACACTAGTGCTTAGGAAATCTATTGGAGGCAGAAGCAGTCAAGGGTAGCCTAGGGTTAGGGTTAGGCTTAGGGTTAGGCTTAGGGTACGGCTTAGGGTACGGGTTCGGGGAGGGCTTCGGGTACGGTGTAGGGTATGGGTTAGGGTTAGGGTTAGTGTTAGGGTTAGGGCTCGGTTTAGGGTACGGGTTAGGATTAGGGTACGTGTTAGGGCTAGGGTAGGGGTTAGGGTTATGGTACGCGTTAGGGTTAGGGTAGTGATTAAACCTATCCCACTCTCTAGATACCCCTTAGCACATAAAGGAATATTATTTGGGGGTCCAGCCATGGATAAGAGTTTAGACACTAGGATTAGATAAGGAACACACCCATTATAAAGAAATCACATTAGGATTCTCTTTTTAAGCTGTTCCTTAAAACACTAGTGCTTAGGAAATCTATTGGAGGCAGAAGCAGTCAAGGGTAGCCTAGGGTTAGGGTTAGGCTTAGGGTTAGGCTTAGGGTATGCCTTAGGGTACGGGTTCGGGGAGGGCTTCGGGTACGGCGTAGGGTACGGGTTAGGGTTAGGGTTAGGGTTAGTGTTAGGGTTAGGGCTCGGTTTAGGGTATGGGTTAGGATTAGGGTACGTGTTAGGGTTAGGGTAGGGGTTAGCGTTAGGGTACGCGTTAGGGTTAGGGTAGTTATTATACCTATCCCACTCTCTAGATACTCCTTAGCACGTAAAGGAATATTATTTGGGGGTCCAGGCATGGAGAAGAGTTTAGACACTAGGATAAGATAAGGAACACACCCATTATAAAGAAATCACATTAGGATTCTCTTTTTAAGCTGTTCCTTAAAACCCTAGTGCTTAGGAAATCTATTGGAGGCAGAAGCAGTCAAGGGTAGCCTAGGGTTAGGGTTAGGCTTAGGGTTAGGCTTAGGGTACGCCTTAGGGTACGGGTTCGGGGAGGGCTTCGGGTACGGCGTAATGTATGGGTTAGGGTTAGGGTTAGGGTTAGAGTTAGTGTTAGGGTTAGGGCTCGGTTTATGGTACGGGTTAGGATTAGGGTACGTGTTAGGGTTAGGGTAGGGGTTAGGGTTAGGGTACGCGTTAGGGTTAGGGTAGTTATTAAACCTATCCCACTCTCTAGATACCCCTTAGCACGTAAAGGAATATTATTTGGGGGTCCAGCCATGGAGAAGAGTTTAGACACTAAGATAATATAAGGAACACACACATTATAAAGAAATCACATTAGGATTCTCTTTTTAAGCTGTTCCTTAAAACCCTAGTGCTTAGGAAATCTATTTTAGGCAGAAGCAGTCAAGGGTAGCCTAGGGTTAGGGTTAGGCTTAGGGTTAGGCTTAGGGTACGGCTTAGGGTACGGGTTTGGGGAGGGCTTCGGGTACGGCGTAGGGTATGGGTTAGGGTTAGGGTTAGGGTTAGTGTTAGGGTTAGGGCTCGGTTTAGGGTACGGGTTAGGATTAGGGTACGTGTTAGGGCTAGGGTAGGGGTTAGGGTTAGGGTACGCGTTAGGGTTAGGGTAGTGATTAAACCTATCCCACTCTCTAGATACCCCTTAGCACATAAAGGAATATTATTTGGGGGTCCAGCCATGGAGAAGAGTTTAGACACTAGGATTAGATAAGGAACACACCCATTATAAAGAAATCACATTAGGATTCTCTTTTTAAGCTGTTCCTTAAAACACTAGTGCTTAGGAAATCTATTGGAGGCAGAAGCAGTCAAGGGTAGCCTAGGGTTAGTGTTAGGCTTAGGGTTAGGCTTAGGGTACGGCTTAGGGTACGTGTTCGGGTAGGGGTTCTGGTACGGCGTATGGTATGGGTTAGGGTCAGGGTTAGGGGTAGTGTTAGGTTTAGGGCTCGGTTTAGGGTACGTGTTAGGGTTAGGGTAGTGGTTAGGGTTAGGGTACGCGTTAGGGTTAGGGTAGTTATTAAACCTATCCCACTCTCTAGATACCCCTCAGCACGTAAAGGAATATTATTTGGGGTCCAGCCATGGAGAAGAGTTTAGACACTAGGATAAGATAAGGAACGCACCCATTATAAAGAAATCACATTAGGATTCTCTTTTTACGCTGTTCCTTAAAACACTAGTGCTTAGGAAATCTATTGGAGGCAGAAGCAGTCAAGGGTAGCCTAGGGTTAGGGTTAGGCTTAGGGTACGGCTTAGGGTACGGGTTCGGGGAGGGCTTCGGGTACGGCGTAGTGTATGGGTTAGGGTTAGCGTTAGGGTTAGTGTTAGGGTTAGGGCTCGGTTTAGGGTACGGGTTAGGTTTAGGGTACGTGTTAGGGTTAGGGTAGGGTTTAGGGTTAGGGTACGCGTTAGGGTTAAGGTAGTTATTAAACCTATCCCACTCTCTAGATACCCCTTAGCACGTAAAGGAATATTATTTGGGGGTCCAGCCATGGAGAAGAGTTTAGACACTAAGATAATATAAGGAACACACCCATTATAAAGAAATCACATTAGGATTCTCTTTTTAAGCTGTTCCTTAAAACACTAGTGCTTAGGAAATCTATTGGAGGCAGAAGCAGTCAAGGGTAGCCTAGGGTTAGGGTTAGGCTTAGGGTTAGGCTTAGGGTACGGCTTAGGGTACGAGTTCGGGGAGGGCTTCGGGTACGGCGTAGGGTATGGGTTAGGGTTAGGGTTAGGGTTAGTGTTAGGGTTAGGGCTCGGTTTAGGGTACGGGTTAGGATTAGGGTACGTGTTAGGGTTAGGGTAGGGGTTAGGGTTAGGGTACGCGTTAGGGTTAGGGTAGTTATTAAACCTATCCCACTCTCTAGATACCCCTTAGCACGTAAATGAATATTATTTGGGGGTCCAGCCATGGAGAAGAGTTTAGACACTAAGAAAATATAAGGAACACACACATTATAAAGAAATCACATTAGGATTCTCTTTTTAAGCTGTTCCTTAAAACACTAGTGCTTAGGAAATCTATTGGAGGCAGAAGCAGTCAAGGGTAGCCTAGGGTTAGGGTTAGGCTTAGGGTTAGGCTTAGGGTACGGCTTAGGGTACGGGTTCGGGGAGGGCTTCGGGTATGGCGTAGGGTATGGGTTAGGGATAGAGTTAGTGTTAGGGTTAGGGCTCGGTTTAGGGTACGGGTTAGGATTAGGGTACGTGTTAGGGCTAGGGTAGGGGTTAGGGTTAGGGTACGCATTAGGGTTAGGGTAGTCATTAAACCTATCCCACTCTCTAGATACCCCTTAGCACATAAAGGAATATTATTTGGGGGTCCAGCCATGGATAAGAGTTTAGACACTAGGATTAGATAAGGAACACACCCATTATAAAGAAATCACATTAGGATTCTCTTTTTAAGCTGTTCCTTAAAACACTAGTGCTTAGGAAATCTATTGGAGGCAGAAGCAGTCAAGGGTAGCCTAGGGTTAGGGTTAGGCTTAGGGTTAGGCTTAGGGTATGCCTTAGGGTACGGGTTCGGGGAGGGCTTCGGGTACGGCGTAGGGTATGGGTTAGGGTTAGGGTTAGGGTTAGTGTTAGGGTTAGGGCTCGGTTTAGGGTACGGGTTAGGATTAGGGTACGTGTTAGGGTTAGGGTAGGGTTTAGGGTTAGGGTACGCATTAGGGTTAGGGTAGTTATTAAACCTATCCCACTCTCTAGATACCCCTTAGCACGTAAAGGAATATTATTTGGGGGTCCAGCCATGGAGAAGAGTTTAGACACTAAGATAATATAAGGAACACACACATTATAAAGAAATCACATTAGGATTCTCTTTTTAAGCTGTTCCTTAAAACCCTAGTGCTTAGGAAATCTATTGGAGGCAGAAGCAGTCAAGGGTAGCCTAGGGTTAGGGTTAGGCTTAGGGTTAGGCTTAGGGTACGGCTTAGGTTACGGGTTTGGGGAGGGCTTCTGGTACGGCGTAGGGTATGGGTTAGGGTTAGGGTTAGGGTTAGTGTTAGGGTTAGGGCTCGGTTTAGGGTACGGGTTAGGATTAGGGTACGTGTTAGGGTTAGGGTAGGGGTTAGGGTTAGGGTACGCGTTAGGGTTAGGGTAGTTATTAAACCTATCCCACTCTCTAGATACCCCTTAGCACGTAAATGAATATTATTTGGGGGTCCAGCCATGGAGAAGAGTGTAGACACTAAGAAAATATAAGGAACACACACATTATAAAGAAATCACATTAGGATTCTCTTTTTAAGCTGTTCCTTAAAACACTAGTGCTTAGGAAATCTATTGGAGGCAGAAGCAGTCAAGGGTAGCCTAGGGTTAGGGTTAGGCTTAGGGTTAGGCTTAGGGTACGGCTTAGGGTACGGGTTCGGGGAGGGCTTCGGGTACGGTGTAGGGTATGGGTTAGGGTTAGGGTTAGTGTTAGGGTTAGGGCTCGGTTTAGGGTACGGGTTAGGATTAGGGTACGTGTTAGGGCTAGGGTAGGGGTTAGGGTTATGGTACGCGTTAGGGTTAGGGTAGTGATTAAACCTATCCCACTCTCTAGATACCCCTTAGCACATAAAGGAATATTATTTGGGGGTCCAGCCATGGATAAGAGTTTAGACACTAGGATTAGATAAGGAACACACCCATTATAAAGAAATCACATTAGGATTCTCTTTTTAAGCTGTTCCTTAAAACACTAGTGCTTAGGAAATCTATTGGAGGCAGAAGCAGTCAAGGGTAGCCTAGGGTTAGGGTTAGGCTTAGGGTTAGGCTTAGGGTATGCCTTAGGGTACGGGTTCGGGGAGGGCTTCGGGTACGGCGTAGGGTACGGGTTAGGGTTAGGGTTAGGGTTAGTGTTAGGGTTAGGGCTCGGTTTAGGGTATGGGTTAGGATTAGGGTACGTGTTAGGGTTAGGGTAGGGGTTAGCGTTAGGGTACGCGTTAGGGTTAGGGTAGTTATTATACCTATCCCACTCTCTAGATACTCCTTAGCACGTAAAGGAATATTATTTGGGGGTCCAGGCATGGAGAAGAGTTTAGACACTAGGATAAGATAAGGAACACACCCATTATAAAGAAATCACATTAGGATTCTCTTTTTAAGCTGTTCCTTAAAACCCTAGTGCTTAGGAAATCTATTGGAGGCAGAAGCAGTCAAGGGTAGCCTAGGGTTACGGTTAGCCTTAGGGTTAGGCTTAGGGTACGGCTTAGGGTACGGGTTTGGGGAGGGCTTCGGGTACGGCGTAGGGTATGGGTTAGGGTTAGGGTTAGGGTTAGTGTTAGGGTTAGGGCTCGGTTTAGGGTACGGGTTAGGATTAGGGTACGTGTTAGTGTTAGGGTAGGGGTTGGGGTTAGGGTACGCGTTAGGGTTAGGGTAGTTATTAAACCTATCCCACTCTCTAGATACCCCTTAGCACGTAAAGGAATATTATTTGGGGGTCCAGCCATGGAGCAGAGTTTAGACACTAAGATAATATAAGGAACACACACATTATAAAGAAATCACATTAGGATTCTCTTTTTAAGCTGTTCCTTAAAACACTAGAGCTTAGGAAATCTATTGGAGGCAGAAGCAGTCAAGGGTAGCCTAGGGTTAGGGTTAGGCTTAGGGTTAGGCTTAGGGTACGCCTTAGGGTACGGGTTCGGGGAGGGCTTCAGGTACGGCGTAATGTATGGGTTAGGGTTAGGGTTAGGGTTAGAGTTAGTGTTAGGGTTAGGGCTCGGTTTATGGTATGGGTTAGGATTAGGGTACGTGTTAGGGTTAGGGTAGGGGTTAGGGTTAGGGTACGCTTTAGGGTTAGGGTAGTTATTAAACCTATCCCACTCTCTAGATACCCCTTAGCACGTAAAGGAATATTATTTGGGGGTCCAGCCATGGAGAAGAGTTTAGACACTAAGATAATATAAGGAACACACACATTATAAAGAAATCACATTAGGATTCTCTTTTTAAGCTGTTCCTTAAAACCCTAGTGCTTAGGAAATCTATTTTAGGCAGAAGCAGTCAAGGGTAGCCTAGGGTTAGGGTTAGGCTTAGGGTTAGGCTTAGGGTACGGCTTAGGGTACGGGTTTGGGGAGGGCTTCGGGTACGGCGTAGGGTATGGGTTAGGGTTAGGGTTAGGGTTAGTGTTAGGGTTAGGGCTCGGTTTAGAGTACGGGTTAGGATTAGGGTACGTGTTAAGGTTAGGGTAGGGGTTAGGGATAGGGTACGCGTTAGGGTTAGGGTAGTTATTAAACCTATCCCACTCTCTAGATACCCCTTAGCACGTAAAGGAATATTATTTGGGGGTCCAGCCATGGAGAAGAGTTTAGACACTAAGATAATATAAGGAACACACACATTATAAAGAAATCACATTAGGATTCTCTTTTTAAGCTGTTCCTTAAAACACTAGTGCTTAGGAAATCTATTGGAGGCAGAAGCAGTCAAGGGTAGCCTAGGGTTAGGGTTAGGCTTAGGGTTAGGCTTAGGGAACGGCTTAGGGTACGGGTTCGGGGAGGGCTTCGGGTGCGGCGTAGGGTATGGGTTAGGGTTAGGGTTAGGGTTAGTGTTAGGGTTAGGGCTCGGTTTAGGGTACGGGTTAGGATTAGGGTACGTGTTAGGGCTAGGGTAGGGGTTAGGGTTAGGGTACGCGTTAGGGTTAGGGTAGTGATTAAACCTATCCCACTCTCTAGATACCCCTTAGCACATAAAGGAATATTATTTGGGGGTCCAGCCATGGAGAAGAGTTTAGACACTAGGATTAGATAAGGAACACACCCATTATAAAGAAATCACATTAGGATTCTCTTTTTAAGCTGTTCCTTAAAACACTAGTGCTTAGGAAATCTATTGGAGGCAGAAGCAGTCAAGGGTAGCCTAGGGTTAGGGTTAAGCTTAGGGTTAGGCTTAGGGTACGGCTTAGGGTACGTGTTCGG